>NC_069387.1:91000500-91318000 GCF_027475565.1 Acinonyx jubatus | reverse complement strand
TCCATTATTGTTTATTTGGTTATTAATCGACCATCTAGAGCTATACTGTTCAAAACCGTAGCCTCTAGCCACATGTGGCTACTGAGCATTTGAAATCTGACTTGTCCAAATTGAGACATGCTGTAGGTGTAAAATGAAGGCTGGATTTCTAGGATTTAGTATGACAAAAAAAAAGTAAAATATCTGAATAATAATTTTGTGTGTTGGTACATATTAAAATGATATTTTGGATAGATTGGCTTAAATACAATATATCTTAAACATTATTTTTCCCTGTTTCTTTTTACTTTTCTTAAGGAAGCTGCTAGAAAACTTTAATTTATCTGTTTACCTTAGATTATATTTCTATTGATCCCTTTTGGTCCAGGGCAATCCAAAGCTGTGGTAGATATGTCACTAACCAACTTTGATGAAGGACTTCCTCACCACCTTGGTCTTTGAACCACATTCTTTCCTTGCTTTCTGGTCATTTGCAAGAAAAACTTTAAAAGGTACCCCCTTTTTAAAGGTTGGAGCACCCCTACAATTTCCTTTTTTACTTCCTCCCGACCACAAACAAACGATCCATGTGCTTTGTGGATGAAAACTCCACATTTTACAAGGGGAAAGGAGGGAGGTGCAAAAAAATTTCCAATCCCTGAATGGTGTGAAGTAAAAGTGCTTTCAAAGGATCCCACAAGAATGGTACAGGTGGGCATAATGGGTCTGTCTCATCGTCAAAAGACCCAGGGAGTTGAAAGGAAACTCTAACTACAACACCAAAATGCCACAAAACCATAGTTATTAATACAAACTAGCATCTCTGCCTATCTGTCACCATCTCATCTGAAAAAAAAAAACAAAAAAACTTGTGAAAATACGTAATCCTGAGGACTTCAGCTAGGTATAAATACCAGCAGCAAAAGGAGATGTACTACATTTTTCTGATTGTCTGCTGGTCGGCTATTAGAAAAGAAAGATCGGCTAAATCCTTCGGACCTGATCAACTTCATCCCGGAGCTACTGATTTCAACTACTTCGGCCTAACTCTCCGAAACGATGAATTACACAAGTTTTATTTTCGCTTTTCAGCTTTGCATAATTTTGTGTTCTTCTGGTTATTACTGTCAGGCCATGTTTTTTAAAGAAATAGAAGAGCTAAAGGGATATTTTGTAAGTATGACTTTTTAGTAACACTCGCTGTGGTTGAGATGAATGCATGTTGACTTGGAGTTGTGTCTATGATAGACTGCCATCTCTAGGCCGTAGTCATCTTGAGGAGACTTGGTGTAATGTTGCCTGTTTACCAGAGGCATTGTTTAACTACATGATCTAGATGTTGTTTTTACCCTCTGCTCAACTTGCTATAGAGATTTAGGGGGCATTCATCAATCTTCCAGAAGATGGGAATAATATGGGTATAAAGGACAGTGATGTCGATAATTTTGTGGTGAGAATCTATTAGATTGCGATGTTGGATAGTGTGCCTATTGAAACAATGACTAGCCATCTAGATGATCAGAGTACGCTGAAAAATCAGGAATGATGGTAGCAATGGAAGGTCAGGATTAGCATGAAGAATGGTAATCTGACATAATTAATGAAAGAATGTGAGGTCCTTAAGTTCGGGCTTAAAAAAAGATTACAAGTGTTTTGCTCTAAAAAATGGTTTCAAAGTTCTACTGCCGCATCTAGATGATCTAGGAATTATTCTTGAACTCAGTCACTCGCTGAGATTTTGTAGGAGTTATAATCTGGCTCCTATTAAAAAGGTTTTCATTTTGTTTTATGAGCTTTTTAAAATTTTATTTATGGTTAATTAAAATAGTTTTTGCATTTCAAAAATTTTGCTATTGGTCCAAAATGTAGCTATTATAACTGTAGCTGGTATACTTAATATTCAAGCATTCACAGGCTATTTATTCTCACATCGTCAAATCAAATCTCTCTCTCACACACACACATTTGGAACTATCTTTTAAAGCTGACATAATGTCACATAGGAGGGCACAGGTAGATGTTATGAAGACCAGTACCATAGGAGGGCAGTATTTTATAGTGATATGATTTGGCTGAATTTTTTTTTTTTTTTTAACTAGGCTTGAAAATACTTTCTTTTCCTTACTATAATTATTTGGGATAATTGAAGTATCACTGGCCTTCTTGCGTTTATTTGTAATATTGCAGATAAGAGTATACTAGAAAATAAGAAAGCTAAAATAGCATGATGGTCTTTGGTTATATCCAACACAACAGCTTTAATAGTGTTGAAAAGAAAATCAACGAATATTGTCAGCACTAAAACTTGAAGTGCAGTTTTAGGGAAATTAATGGACTAATTGTAAACCATGTTTCTTTCTTTTTTTAGAATGCAAGTAATCCAGATGTAGCAGATGGTGGGTCGCTTTTCGTAGACATTTTGAAGAACTGGAAAGAGGTAGGCTGGGTATTTCCATTTGGCTGATTTTCTTGTTGGCTTATTTTCTGATGCATAAATTCACATCGACCTCTCTTTGTGATCTTTTCTTCCAAGGAGAGTGATAAAACAATAATTCAAAGCCAAATTGTCTCCTTCTACTTGAAAATGTTTGAAAACCTGAAAGATGATGACCAGCGCATTCAAAGGAGCATGGACACCATCAAGGAAGACATGCTTGATAAGTTGTTAAATACCAGCTCCAGTAAACGGGATGACTTCCTCAAGCTGATTCAAATCCCTGTGAGTTGATCTTAATTCTTTCTTTGGTTTCATTACAGAGGATCTTGCAAAATACCTAATTTCCAGAAAGCTGATCAGCTACTGGGTACAGTTGGTAAAACTGTGAAATGAACCCATGGTCCAAACTCCTCCTTAGTAATTCCATTTGTGCTTTGGGGTAATTTTGCTAAGGCTGTACGGAAATCATTTAATTTTGTGATTTGGGGAAATGCTGGCATTGTCTCTGTAGTGCAAAAGCAGGTGAACGGACAAATCCAGTGAGGAGGAAACAGTGAAGGAGTCGAGGGGAGTATTGAGAAGCACTTCTCTCATCGCCCCTTTTTTTGTGTGAGGGAAATTCTCTTGCTTTGGCTGGGAGGCTGCAGGTCTTAATGGAGAGTGCAGTGGGGAGTAGGGGGTGGGAATGGAGAAGATTTGTGCCCTCCTCCCAGCTTGGCCACCAAGGAACCACGTGACTTCAGATGACTCACAGGCCTGACTGGTGCTCACTTTCCTCATCCTAGAGAGAGCCTTTTGGGCTCACTCTAATTTCTATGGTCTCCTTTGCTCTAAAACTGTATAATCACATGGATATAAAAAAGGGAATGAGATAGCAAAAACTATGGCCTTTGAAAAGGCACTAGGTGCATTCCCCTGCCAGGCTCTGGTCAACCCCTCATATTGTGCAGCCCAAGTAGCGGTAAGAAAGTGTTTTTGTTTTCACAGAAGAAAATAGAATTTATATCTTATGAAAAAATTGTTCTATCAACTTTTGGATGCTAAACCGTCTCAGCTGGAGACCTCCGTCAGTTCCCAAGCCTTACCTGACGAAATTGTCTTGAGTCTTAAAGTTATGGCTTCTAGAAGCTGAAAGATAACTTTGAGGCATAAAGATGAATCACAGTTTCCAAAATTTTATCTAGGAGACAAAGGCCTCCTGATTCCTCTGGGTGTGGCTTTGATGTCATAGATGTGAATGAGAAAGGGAGGGGTCCAGTGATGACTTACCCTCTCAGGATTTGGCAGCTGTCACTCTTCCTGGGCCTGCCTCTCAACTTCTCTCAGATAAGCCCTCTCAGATAAGTGCTTGTTCTTCGGGATCTCTCTAGTCTCAAGGTGATACAAAAGTGGTTTGGAACATTATCAGACCATTACTCTTGTCCACTGACAGTGTTTTCCAATGTTCAGTGGATCTCCTCCGGCCACATGCTAGAGCCTGAAAAAGTCCTCATTCCTGACCCAGTTGCTGCCCCTGGCTTACTGTTCAGTCCTGGGTGAATCTCTTAGTTTCTTGGTAATACTTTGAACACCGGAAAGTAAAATTTATCACTTGCAAACGCAGCTCACAGAAACTTTTTTCTACTCTGCTGTAACTGGGCCTTGAAACAAAATCTGTGGGTCCCGTCCTTCCCAGAAGCTCCAAGCCTCCTGCTTCATGATGGGCGATTTTGAGTGAGCTGTCAACAATTGCGTCCTCTTGCTCCATTGCTAACATATTTAAGAATGCTATGTTTTTTAATAATTAGTTCTGAAGCCTAGATCCCCCTAGTTATTCTCAGAAATGTAGCAAGGTGGCCATAGTGTTTCCAGTATTAGAAAGAAAAATCGTGGCAGAGCCAAGATGAAAGTAAATGCTCCCTATTTTATTAAACATGAATTCACCTAAATGGTCCTGTAGGTTAGAGTAAGGAAATAGTTCAGTTTGCCGGGATAGAAAGGTGCAGGGAAATTTGCTGCAATTCCTAATTTTAAACGTTCATACCAGTCATTGATGACTGCCATGTAAATATGATTAGTGTCTATTTTTAATCCCATTGTGGAAGTGATGAGACTGAGCTAATTTGGGGGAGATGAAACATTACAGTATTCATCTGTCCTAGACTTGGTGTTTGCAAAGTACTGAACCTGTATTCATGGTTCTCAAACTTTGGTGAGTAACAGAGGGACCACACAACTTCCTGGGTCTTCTCTGACTTCATGTATCTGGGTCTCTGAGTTCTTCATTAGGTCTCCAGGTTGTTCTACTACATGCCAAAGGTGAGGACCATTGACCTATAGTAACTTATTTGATTAATCAAAGACTAATTAAAGTCCAAGGTGGGTAGAATCGGTAGAGAGCCTAGAGGTGATTGAAATAATCTCCTCATCGTTTCGATGAGAAAACAGAGGTTCAGAGAGGTTAAGTGACTGGTTCAAAGTCACAGTTATTGCACACACAGGATCCAAACCCACATTTTTTATCACTCCACCTCAAGGCTCTTTTCGCTATATAATTTCGGGAATTCTCTAGCAGTAAATTTAAGGATGTGTCATGTACCCCATCATATTACAGCACAACTGGCAATTTAATTACAGTTTTAGTCTTAAGTGAAGAAACCATCATTGTATATTAAGGTAATAAATTGACAATGAAAATCATTTTTTTTGAAGGAGTAATTCCATTTTCCTGATAGTAATAGCAGAATATCCTGATGGCTTGTATGCCTGATATTAATTTTGCTGCTTTCTTTTCCAACAGGTGAATGATCTGCAGGTCCAGCGCAAAGCAATAAATGAACTCTTCAAAGTGATGAATGATCTCTCACCAAGATCTAACCTGAGGAAGCGGAAAAGGAGTCAGAATCTGTTTCGAGGCCGTAGAGCATCGAAATAATGGTCATCCTGCCTACAATATTTGAATTTTTAAATCTAAGTCTATTTATTAATATTTAATATTTTTACATTATTTATATGAAGAATATATTTTTAGACTCATCAATCAAAGTATTTATAATAGCAACTTTTATGTAATTAAAGTGACTATTAATATATATATTATTTATAATTCCTGTATCCTGTGACTGTTTCACTCAGCCCTCTCCCTTTCTTTTTCCTGACTAACTAGGCAAGATTATGTGATTTCAAGGCTAAATCTCAGGGACCAACTAGGCAGCCAATTTAAAGAAGACTCTGTGGGTTGTGCATTTATTTCACTTGATACAATGAACACTTATGAATGAAATGATGCCATCCAGTCGCTGCCTATTTGGGAACATGTCTGTGTTATGAGCCACTGCTCTAACGGCATGTCAGACAGCACTTGAATGTGTCAGGCGATATGACTTGTCTCCTGATTAAGAAAATAGCATTTCTTTTCATGCCTGGTGTTTCAGAATATCACTGACAACTATGACTGTACCCAAATGGAAAGTAATTAATTTGTTTAGTTAACGAATATTTAATATATATGAATAAAGTATAATTTCATAACTCTTCATGCTGTGTCAGACTTTGTCTAAGTGAGGACTGGGGTAAATGAACTATACTCTAAGGAGTTAGTAGGAAGAAAGTCATTTTTTAGCTGTGGAAACCTTAGAGTTGAGTTTAGCCCCAAATGCGGTGTTTCTCTCCACTGGCAATTTGTTGGTTTCCACTGTTCCATGTGGCAGCTGTTTGAGTTATCTTTCCAAAATAGAATTTAATTACATTACCATTTATTTTGGAGCTTCTGCCATGGAAAGTAGTCCAAATTGTTTAGCTTGGCACGCAAAGATTTATTTCTACACCTTCGTCAACTCCCGACGGCATCCTTTATCTAGGCCTCCCCCATCTCCGCTGTCCACCTTGGGCAAACACCACCGGCTGTGGAATAGTGAGTGTGAGCTCTAAGGCGAGGGGTCTGGATTGGAATCTTGGTTCTGCCATTACAAGTCGTGTGACTTTTAATGAATTCTAAGCGCCAGTTTCCTTATGTGGGAAAGAAGAATAATTGGGCCTTCCTCATAATCCTGTGGGGAAAGTTCATTCTTTCACTCAAGAAATATTTATTGGAGCAACTACTATGGGTCTGGTGATGTTCTAGAGACTTAAGTTACCATCATGAACAAAACAGACAAAAATTCCTGCCCTTGAAGAATTTCAAATTTAGCAAGGGGGAGACAGATCATAAACCAAATACATAATATGTTAGTAAATTGCATACTATATTAGGTGTTAGGTGCTGTGCAAAAAGGGTACGGCAGGATGGGGGAAGTGGGAAAACTTTACAGCTGAGTGGGTGGGCTAAGGGGTTAAATGGAGTGGTTAGAGTTGGCTTCATTGAAGAGATGACTTTGAGGAAGCACTTGTAAGAGGCAAGGGAGGTAGCCATTCAGATTCCAGGCAAGGGGAATATCCTTACAAAGGCTCTAACGTGGAGATTTGTCTTGCATGATAAGAGAAAAGGCTAGATCTGTCTGGAGTTGAGAGAGAAGTCTGGACAGTTGATATACATTTGGGAGCTGAGGCATATAGAAGGTATTTAAAGACCTAATACCAGGTGAACTTGTGAAGTTCATGAGTTTACAGAGTGAAGAGAAGGAGCTCAAGGATTGAGTCTCCAGGCATGCCATCATTAAGAGGCTAAGGAGAGGGGTGCCTGGTGGCTCAGTTTGTTAAGTGTCCGATTTCAGCTCAGGTCATGATCTCGCGGTTCATGAGTTTGAGCCTGCATCGGCTCTGTACTGACAGCTCAGAGCCTGGAGTCTGCTTCGGATTGTGTGTGTGTGTCTCTCTCTGCCCCTCCCCTGCTCATGCCCTGTCTCTCTCTCTCAAAAATAAATAAACATTAGAAAAAGAGAGAGAGAGAGCGAGAGAGACTAAGGAGAGCCCAGCAAGGGAGACTGAAAAGAAATGGCCAGTGCAGTAAGAGAACAACCTAAAAAGTGAGAGAGACACCCTGAAAGCCAAGTGAAGAAAGGGTTTCAGGAATAAACTGTGTCAAGTGTAGATAGGTCTATTTAGATGAAGCTGAGAAGTGACCCCTGGATTTAGCAACACGGAGATATTGGACAAGAGCAATTCTGATGTAGGGTAAGATTGAAAGCCTGATTGCAATAGGATTAAGAGAGACACTAGAGACAACAAATCTGGATAAATCTTCTTAGAAGTTTTGCTGGAAGAAGAGCAAAGAAAAAGGTAGTTGTCAAGATATGGGAGATGAAAAGAAGTTGTACATTTTTTGGTTGTTGCTTTTGATGGGAGAAGAAACAGCATGTTTATGTATTAATGGAAATAATTTAACTACGGAAAAAATAATAGATGATGTAGGAGAGATGGGGAGAATGACAGAGTGGCTTCATGAGTATATAAGAGAGGTCAACTGCAGACACAGGAGGTATTGGCTTTAAGCAGGTGCATAGAAAGTTTATCATTATTAATAGGTTAGAAGGTAGATTATGTGGTTGCTAATGTTAGCAAGTGGTTAAATGTGATGGTGAGAAGTTGGAGAAGTTTTAACTATTTGTTTAAAGTTTTTTCAGTGAAATAGGAGACCAAAGTTCACAGAGGAAGTGTTGGAGGCTTGGGAGGAGCAGAAGAATGAAAAGATCACGGGAATGCAATGTGGATTGCCAGGCAGCTTTAAGGGCTCACTTAAGGTCCACAATCATGAAGTTAAGGGACACCAGTTAGTATAACTGAGTGGTTTTCTCCATCTATATAGAGTTGTTGGCGAAGATACAGAGTAGTCAGAGAGTTACATTTAGCAGACTTTAATTTGGCCAAGGAAGTAGGACAGAGGAAGACAGGACAAGGAGGTTATGGGGATAAATTGGCAATAAACTCTGAGCTGATTAAAGACGGGAAGGAATATATCCAAGGTGAAGGAAGGTGAAGAAATAGAAGAAAGGATATCTGCCCCACCTCCAGGCCCAAAAGATGAGAGAAAACCAGCCACCATTTGAAGGGGACAAAGGTGAAGGCGTGCCCTTAGGAGAGAATCAGTTTATGTTTTCAGTATGAGGAAGTTGAGGTGTAATGGATTTAGTTAGTTCTGGACTGTGAATTCCAGAAGACCCAGTGAGTAGGGGTAGGATAGGAGGTCATAAAAGAGAATGTACATAAGGATGTGTTCTGAGTCTTGGACTTCTTATGATCACTGACATAAACAAACATAATGGTATAATGAGATCAGTTCTGCTGGCTTTGGGGCATATAGTGGTGGCAAGATTGTGAGTGTCAAGGACAGAAAGGGATAGGTGCCTGGAGCTTCCTTCTCAACTATTTAGCTTAACCCTTTCATAAAAGTAGGAAATAGGGGTGCCTGGGTGGCTCAGTCGGTTAAGCGTCTGACTTCGGCTCAGGTCATGATCTCACGGTCATGAGTTCCAGCCCCGCATCGGGCTCTGTGCTGACGGCTCAGAGCCTGGAGCCTACTTTGGATTCTGTGTCTCCTTCTCTCTCTGCCCCTCCCCTGCTCATGCTCTGTCTCTCTCTGTCTCAAAAATAAATAAAACATTAAAAAAATAAAAAAACAAAAAATAAATAAAAGTAGGAAATAGTGAATAGTTAAGTGAAAGTTCATGTACATGGATCAGTTTGGTCATTGAGTAATCAGTGGTCATCATTTTGATTACTGGGTAGCTACGTAACAGTGGGTAAGAGTTGATTCCAAAATTTTGAATCTTGATGAGGCAAGATCGAAAAGAAATTGGGCTGATCTTGGCACAGCTGCAATTGATATGAGCTGCTGTTGGCATCTCCACTCATTAGTACTAAGACTGATTGATGCATCATTTATGATATCAACAGATAGAGGACTGCTGTGAGATTATCTTGTATGGACCATAGAAGCAGACCATACCTCTGTGGAAGGGATTGGAAATTCCAACTGTCAATTGTCTTGAGAAGTGATTAACCATGAAATGGGAAACGAAGCCCCAAGAGGTGGGCCTTGGTTTAGCACTGCATAAACCATCCCCCTCTCTGCGGTTGGTGTTAGTTTGGGGCAGGCTTTAAGACATGGAGTGATATAGACTTTATTAGGTGATGTGATGGAGGCTGGGAATGAGACAGAGAGAAGACTCTTTAAGTGAACTTGAGTTGAACTTGCAGTAGTTCTAAACTATACACTGTATGTTCCTTCCATTATATGCATACCTATTCTAAGAAGTATTATAGGGCTTAGAGAAGGGGTAGCCTGTGCTTTAGGCTAAGGGACCTAGGAGACAGCACTGGTCAGGGAAATACAAATCAAAGCCACAATGAGATACCACCTCACACCTCTCAGAAGGGCTAAAATTAACAACTCAGGGAACAATGCTGGTAGGGGCAGTCATCTCCTTTGGCTCATGAGCATCAGGGATAACAGCCGAAGCCCAGAACAGGAGGATCCTCTTGGACAAAGTCCCACCCTTAGCGACTCCCAGATATAGCTGGTGTATCCTTGCTGGCAGAGTGATTTTGACAACTAGGCAATTGGTACATAAGCATTAAGGGTCCTTGAACTTTCCTCTTCTTTTTCTTGTCTTCTGTTCACTCTCCCTGCCTCTTCCTATCTTGAACAATATAACCCTAAAGCAATTATGTGCATTAAAGTAGGCATCAATAGTTGTATACTATGGGAAGTCAAATTCCAAGCAAGGTGAGAAGGGTGTACAGGCAGGGGGAAAATCTGGTGTGGAAGGTGTTAGAGCCTGAGCAGAATATGGAGAATGTTCAAGAAGGAATGAGAAGTATATTAGATTTCTGTTGCTGCCATGATAAATATCATGAACTTAGTTGAATAAAATAATACACATTTATTATCTTATAGCTTTGAAGGTTAAAAATCCAAAATAAGGCTCAATGGGCCAAAATCAAAGCATCAGCAAGGCTTCATTCCCTCTGGAGACTTTTGAGAAAAATCTGTTTCCTTGCCGTTACTAGCCTCTGGAGGAAACCTCCATTCTTCAGCTAATGGCTTCCCTCTTTCTTCTCCAAAGCTAGTAAACTACCATCTTTCTCTCTCTCTCTCTCTTATTCTGATACTCCCACCTTTCTCTTATAAGGGTCCTTGTGATGACATTTGGACCACTTCGAGAATTCAGGATAATGTCTCCATGTCGAGATTTTTACTTAATCATTTCTGACAACTTCCTTTTGCCATATAAAGTAACATTCAAGAATTCCAGGAATTAGGATATAGACAACTTTGAGGTGGGGGGATAATTATTTAGCCTACAAAGGGAGGCGGAATGAAATGCAGCACAGTGAACATCATTAGTAAAGAGATAAAGGAAAGTTGTTGTTACCAGATAGGAATGCAATGAAATGAATACAGCATACCTTCTATGGTATCTCTGTGTGAGATGTGTAACCTACGCTCATCATGAGAAAACATTATATAAGCACAAACTGAGGCATGTTCTATAAAATAACTGGTCTGCAGACTTCAAAGTATTAAGGTTATGTATGTTAAGGATATGCTGAGGACTGGGAAATAGTTTATACTCAAATGGATTATAGAGACATGGCAGCTAAAGGCAATGTACAGTCTTGACTAGATCCTTTATCTATAAAAGGCATTTTTAGAACAACTGGTGAAGCTTGAATGGGGTCTGAGGATGAGATGGCAGTAATATGTCATTGTAAGCTTTCTGATTTGGACGGTTGTATCATAATTATGTAGGGAGTGTCTTTGTGTTGGAGATGCACACTAAAGTATTTAGGGGTGAAAGGGCATCAGGTCAGGAACTTACTTTGACACTATTTAAGGGCTATAAGCTTTTCCAAGCCTTCTGTTAGTTGGTGATTGTTTCAAAATAGAAAAAAATATGAAAAAGCCACTGTGAGATTATTTCAGAGTCACAAGCTGGTAAAGTCTAACCTTCTGGAGCTACTTTGTTCCTATCACAGCAGAAAACTTAGAATTCCCCACGTATACATGTAACAAGTTGAATTTTCCAAAGATGATTACATTTATATATTTAATCCATCCCCATGTTTTTCTTATAAGGGGACTGACATTTTGTTCCACTGAGAGGTGGAGTGTATGTCCCTCCTCTAAATGCTGGGCATGGGCTTGTGACTTCCCCCCACCAGTGGAGTATATGGAAGGGAGGCTCTGTTCCTTCCAAGTCTAGGATGCAGCTTTTGCCTGGCTTTTTCCCACACCACCACCCCTCCCCACCTCAAGACACTCACCCTTGGAACCCATCATCATGTTAAGATATTCAGGCTGCAACTAATCTTTGACAAAGCAAGAAAGAATACCCAATGGATAGAGACAGTCTCTTCAGCAAATGGTATCAGGAAAACTGGGCAACAACATGCAGAAGAATGAAACTAGACCATTTTCTTATACCACATGCAAAAATAAACTCAAAATGGATGAAAGACATAAACGTAAGACAGGGAGCCATCAAAATCTTAGAGGAGAAAACAGGCAGAAACCTAGGCTGCAGCAACTTCTTACTTGACATGTCTTCAGAGGTAAGAGAAAGAAAAGAAAAAATGAGTGTTGGGATCTCATCAAGATAAAAAGCTTCTGCACAGTGAGGGAAATAATCAGGAAAACTAAAAGGCAACTGACGTAATGGGAGAAGATATTTGCAAATGCCAAATCAGATAAAGGGTTAGTATCCAAAATCTATAAAGAACTTATCAAACTCAACACCCAAAAAACAAATAATCCAGTGAAGAAATGGGCAGAAGACATCAATAGACACTTTTCCAAAGAAGACATCCAGATGGCCAACAGATACATGAAAAGACGCTCAACATCACTCACCATAAGGGAAATACAAATCAAAACCACAATAAGATACCACCTCACACTTGTCAGAATGGCTAAAATTAATGACTCAGGAAACAACAGATGTTGGCGAGCATGTGGAGAAAGGGGAACACTTTTGCACTGTTGATGGGAATGCAAACTGGTGCGGCCACTCTGGAAAACAGTATGGAGTTTCCTCAAAAAATTAAAAACAGAACTACCCTATGACCCAGCAATTGCACTACTAGGTATTTATCTAAAGGATACAAAAATGCTGATTCAAAGGGGCACATGCACCCCAGTGTTTATAGCAGCACTATTGACAATAGCCTAAGTATGGAAAGAGCCCAAATGTCCATTGGTTGATGAATGGATAAAGAAGATGTGGTGTGTATATGTGTATATATACACACACACACACACACACACACATATATATATATACACACACACACACACACATATACACACAATGGAATATTACTTGGTGATCAAAAAGAATGAAATATTGCCATTTGTAATGACATGGATGGAACTAGAGGGTATTATGCTAAGCAAAATAAGTCAGAGAAAGACAGGTATCATATGATTTCAGTCCTATGTGGAATTTAAGAAACACAACAGATGAACAAAGGGGAAAGGAAGCAAAAATAAGATTAAAAACAGAGAGGGAGACAAACCATAAGAGACTCTTAAATACAGAAAACAAACTGAGGGTTGCTGGAGGGCTTGTGGGAGGGGGGATGGGAGGGCACTTGTTGGGATGAGTACTGGGTGTTATATGTGAGTGATGAATCACTAATTTGATTCTTGAAACCATTATTACGTGATATGCTAACTAATTTGGATTTAAATAAAAAATAAATGAAAGAAAAAAGAAATTCAGGCTGCACAGGGAAGTCATGTGAAGACGTTCTAGCCACCAGTCCCAGTGAGGCTTCCAGCCAACACCAGCATCAACCACCAGACATGTGTGTGAACAAGCCTTCAGATGATTCTAGCTCTAAACATTTGAATATTCTAGCTGAGGCCTCAGACACCAAGCTGCTGCTTGTGATTAAAAAAAAAAAATCATGGCAGACTTTCAGTTTCAGTTCTGGTGTATAAAGAGCCTGGACATTGTCACTTCAGTCCTTAAAATAAGAAAAAAGCTGGACAAATTGAAAATCGATGACTTTTCTTGGTCTTATCAGAGAACTGAGTTTGCAAGACGAACTGCCACCACAAAATCTGGAGGGACTAGAAAATCCGGAGAGTCGCAACCAATATCTGCTTATAGGAAGCAGAAAAGACTGGAACCATCAACTGGTAAGAAGACTTAAATAATCATTTTGACGAATTGCTAGAGGCTGAGTGCAGACTAACTGAGGGAGTAACTCCTGAGGACTTAAGTATTAGGGCTTCCCCCAACACTTTCATGGGATTTATTTATAGGAATCTCCTTAGATTCTCATGGTGAAGATATGAGAAAATTTCCTATGGCCTTGGCAGGGAGGAGGGGAAGAGAAATTTTTGTTAAATGTGTCTAGAAACAATGTTCTTGTCTCCAGGGGAAAAGACCTTACCAGAATCTTATAAGGAGCCAGGGAGGATGCTCCTCCAATTCCAGCCTCCTCTGGTCTTCCTGTGTCACCTAAAGCTATATAAAAAGAAACATGTGTGACGATCACAGCCCTAAGACACGGGCCACAAAAACATTGAGATTTTTTTATGTAAAAAATTTTTTTAATGTTCGTTCATTTTTGAGACACAGATCGCGAACAGGGGAGGGACAGAAAGAGAGGGAGATACAGAATCCGAAGCAGGCCCCAGGCTCTGAGCTGTCAGCACCGAGCCCAGCCCAATGTGGGTCTTGAACCCACGAACTGTGAGATCATGACCTGAGCCAAAGTTGGATACTCAATCGACTAAGCCACTCAGGCATCCCCCTGATACATTGAGATTTAATGGGAAGATTATAGAACACTCACCTACTTCCCCATATCTCACTGCATACTATTAGGACCTCGGTATAATAATAATCAATTACAGTTAAAGCGAAATTACACAGACTCACTCTGAGGAATGGTACTTAGGGAAACACAAAGAAAGGAGACACCAGCAAGGATACTAGAGGCATTTGAAACCTTTGGCATGCCAAGAGGTAAGAAAAAACACAGGCTGAAGAGATAAAGCAAGCATCAGAACCAGACTCATGTATGAGATATGACACAGATGTTGAAATTATCAGGTAGGAAATTTAAAACAACTACAATTAATATGTTAAGAGCTCTAGTGGATGAAATAGACAATATGCAAGAACAGATTGGTAATGTCAGCAGAGAGATGAAAATTCTAAGAAAGAATCAAAAGGAAATGCTATAAATAAAAAGCACAGGAACAGAAATGAAGAAAGCCTTTGATGGGCTCATTAGTGGATTCAACACAGCCAAAGAAAGAATCAGTGAGCTCACAGTTGAGTAAATAGAAACTTCCCAACCCAAAATGCAAAGAGAAAAAAAAGTGAGGGGAAAAAAAAACAACACCACCAAAACCAATCCAGAATGAAGCATCCAAGAACGGGAGGGCAATTTCAAAAGAGATCACAAAATTACAGATCCATGGGGCGACTGGGTGGCTCAGTCGGTTAAGCATCTGACTTCGCTCAGGTCATGATCTCATGATCCATGAGTTCGAGCCCCGCGTCAGGCTCTGTGCTGACAGCTCAGAGCCTGGAGCCTGCTTCAGATTCTGTGTCTTCCCTCTCTCTCTGACCCTCCCCCGTTCATGCTCTGTCTCTCTCTGTCTCAAAAATAAATAAACATTAAAAAAAAAAACAAAATTGCAGATCCTCAAGAACACCAAGCAAATTCACATAAAGGTATATTTAGGAATATTGTATTTAAGCGCAGAAAAATAAAGACAGACAAAAAATCTTGAAAGAGGCAAAGGAAAAGGAAAATGCCTTACCTGGGGAGGAACAAAGATAAGAATTACAACAGATTTCTTGTCAGAAACCATGTGTGTTAGTTTTCTATTTCTGCTGTAACAACCACAAATTAACTGGTTTAAACCAACACAAATTTATTATTTTACAGTTCCAGAGGCCAGATGTCCAAAATCAGCCTCAGAAAGTTAATACCAAGGTGTCAGCAGGGCTGTATTTGATCTGGAGTCTCTAGGAGAGAATCTATTTCTTTGCTTTTTTTGGACATTCTAGAGGCTGCTTGCATTTGTTTGACTCATGGCTCCTTTCCTTCACCTTCACAGTCAGAAACATAAGGCCGAGGCCATCTCTCCAGTTCTCTGTCTTCTGTATCCCTTTTCTACTTATAAGAACCCTAGTGATTACAAGGGGCCAGCCATATAATCCAGGATAATTTCTCCATCTCAAGGTCAGGGGATTACTAACCTTAGTTCCATCTATAACCTTAATTCTTATATTCCATTGAATCTAACAAATTCACAGAAGTAAATAAATGGTATACAGATGAGAAAAAAGAAATAAGACTTCACAGATGACACCATTGTCTATGCCAATAATCCCAAGGAATTG
The DNA here is from genome assembly GCF_027475565.1 of Acinonyx jubatus. NCBI lineage: Eukaryota > Metazoa > Chordata > Mammalia > Carnivora > Felidae > Acinonyx > Acinonyx jubatus. Next base: position 91,302,295 of record NC_069387.1, on the reverse strand, counting down.
ACCAAAAAAAAAAAAAAACCCACAAAAAACCTCTTGGAACTAATTAGTGAGTATAACAAGTTTGCAGAATACAAGGTTAATATGCTTAAGTCAATTACTTTCCTAAATACCAACAATGAACATTTCAAATTTGAAGAGCACAGAAATAGACCCTTACAGATATAGTTGCCTGATCTTTGACAATGTTGTAAAAACATCTCAGTGGAGAAAGGATAGTCTTTTCAACAATCGGTGCTGGAAAATTGAATGTCCACATGCAAAAACAAAAATTATCCTAGATAAGAACCATAGCATTGATACCCATAAAAGTGAAAAAACAATAAAAGAAATTTTGGATCCAACATCAAAGACTTGTTATTTTTTCTACATCTTGCATTGCTGTTGTCTATTAATGATGAGATTCTGGGACACTGGAAGACTTTTATTTGTGTATTCTTTGGTGTTCCTTTGGAGGAAGATTGGTGCTTGACTGATACTAATGAGATGAATTATCTGGACTGATGCTGATGCGGCAGCCAATTCCTGAGGGACAAGACTATAATTTCTACATTGTTTGAAATGACAATAAGTAACACAGTACATTAAAACTAGCGAAAGGAAAAATGGATTACACACTCTTGTTTATGAGAAAGGAGAAATAAACAGTTAAGTTGGAAACAACATGGAATCATGAGCTTTTTTTTTTTAATGAAATTTATTGTCAAATTGGTTTCCATACAACACCCAGTTCATGAGCTTTTTTTTAAAGGGTGATTCCCTGAGGTCACTCTCTTCTACCCTGAGTGTTCATTTAAAAGATTTCATTAGGCACCTCTAGTACCTAGATTTTGGTCTTCTTCACCAAAAAAATAAGGGCTCCTTGAAGAGGTGTTGATACTATATTTGGAATGGAAAAATTCAAGTTGAGCTCAGGACATTTTGTAGCCTGTTGCTTGTTGCCTAACATTTTGTTGGTATTACTATCAGTCCTGTAACAGCTATGCAAGTTGACTTTATTCTGCTTTATTTATTGAGTGCTTGGTATATGCCAGGCTCTGTGCTATACCCTTTATTGTTACTACAAACTCTTGACTCCTCTAAAAAAAAGCACCCGTTGATTAACCAAAGCTCTCTCTGCGTAATGGAAAGAAAGTTTGACAAAGCCGTACTAATGTCGTAAAGAGGGGAAGTCAATGATGGATATTAATAGGGCTTAGGGAGTATGGGCTCAAGTGGCTTGAGAAGAATCTTTCAAAGAAAGGGGATTGAGTTGGGGGAATTCTGTGTTATAGTAATATAATAGTTTATATATTTATATAATAGTTTAGGTCTAGTGGAAATTGTGAGGCAAGTTTCTGTTAAATAATAAAAATTCACTTGAGTACATTTTAAAGATCTAATTGGCTTTATTAATCAGTTCATGAATTGGGCAACATCCAATCTAGCAAGTAGAGAAGAGCTCAAAAGGGTTATAGACAGGGAAAGGTTTTTAAAGTCAGGATAAAGAAGTCATAAACAGAGAAAAAAGATTATTTCAGGTGAGATCACCTCTGTTTGGAGAGAAAAGGGTCTTAATAGGTAGATATTCTATCTTCCTTTGGGGGATGAAGAGGACCCATGTGACAGATTACCTTACTGGTGCTGACCAGACAGTTCCTGACTGACCAGTTAAAACTACATTTTTAGGGGGTAGAAACTATAGTTAGGTGAGGTATTAAGTCTCAGCTTACTGACTTGGGGCCTTAACCTCAGTGACACCATTTTGGTCCTGTGGTTTTTCTTGAAGGAAGAAATAGTTCCTTGAAGGAAGGAATAGTTCTTGAAGGAAGTTCCAATATGTAAGCAGTTATTTGATTATCAGGTAAGCAGTCTATTGCCTTAAGGAGATTGTTTGTCCTAAATGAATTTTCAATAATATCCTAAAGCAAACAGTAAAGTTATAACTGCTTGACAGCTTTATTTTCCTGGGGAAGAATTCCTTAGAGCAAATAGTTCAATCACCTTGACCCACGTGGTTTCAGGTCTCCTTCCTGTTAGTCAATCTGTGTGAATGCTGGCAGCCTTAGTCCTCACTAATGATGTAGATGTCACAGGTGTCCTATGACCTCTGGCTCCTGTAATGATGTTTGGGGTTTATTTTTGACATATTCTAGCCCTTATATAGGGCTTAGCTCCTCAAAATAACACACTCACACAAAGGCATTAATACTCATTAGTTCAGAATGTGTTCTAAAAGTTTCATTAAGGCATTGAAGGCAAGAACAATGATCACATATTCAGAAGGTTTTTGTGTTCAGTTTTTACTTAAATGTACTATAATAGGGGATAGGGATTTTTCTCTTTTCTCCACACAGTACCCAATTTCTTTTCCTATCAGGATTTTGTTCCAGGAACTTTTAGTTTCGCACTCTTTTATTATAGAGAGTCATTTTCCCCTCTTTCTTTCAAGTTTGACTGGCATGGAATCCATTCCCTGGGGCTTTCAGCTTCCAGTGCAAGATTTATTAATCATTTCCAACAAAATCAGGCTTCCCTATAAAAAAGTCCAAATTTTTTATAGTACCAACTACTGAAAAGAATATAGTTTTCCTTTTTAGTTTTACTATCTTCTTTGTTTTTAACGATAATTTTATGTGCTAGCCATCATTAAATAGTTACTCTGAATGGATAGGTGATTGAAAGAATTGAAGAGCATTGAGGTAATTTTGGCTTATCTGGAATGTAATTAGCATCTGAGTGCTTATAAGGAAGGAAAAATATCTTTCTTCTTTGCTCTTATAAATGCTTGACTCCTTGTTCTTCTTGTAACAAATGACAGATTAATAAGAGGAAAGCATATTGTTCCAGTTCAAGATGGTGACATAGGAAGACCCTGAACTCACCCCATCCATGGGACACACCAAATTACACCTATCAATAGAACAATACCTCCTGATGAAGAACTGAGGGCTGCATGAACAGTTACTGAACAACCAAAGATAGAACAGCAGGAATACAGCAAAGGAGACAAAGACACTGTAAGGAAGAGAAAACACCCAGCAGGGGGGAGGGATAGTACTGAGGGACAGGGAACAGATTTCTCCGTCCTTGGACACAGAAAAAAAAGCTGTGGTTTAAAAGAGCAACTAGTACAGAAAAAAAAAGACAACACCAAAACTCTGGGGTGAGGAGCTGTGGGAAAACTCTCCAGATCAGAATGACTAAAGAATGAAATGGTTTCTGTTCTTATCTCACCTTAAAAGCCTATACCAGAGAAGATTGTAACAGGCAGATTCCGTTGTCTCAGTGAGCTTGCAACTTTGGCCCGCGGAGGGTTCTCAAGCCCACACCAGCCCTATTGTGCTAACATTTTCTTCCCCTCCACCTTAAAAACCCATACCAGAGCAGGGTCAGGATGCCATGAGGGATGGGTTTGGATGCCACAACAAAAGGGTCTCAACACCATAACTGGTGGATGTGGTCAAACAGGGGGAACTTTCAACCTCAGCAAACCCAGGGTCTACAAGCCCAAACCAGCCACCCTGTGGTATTGGGGCACAGAAAATAAGCTGCAGTTTTATGTGTGTGTGTGTGGGGGGGTTGCTTTTGTTTTACTTTTTATATTTGTGGGGGGTATTTGGTAGTTTTTTCTTTTTGGTTTTTTTTTCTTTTCTTCCTTGTTCTCTTTTTCCTCCTTTTTTCCGTTTTTATATTTTAATTATTTTTTCTTTTCTTCTTCTTCATTCCTTCTTTCTTTCTTTGTAAAAGGCCATGTTTTAAAAGAGTAACTAGCATATACAATCACAGCTCCAGTCAGCCAGTAAAAGACATCAAGCATACAGTCTGCACAGGGGGACACCATAAATAAGATCATTCCTTCAAGTTTAGGAAAAATAGCCATTTCATCTAATCCATAGAAATAAACCCAGAACGTCAAGCAAAACAGGAACACAGAGGAATATGCTCCAAAAGAAAGAACAAGGGAAAAACTCAGAAAAAGACCTAAATGAAACAGAGATGAGCAATATGCCTGATAAAGAATTTAAAGTAATGACAGTAAAGATACTCACTGCGCTGGAGAAGACAGTGGAAGAACTCAGTGAGATTTTCAATAAAGAGATAGAAAATAGTAAAAAGAACCAATCCGAGTTGATTAACTGAAATAAAAAACACACTAGAGGGAATTAACAGTAGATTAGTGGATGCAGAAGAATGAATCAGTGATCTGGAAAATAGAGTAATGAAAAACACATAAGCTTGAGTAGCAAAAAGAGAAAAGAACTTCTGAAGATGAGAATAGATTAAGAGATCTCTTGGACAACATCAAGTGGACAAATATTAGCATAAGAGATCCCAGAAGAAGAAGAAGACAGAGTAAGGTGTAACTAACTTATTTGGAAAAATAATAACTGAAAACTTCCTTAACCTAAGGAAGGAAATAGACATCCAGATCCAAGAAGCAAAAGTTCCAAACAAGATGAGCCGTAGGAGATCTACAACCTTGGTAGATGATAATTAAATTGGCAAAGTTTAAAGATAAAGAGAGAATCTTAAAAGCAGCAGGAAAGAAACAAATAGTTACCTACAAGAGGAAACCTACAAGGCTATCAGCTGAGTTTTCAGCAGAAACTTCCTAAGCTAGAAAGGAGTGGTGTAACATATTCAAAGTCCTGAAATGAAAAATCCTCCAAACAAGAATATTTTGTCCTGCAAGGTTATTATTCAGATTTGAAGGAGAAATAAAATTTCCCAGACAAACAAAAGATAAAGGAGTTTCTTACCACTAAATCAGCCTTATAAGAAATGTTAAAGGGATTTCTTTAAGTGGAAAATAAATAGCCATAATTACACATAAGAAAAATATGAATGAAAAAGATGTAAAATAGATAACATATACATAAAATACAGAGAGGGGAGTAAGAAGGGAAGCGAATGACAAAAAGAAAAAGAAAGATTAAGAATGTGTTTGAACTTAAATGACAATCAAACTAATATGGACCACTATTAAGATATTATATGTGAACCTTATGGTGACCAGGAACCCAAAACTTATGATCAATACACAAAAAATAAAAAGAAAGAAAGCCAAGCAAACCACTATAGATATCCACTCATCACAAAGACAGAGCGCATGAGAAAAAGAAAGGAATAAAGGACTACAAAGCAACCAGAAAACACAATTTTGAAATGGTAATAAGTACAAACCCATCAATAATTACTTAAAATATAAATGGCCTAAATGTTCCAATCAAAGACATAGAATGGCACAGTGGATAAAAAAAATAAGACCCACCTATATGTTGTCTACAAGAGACTCACCTCAGACCCAAAGATATGTACAGACTGAAAGTGAAGTAATGGAAAGACATTCACCATGCAAATAGCAATACTTATATCAGACAAAATAGACTTTAAAACAAAGAGTGTAACAAGAGACAAAGAATGGCATTACATAATGATAAAGGGATCAATCCAACAAGAAAATATAACAATTACAAATATCTATGTACCCAGCATTGGAGCACCTAAATACATTAGGCAAATATTAACAGATATAAAGAGAGAAACTGATGGTAATACAGTAGTAGTAGGGGACTTTAACACTCCACTTACATCAATGGATAGATCACCCAGACAGAAAACCAATAAGGAAATGATGTTTTTGAATGACACATTGGGCCAGATGGACATAACACATATATACAAAACATTCCATTCCCAAACAACACTTTCTTATCAAGTGCACATGGAACATTCTACAGAATAGATCACATATTAGGCCATAAAACAACCTTCAATAAATTTAAGAATCTTGAAATCATCCCATGCATCTTTTCCAACTACAATTGTATGAAACGTGAAATAAATCACAAGAAAAAAAAAACTGGAAAAAAAACACAAACATGTGGAGGCTAAAGAACATGATACTAAGCAACCAATATGTCAGTGAAGCAATCGAGAAGAAATAAAAAAATACAAAGAGACAAATGAAAACAAAAGCACATAGTCCAAAATCTTTGAGACACAGCATAAGCAGTTTTGGGAGAGAAGTATATAGAAATACAGGTCTACCTTAAGAAACAAGAAAAAACTCAAATAAACAATCTAACTTTATACCTAAAGGAACTGGAAATAGTAGAACAAACAAGACCCAAGGTGAGTAGATGGAAAGAAATAATAAATGATGAGAGAGCAGAAATAAATGATGTAGAGACTTAAAAAAAAATGAATGAAACCAAGAGCTACTTCCTTGAGAAGATATACAAAATTGACAAACCATTAACCAGACTCATCAAGAAAAAAAGAGAAAGGACCCAAATAAATCAGATCAGAAATAAGAGAGGAGACATAACAACTGACACCACAGAAATACAAAGGATTATAGGAGCAAACTATGAAAAATTATATGCCAACAAACCAGACAACCTAGAAGAAATGAATAAATTCCTAGAAACATATAATCTTCCAAAACTGAACCAGGAAGAAGTAGAAAATCTGAACAAACTGATAAAAGTAATGAAATAGAATTGGTAATCAAAAAAATAACCCAAAGTAAAAGTCCAGGATCAGATGAATTCACAGATGAATTCTACTAGACATTTTTTTAACGTTTTATTTGTTTTTGAGAGACAGAGGGAGACAGAGCATGAGAGGAGGAGGGGCAGAGAGAGGGAGACAGAGAATCTGAAGCAGGCTCCAGGCTCTGAGCTGTCAGCACAGAGTCCAACATGGGGCTCAAACACATGAAGTGGGAGATCATGACCTGAGCTGAAGTCTGATGCTTAACTGACTAGCCCTGAATTCTACCAGACATTTAAAGAAGAGTTAATACCTATTCTACTCAAGCTATTCCAAAAAATAGAAGAGGAAGGAAAGCTTCCAAATACTTTTTGGAGGCCAGCATTACCCAGATATCAAAATCAGACAAAAACACCACAAAAAAGAAAAAATAGGTCAATGTTCCTAATGAACATAGATGCAAAAATCCTCAACAAAATATTAGCAAACCACACACAGCAATGAATTAAAAAAATGATTCACAGTAATCAGGTGGGATTTATTCCTGGGATGCAAAGATGTTTCAATATTTGCAAATCAATCAATATCAGGTGCCACATCAACAAAATGAAGGGAAAAAAAATCATATAATCATCTCAATAAATGCATGAGAAGCATTTGACAATATTCAACATCCATTCATGATAAAAACTCTCTACAAAAGAGGGTTAGAGGGAACATACTTCAACAAACTAAAGGCCACATATGAAATACCCACAGCTAACATCATTCTCAATGGTGAAAAACTAAGAATTTTCCCTCTAAGGTTAGGAATAAGATAAGGACGTCCACTCTCAACATAGAATTGGAAATCCTAGTGACAGCAGACAAGTAAAAGAAATAAAAGTAATCATATTGGTAAAGAAGAAGTTAAATTGTCACTGTTTGCTAATGACATGATACTGTACATATAAAATCATGAAGATTTCACCCAAAACTACTAAAATTAGTAAACGAATTTAGTAAAATTATAGGATACATAACTAATACCCCAAATGGATAGCATTTCTATACACTAACAGTGAACCTGCAGAAAGAGAAAACTTGTAAAAACACCATTTACAATTGCACCAAAAAGAATAAAATACCTAGGGATAAACTTAACCAAGGAGATGAAAGATCTGTACTCTGAAAACTATAAAACACTGATGAAAGAAATTGAAGATGATACAAACATATGGAAAGATAGTACATGCTCATGGATTAGAAGAGTTAATACTGTCAAAATGTCCAGACTCAAAGCAATCCTTATCAAAATACCAACAGCATTTTTCACAAATGTAGAACTAATAATACTAAAATTTGTGTGGAACTGCAGAAGACCCTGAATGACCAAAGCAATCCTGAGAAAGAAGAACAAAGCTGGAGGCTTCACAATTCCAGATTTCAACTTCAACAACTACCCCAGTTACCATCAAGAGTTAAATGGATAAGGAAAGCATATTCGATATGCACGACGGAATATTACACAGCCACAAAAAGGGTGAGATCGTGCCACTTGAGACAACATAGATGGAACTTGAAAGTATCATGCTAAGTGAAAAAAAAAATAAAAAGCAGGGTCAGAACTACAAATACAGGGAACAAACTGATGGCTGTCAGAAGTGGGGGAATGGGGAACATGGGTGAAGGAGAGAGGAAGATACAGGCCTCCAGTTATGGAATGAGTAAGTCAGGCCAAGAAAAAGAAGTGCACAAGGAATACAGTCAGTGATATTGTAATAACGAGGTAATGGGATGGATGGCAGCTATACTTGTGGTGGACAATCTTGTCATATCACTAAGTTGTACACGTGAAACGAATGTAACATTGTGTGTCAACCGTACTCAAACAAAAAAAAATTAAAAATTAGAAAAGCATAGAAATTTCTCAAATTCCTTCAGCTTGAAATATTCAATACATTAAGGTGCCATATTTTGGGATAGCATGTCCTGAACCCTGTTATGATCATAAGAGAAAACACAACGGCACAAGAGTTTCATACCCTGCTCTCTTTACCTAGAATAAGAAGCTGGTAGCCTCACCAGCTCACGACAAGGCTTCTTTGGGGCGTGTGGTGATGGGGGATCAAAGGTGAAAACGACATCACCATCTGACTGGCAGATGTAAAGCCGTATCAAAGAACCATAGGCATCCTGGCTATGGCCACACCCTCGCCCCCGGCGTGTGTAATAGTCCAGTGTAAAATAATACTAGTGAGCAACTAGTGAATACGTTCTGTAGGTAAGAGCCCGTGTTCAGGATTCAGTTAGACCTAGATTTCATTAGGTGCAAAACTTTAAGAATGTGACTTACTTGAGTATTCAAGGCTCATTTCTTTCATCTATAAAATGGAGATCATAAAGTCATTGTGAGGATGACATTTTAAAAACTGCATGTAAAATGCCTGGATGAGAAACAACGCTGTTTAAAGAGTAACTATTATTTTTATTGCTACTTTTGTGGACTATCGGTTAATCATTGTTATTAGTTTTCCCATGATGACAAGTCTTCTTTAGTTTTCTTGATCTGAAGAAATTTTTACTTCTAAAAGAAGAAAAGAGAGAGAAAGCAAGTAGTTAAGGAAAGCATTCACAAGCGGTTGATTTTGTCTTAATTGTATTTTCACTAGCATCATGTATTATTGCTTAGGCTAATATGTAAGTTTTGTGAGGCCTCATGTCTTGGTGTCATTGGGGAGAAGTAGGACTGGACTGTATAAGACTTGTGAAACTTACCTGGCTTCAGAAATTTGGGTCAAAAAGGAGCAGAGCATTCTGGAAGTCAGTGAGAGGCTGTGATATGGCAGTTTGAGGACAGAGAGGGGGCATCTAGACTGTAATTCAAACTGGGGACAGATGTGGTATGATTTTTAGAGATCTGTCCATAAAAGGTGGACCCCCAACTGTTGAACTGGGTCTCCAGGGCAGCGTCTAGTCCTGAGCAGGGAGCTTGCAGCAGGGTGATGGGGGGTGAGATGCTGACCTGGATGTCTGGTCAAGGGCACTGCAACAACTCAGAAAGACGAAAGGGCAGGGAGTCTTGGGGCTTGAGGAATCAAAAGAGTGTCAGAACTTCTCTGATGCCTCAGATCCCTGTTAAGCTCCTGTGGAAATGAGAATGACAAGACAATTATGTCCTGCCCATGTCAGTATTGGCTCAGGCTGCGGGGTATGGGCAGGCTGAGACTGAACCCACAGCAAGCTGGGAAAGGCCAAGATAGGGGACTGACAGCACTTTCCTATTTTTTTGCTTGTTTGTTTGTTTAACGTTTATTTTGAGAGAATGTGCGTGCATGCGAGCGGGGAGGGGCAGAAAGGGAGAGAGAGAATCCCAAGCAGGCTCTGCACTGACTGATCTCACTGACAAACCATGAGATAATGACCTGAGCCAAAATTAAGAGTCAGATGCTAAACTGACTGAGCCACCCAGGTGCCCTTGATAGCACTCTTTAGATGGGAAAAGAAACATGAATTGTAAAGAGCTTTGTAAGAAGTCCAAATGAATCAGTGGCCACATTGGGATAAAAACTCTATTTGACTGAGGTTATTACTCTTCTTGGAGCACTCACTTTTCAGAACTACCAAGTATTTTTGAAGATCTGGTACCATAAGGCATCAGCTGTGAGACCTTGACTAACTCAAAAGATATTGGGAGGGTCAAATGATGTAATGTTTGTGACTGAGTACAAAGTTCTGTGTGAATGTGAGGTAGTGGGATGCTAACACAATTCCTGGGAGGACCCTATGATCCTTTGGGGCCAAGACTCATGAACTGTATGAGATGAGGAAATACAGCAGGTTTTTTGATTCTTTGAGGCTTCAAAAATCAATGAAAACCTAAATCTTTAAAACTTATCAACTCTTACTTATAAAACTTGCCTTAAAAAAGGTTTTGAGGCTCATATTAAGAATTTGTTTTGCAATTGTTTTGAATCTTTAACTCATTTGTTTTCCCTGTATTTGACCTTGAACCTTCCCTCCCACTGAAAAAGACCATTCAGCGCTTGTCTCAGCAAAGTGATATACCTATGGGAAGTAGAAAAAGCCCACCTCCGCTTAAGTTGCAAAAGCCTACAATGTAAAAATAATAATAATAATAATAATAATAATAATAATAAAGATTTATGATATAGACAAATGATTCCAGAGAGAAAACATCGCAAGCCAGAAGATCAAGGCTTACCCCGACCCTGAGACCAGCCAACGACTCTCCTGGCTGGAAAGTACAGAGGAAACTAGAAATACAGTGGTGGGGGGAAAGTGGTGAGCTCTGGGGTAACAAAGAGCCTGAGAGAATCATTGGACCAGAATAGAGTTTGTAACTATAAGTCAGCCAGCTTCTGCTTGAGCAAAGTAACCACACATCACCTAGACTCAAACAAATAGCATTTTTTAAGGGACATTTTCCTTGATTTTCACAAGGCATTCTGGGAAGCCTGGTCTATTTCAGTCTGAAAAATCTGTTTATGTCTCACCAAACCCTAGTATATGATTTTGTGTCATACTTAAACAAATACGGTTGACATTCTTCCTACTCCTGGTCACTGCAGCAGTTAAAGAATAGTACGATGGATACAAGCATGCAAGAATAGGAATAATAAATGCCCTGACCCTGAGAAAAATATTAATGATTAATGAAAACAAATTTCTCTATGTTCATGTAATTTACACATACTGCTTTGGGTGTATCAAGGCATTTATTAGTATAGATAGAAAAACAAAAGGATGCCAAACAACAACAAAATTATGGATAGACATATGATCATTCTTATGCTTGGAGAAGCTTTTGTGGGCTAGAGTGTGTTTTTGCTGGAATCCAACAGCCATGTTTGTAAGTCTGTCTCTTGTCATCCATCCTGCTTGGGGACCTCCATGAACAGAGGCTTAGGCTTACCATTATTATTTGCACATCATTAACACTAAGAAGGTGAGTTTTCTGCATTCTAGGAAGCACTAGTTATTAGCATATTCACTGGGGTCTGGACTGCCTCAGCAAACTTATTACTTCTGAGGCTTTACAAATCTGTGAATCCTTTGCTGCTCAGATACTCTGAGGACTTTTGCCCAGACTACTGGACATCTTTCCAAAAATTAAATTGAAATTGAAATTATTAAATTATTGGCGAGCTAGTAGAGACCTAGCACACAATGACCTATAATTTAGGCCTTCAGGTGACATGAAAACAAGCCAATATTGTATATTATGGAAAAAAAATTTAATGGTAACAAAATACAAAGGAGCAGGTAGTGTTGCATTGGTTGTGTGGGTGGTCCTACTTTACCTCAGATTGGTGAGGTAAGAGTTGTCTTTCGCCTTGAAGAGCACATGACATAAAATAAACAAAGAGGTCTCAGCAGAATAGACTTCAAACATGGGAAAGTGAAGTAAGCTGACTCAAGGGAAAAGCAAACTCCTTTGTAAGGTGAGGGTGTGCAATCAAGCTCACACCTCATGAGAAGGGTGAGTAGAAGATCAGTCAATTCAATGGGAGTCTTTCGCTAATTGCTGATTTAGCTATTGCCCCGTGCAATTTAGTTACAATGTTTAGTCATTAAGGTTATGGGGGAAAGCAGATTCCATTTTTCTCTTTTTAAAGCTTATGAAGTTTTACATCCCTTCTACTTGACCATAGGGGTTAATTAAGCACCTTGACACTGTGCTGCTTCCGAAAACCAAGGAAAGGAGACAATTCTTCCATTGGGATCCATTCAAAGACCACACTATTTCCTGTTTAAACTAAATACAGCTCAGTATTTGTCCTAATACATATCCTCTTAGAAAAACAATTTACTTTCAGCCTATTACTTATTTGAAGTTTAATCCTGCTATTTGCCAAGAACAGAAAGCCTACTAAGGCACAGTCTATTGATCCCCTATACCTGCAGTAGAGAAAATAGCAATGTTTTAATTTGCTGGAGGAAAAATAAGTGAATCTTTTGTATCGCATTTTACCTTGTGATTTACAAAGAAGTGGGAAGTGGAAACAACGTTCCTGGAGCAAACACCTGAGAGGTGTACTCAGTGTCTCCCAATAGGATAATGGCTCAAAACTATCAACACAATTGTAACCTTTGCATGAACTTTCAAGGGATGGTCTCAGATTTTACCAAGAATGTTTCTCTCTATTTGAAAATAACATGAGTAATTAACATTTGAGCCTTTCTAGGAGCCTTTTGGTGTCCCAAATGATTGCTCACTACCTTAGATGGTGAATCACCTTTGATGTTGTAGCAAAGGTCTGTAGAGGAGGTCTGTAGAGGGGATGTGAACAAACCAAAGAAACTGAAAGAGGAATACTGTCTAGATATATTGAAATAGAATAAGTAACTCTGGAGAGAGAGAGTTGCAAGCAGTTAGGAAGGATGAAGCTTCTTCATTAACCTCCAGTGTAGTTTGTCAGATGGTGATGAAAGTATTATCTATAGGATCGGGTATGTTAAAGGAGATAACGTACACACACTAAGTTGGATGGGAAATGGTGCAATTCTTCATTGCATAGAACTGTTTCGTGCATCGCAAGGCTTCCAACATCCCTGGCTTCTTCACCTGTGAAATGCCAGTAGGACCTCTGGAATCAATGTGACAATCAAAGTTGCCCATGTACATTTCCAAAATTCCTTTGTCAGGGGTAGGTGGGTACCCCTCATGTAGCCCTAGAAACATTGAACTAATTGAGTTTTAAAGAGCCTTCTCGATGTGTCTATATATGAAGCCAGAACTTTGTATGCAGCCTTGCCTTTCTTTTGTTTCTTTTAATCCATGGTGTATGATTAATCTTCCAATGGGTTTGACAAGATAATTTCAAATACTTTCCATTCATTTTCTTCATTCACTGACAGTACCATGCACTGAGTAATGTACATCGAGGATACAAGACACTGAAAACATCAGGGGAATAGGAATGACAACTGCAAGTAACTGACGTTGGGTGAGTTGAGGGACACTAGAAATTTTGGGTAACTGAGGCTTAGTTATTTTTGTTTTTGTCATTAAGTTGAGGAGCTATGACCGGAGTAGAGAATGCTGCATAAATGGAAAATGACATGCTGGAAACTCTGGTTCAGGAGTTAGGAAATCCCCACTGTCAGTTTCTTTAGGCCACCACACTGGGTTGAACTGGGCATAGCTGAAGGGGCCAGACCCCAGAGCCCTAGCAGCTGCAAGTGTGCCCATGTATATACGACAACAGGACAATATGACATTCATCAGTTCATGGAATAACACCGATGAAGACAGTCTGTCTTCATTATGTAGTTAAAAGCAACGATTTTTTTCTCTGGGTTTATTTTCTACTTTATTTTAATTCCTGACTCAAAATGACTGCAGGTGAATCAGAAAAGCAGAAAAGACACACTCAGAGAAAGAAGCAACAAAAAGGAATCGCCCCGCGAACACCCAAAAGGTCCACGTGACTTTCAAACAGTGGTCTCCACACCTAGGACTTCGCGTTTTTCCAAGGACATCAGGCTATTAGGTTTTTAACCGGGGTGCTCGTCAGAGAGAAATGAACGGTCTCCTGTAATTCTGGTTTGATTTCTGAATTAAAAAAAAAAAAAAATCAGTTTTTCCAACCAAGTCTGTGGCTGCTACCGAGGAGATCATCCTCATTTCCTAAGACCTTATATTGCAGGACGGCTCGTCATTGACCAATTACTACCATTTCCATGATGGGGCAGCGACCTGGAGGCCCTCTGGAAGTAGGAGAGGAGACAAGAGGGGTGAGGACCAGACTCCAGGGCACAGTCAGGGAAAATGTGACTTCACAGGTCTCCATTTCTGAAGTGAGAAGACCCCGAGTTGGGAAACAAGGCTCTATTCTTACGAGCTTTTTTTTCCCAGCCAACTATCTTAAAGGTCACATAGCTATTAGTATAAGAATGTTTTTAACCACACAAGTTTCAGTAAAATCAAAATCAAGTGCTATGAACGAAACCAAGTTTTTTTTTTTCCTTTTCTTTTTTTTTTTTTTTTTTTAACAGCAGTTTAACAAATAAGAGAAATGGCAGCCTAGAGGGCTGAATGGTTTGAGGTTCTGACTGGCATGACCGTGCCAGGGAAACCGCAGACTGGGTTTTCTACCCTAAAACGTGGAAACATGTTTATTTTCATCTTTTTCCTATCTCAGAGACTTATACCAGGATATTGATGTCAAAAGCCAGTTTTCATACCGCTCACCAAACTGGTAACTCCCCCAAACGGCAAAAGGCGAGGGAACCGGCTCCTGGCAACGCAGGGACTTCAGGTGTGGCTGGAGGAGCAGTTTCCTGGGTCTGCTGACAAGGAAGGACTACTTGTTTGCTTTCTGCTCCTCATTAGAAACAGGCAGGGGGAAAGAGGTAGTCTTTGAAGAGATGACAGGAAATGGCTTCTCAGAAGTGAAATGAGAGCTTGTATCTAGATTTATTAGATGGGAGTGGTAGGGGCAGCAGGAAGGCGGCCTGGTAGAAGCTGTGAGAGTAAGTGAAGGAGGGCTATATCGGTGCCTCATCGGATGGTGGTAAGGCAGGGACAGGACAACACGGTTGGATGAGATAGATGGTTCCCGGGGCTGGAAAGACGGCAGCTCAGGGGGAGCAGGTGGGACTTTGTGTAGAGTCTGTAAAACGGAGCTGCTAAGCGTACATCGCACTCCCCGCCCCCCCCCCCTTGGTGGTTTGGGAGAGCAAAGAAGATGACACAAGCCACTCAGCTAGGAAGTGGCAGAGCCAGGGCTCAAACCCCGGGAGCCTGGATCCGGAAATCACGCTCTCCACTGGGACACACTGAAGGAGAGAAAGGGAAGCCAGTCGAGAGCTGAAGGATTCTGGCACCTGCTGAGGCCTTGCGTCTGGGCAGCGAATCCCGGAAATACACTCAACAAAGATGAAGTGGGTCTCCCTCGCATAGCAGAGAAGCTCTTAGTCCAGACAGCATCTGTGACCAGAGAGGGTCTACGGGGCCGGGGCCAGAGAGGTTGGGCCCGTAGCCCGTGTGTTCTGCTGTGATGTGCCCTCTGCATAGCCCACCCCACCTTGCCCACGCTGCTGGGGACTGCAGCAACCCAGCACAGCCTCCAGAGGGACGAGAGGAAGAACCGTGGACGGCTGTTGCTGCAGCCACAGCTGCAGGAGAACTATCGATGACATCCATGGAGAAGAAATGACCGCAGAGTCTCAGGCAGGGCTTCATAGGCCTGGACACAGAGGAAACATATAGCTAGGTGGGAAAGAAAGCACGCTGGGGAACTTACAAAGTAGGAAACGTGTATCCGGTGCCCAATCACTTCCTCTTTGTAACTCTTCTTCCTGACCCCTTGGCTGGTTCTAAACCTCAAAGCCCATTGTGTATCTAGGATTCCTTAGTGCCACTGTTCACTTGAGCCTGCCGTCCTCCATCTACAAGATCTCATGCCTGGTGTGCAGCGTCCTTGTTTCTCCTTTCACACCTTTTACTTGCTCTGTAACGCTCCCACCTGCTGAGCCAGTGGGAAGAAGTCCGAGAGGCATTCTTTTCCTAAGGAGCTGGATTAAATGCAGGCCTTTGAGTGTCTTATCCTAAGGATGTTAATGTTTTCAAAGAATATTCCTATCAATGGCATTCTAAAATAATCAAACTCTAAGGGAGGAGCTTCAGGCCCTCTAACAGGGGGTGGGGGCATTTTTGCACATCCCATAGATTACAGGGCACCAGTGACAGAATCAGTCTGCTCATATGCAAAACTGCAAGCTCCTTGTGGGAAGTATTTTAAATGAAATGCAAGGCCTTCAATACATTGGATTTTACGCTGTGTTATTTTGTATTTTATCTCTCAAACAAATTGTCAGGTTTGGGGGGA
This sequence comes from Acinonyx jubatus, assembly GCF_027475565.1. Lineage (NCBI taxonomy): Eukaryota > Metazoa > Chordata > Mammalia > Carnivora > Felidae > Acinonyx > Acinonyx jubatus. The sequence continues at coordinate 91,285,982 of NC_069387.1, read as the reverse complement.
CAAGAACAATTTCTGATACATTTCTGGTACTGTGGAAGGAAGATAGGAAGATACTCAACAAACAAATGTCCCTCTCTGTGTATCAAGTGGGAATATAGTGAACACTGTAGGAGGATCCATTCTAGGAAAAAGACAATCTTTTTTTTTTTTTTTAATGTTTCTTTGTTTATTTTGAGAGAGAGAGAGAGAACGGGGGAGGAGAAGAGAGAGAATCCCAAGGAGGCTCCGCATTGTCAGTGCAGAGCCCAACTCAGGGCTCAATCCCACAAACCACAAGATCATGCATGACCTGAGCTGAAATCAAGAGTCAAATGCTCAACCGATTGAGTCACCAGGTGCCCTGGAAAAGACAATTTTAAGAGGGCTATAACTCAGGGCAGTACCACAAAGATGTAATCCTTTGTAAACCCCCACACACTGAATTCCATCAAATCACCAAATACTGCCACCATCACCCACAACTAGATTTTAGACCTCTAAAGAAATGAACAAAGCTTTCACCTATTCTACAAAGTTTACTGGGCACCTCCATAACCATGCACAGTTACATGCATTGGGGATATTGATACTTGCGGGAGGTGATTCCCGCCACGAAGGAACTCCCAATTTAATGGAAAAGCTGACAAGCAAACGTGTAATGTAAGGCTCCTACAAAGTCACAGATAGTTCAAGTGTTACAAGTAACGTTGTCCTGGGAGAGCTGCATTTTAATAGCAGCCTCCTTAATTCACAAATCCTGACATCCCATCGTCTCTATGAGCTTTTATTCTCCTAAGGAATCTTTTCCCTCCCCCACACTAGAAGACGGGGTGGTGCTGATAAGACCTTGTATTGGTGAGGATGTGGAGAAAGGGGGAGTATTTTGCACTGTTGGGAAAGCAACTGGTGCAGCCACTCTGAAAAACAGTATGGAGGTTCCTCGAAAAATTAAAAATAGAGCCATCATATGACCCAGCAATTGCACTGCTAGGTATTTATCCAAGGGATACAAAAATGCTGATTCGAAGGGGCCGCACGCACCCCAATGTTTATAGCAGTATTATCAATAATAACCAAATTGTGGAGAGAGCCCAAATGTCCATCGACTGAGGAATGGACAAAGAAGATGTGGTATGTGTATATATATGCAATGGAATAAAACCCAATGATGCAAAGAAGAATGGATTCTTGCCATTTGTAACAATGTGGATGGAACTAGAATATATGTGAAATTTAAGAAAACAGATGAACGTAGGGGAAGGGCAGCAAAAATAAGATAAAAACAGAGGGAGACAAACCATAAGAGACTCTTAAATACAGAGAACAAACTGAGGGTTGCTGGAGGGGTGTTGGGTGGGGGGATGGGCTAAATGGGGGATGGGCATTAGGGAGGGCACTTGTTGGGATGAGCACTGGGTGTTATATGTAAGTGATGAATCACTGGATGCTACTCCTGAAACCAATATTACATGGTATGTTCACTAACTTGAATTTAAATAAAATTTTTGAAAAAGACCCTGTATGACTCCCAGTTTCTGGTAAAAGACCTGACAGAATGACAGAGATGCCATAAAGTAGTATGATAAAAACAGTTTTCTTTCATGAAATAAAGGACCCCATATTTCTTCCCTAACCAATTCTTCCTTGTAAATAGTATTTACCACTAACCTCATCTTCCTAATATAGTTCTTGGGAAAAAAAAAAAAGGTTTAATGTCAGTCTTTTTTTTCAGCACATACCTCAAGACCACTTACAAGGACTTCACTCTTAAATTCAATTTCTGCCACTATAATCCTGCAACCAGATTTCGACTTCTCCAGAAATGAACTAGGTTTTTATGTGTCCAGCAAAAATTTCTTGAGCACCTACATAACCAAGCATGGTGATATGGATATGCACTGGTGATATGGATACTTCTAAAAGACCACCTGGGCCCTGAAAGAATCCCTCATCTAATGGAAAGGCAGGCAAGCAAACATAATTGCAAGATCACAGTAAGGTCTGTTGGAGATGCCAGTGAAAGATGTGCCCCCGGAAGAGTTAATGAGGTGAGACAGAAGAGGAGGAAGCTTCCAGGTACAGGACAATATATTTGGCTTTCCTCTCTTCCTGAAATCTGGCATATCCCAAATTCAGGGTAATGAAAGAGTATTTTTATGGCAATTCAAGGTGAGGATAGAGACAGAGACTCTTGTAGTATAACTTTCAAGATGGTGTTTGGACGCAGGGCCATTGGGAGGCAATTAGGTTATAAGTGGAGAGCCCTCAAGTCTGTATTAGAGCCTTTATAAAAAAGACCTGAGCAGTCCCTCACATCTTCTGCCCTGTGAAGTCATAGCAAAAGGGCAGCTGTCTATGAACCAGAAAGCAGACACTGAATCTCCTGCTGGTGCTTGATCTTGGTCTTCCAGTCTCCAGAACTGTGAGAAAGAAATTCTTGCTGTTCATATGCCACTCAGTCTATGGGTCTTGCTACGACCCAAATAGATTAAGAAAGAAACCTATTTTGGCAGCATTAAAAGTCTGATTGTAATACCGAATCTTCTTTGATGATTCTCTCCATTCTTCATTTGGAAAGGAACAGGGGAGAAATGAAGAGAAGGGAGGACTCAGAGGGAAGAGAAGACAGTGTTCAAACAGAGTAGGATAGACTGCAGGAGGGGCAGCCATGTAAGGTGGCTTTAAAAGCTGAGATTGAAGGGGCGTCTGGGTGGCTCAATCAGGTAAGCATCGGACACTTGATTTCAACTCAGGTCAATATCTTACAGTTTATGGAATCAAATCCTGGGTCAGGCTCTTAGCTGGCAGTGTGGAGTATGTTTGAGACTCTCTCTCTCTCTTCCCCTCTCCTGCTCTCTCTGTCTCTCAAAAACAAATAATAAAAAACCTTAAAAAAATAAAAACTGAGATTGAAGAATCCTGTCTTGTTAAATTGTGGAGGACTCTATGTAAATTGGAAGCTAATGACTCAATAGGAAGTTTTACTTATTTTTTTTTTTACCGTCCATATGGGTGTTTAATAACAAAGCATTAAAGCTCCATTCTGCTGCTACTGGGGGTGATGCAACCAAATAGAGCAACATATCCAAAGGTAAAAAGAAAAGAGAAAAATGATGTGTTTCTGACTTCTCAGTACATCCCTTAACCCTCAAGCTCTAATCTCCGTAAGGCTCTTTCTTACCCATCCTTCCCCACCTCCTGAAAGTCTTTCTCTGTGCCCTATGGAGCCTGAGGTGAACCATCAAAATATCACCTGTATCTTTACTTTCTTCTGAGTGCTTCTTGCTTTCTTCCTGAAACCTGTCAAGGAGAACCTGGGGCAGACTGTGACATCAGTAAGAAGGGAGAGAGTTACCTTAAGACAGACTTAGGGGACCTACAAAAAATGTGAAGGGAGGAAAACCAGTTTTTCAAAGTCTTTATCATAAAAAAAAAAAAACAAAACAAAATAAGCAAACAAAAAACCCAACCACTTTCTGAAGGTGAAGATATGTCACAGGAAACTTTACCTATGAAATTTACTCAGATCAGTTTTCAAACACAAAGACACTCATGTGGTTGAGGAGCAGAACATAACTTATGCTGAGGAATAAATAAACAGTTTTATATCTGAGTAAAGTATTAAGGGAGACACTAAGATTACTGAGGAAAATTCTATGCTATAAGGATTACATTACCATCTTTCCAAAAAAAGGTAAAGTAAGCCTCTACTACCAACAAAATACCACTTGATGATTACAATTCATTTTCTCTGGCATAAGGACACAATCAACCTTAAAACAACTGATCATACAAACTACAATATGCACAATTAAAAACAGGTAGCCAAAAAAATCTATCATAATTCAACTGCAACAGTCTGTCTCAATACACACAGGACCCTCCAGTCTGAGCCACCATCATCTTTTCCCTGGACTCTGGCTCCAGTCGTCCCTTCCTCCATACCTACTCCCTTCTCACCCCATCCTCCTACCACAAGCCTTTTTTTTTTTTTTTTTCTAATATAGCAGCTCAAGAGAACTTTGTAGATTAGATCAGATCATGTCATTCCCCTGATCTAACACTTAGATTTCCATTGCACTTAAAATAAAGTCCAAATTCATTACCATGTCTTACAGGAGTCTTCAAGCCTCTGACCTTCTTCCTGCCTTAATAACATCATCTACTATTGCCCGTTCTTGTGTTCCCTGTGCCCCAGAAACTCACCTCCTTTCATTTACTCCTGCACATCACCCCTTGCTATCACATGAAATCTGTGTTTGATTTTGGTATTTCTCTGTCTGGAAATTGTTTCCTTCTCACTGTTCCAAAGATGGCTTCTTGTTACCTTTCAGGACTTTGTATATTAGCCTTTCGGACTTGCCCTCCTAGATCATGCTCTCTGAAAACAAGCCACCCAAAGTACTCTCTTTTACTTCCATTTGTTTATTTCCTTCACAGTATGTCTCATTTCTCTGGTTGATTATTAAACCACATTGCTATGTTGTGACTTAAAAAAAATTTTTTTTTAATGTTTATTTATTTTGAGAAAGAGAGGGAGACAGAGAGAAAGTGGGGGAGGGTAGACTGAGAGGGAGACACAGAATCCAAAGCAGGATCCAGGCTCTGAGCTGTCAGCAGATCACGAACCATGAGATCATGACCTTAGCCTAAGTCAGATGCTTCTGAGACTGAGCCACCTAGGTGCCCCATGACTTTTTCTTCCACACTAACTGCAGCCTCAGGATCTCATGGGGCCTGTTGTCTGCCTGTTATATTTGCTTAATCTAATAGGTTACTTAACAGGACTCTTGGGACAATCTGCTCCAGATCCTGTTTTAAAGACACCAAAGTCTAGGGGCGCCTGGGTGGTGCAGTCGGTTAAGCGTCCGACTTCAGCCAGGTCACGATCTCGCGGTCCGTGAGTTCGAGCCCCGCGTCAGGCTCTGGGCTGATGGCTCGGAGCCTGGAGCCTGTTTCCGATTCTGTGTCTCCCTCTCTTTCTGCCCCTCCCCCGTTCATGCTCTGTCTCTCTCTGTCCCAAAAATAAATAAAAACGTTGAAAAAAAATTTTTTTAAAGACACCAAAGTCTAGAGCTCTGCTTCTCCATTTCAGTATTGCTACAGATGCTATAGCAATCCTTCATTTTATCTATTATATTCTGAAAGATGTTGATGGAGTTGTTAGCTTTGGTAATGTTGCATTTTGAACTCTTGCCAGCTAAATCTATGTTGTTCCCTTCTTCCTGCAGTTAAGAAGATTAGGCTATTGACAATGGGACGGGTTCTGTTTTACACATGTGTGCTCTTCTACTGAAAATTCAGGATGTGATATTGGACTTTTGCAAGTTATCTGGCACCATTATCCCAATTTGGTCTTAGTGGTGCAGTTGGAAGAGAGTGGAAAAGGTATTTGGGCTTTTGGTTCTAACCAACGTCCACATTTGCCATCGTGCCCTTTCAGAACAAGAGTGAATACATTCCTGACAACATTTGATAAAATGTTGAAAAGACATAAAGACATGATGGAAGACACCAGAAGATGTGACAATTTTGACAAATTACTCCTGAGACGTAAATAGAATCATAACGAAATAAAAAAGAGCTAGACAGACACAGCCCAGAACACAGGACAGGCTATAGCATAGGAGGTAGAAGTTCACCCCCAGTGCATACAAAGAACAGGAATGGGAAGTAGATCAGAAATCAAAAAATATAATTGGAGGCTGTGAAGAGAATATAACACATGAGCCTTCATCCAGCATGGATGCAGTGAGAAGGTTTATTCCTTTGCTGAATATGGGGAATGTTCTTTCAAACGGTCTGTGAAGATGGTGTATACTAGTATGAGAAATGACATGTGGGTTGGTGGAACATTCAAGCTGGCTCTCAGTCTATGCACCTAAATTATGCGCCTAAATTAAAGTCTATGCACCTAAATTAAAAGCAGTTGTAGGACACTCCTGCCCTCATACCAAGCACTTGGAACTGGAAAATTCGAGGGGGAAAAACAGCTGAGTAGATAATGTGTTGGCATCTATAGAGGAACACATGCCAGTTACTTACAGTAATCAACCTGGTCCCTCAACTGTAAATTTGAAAATACACAAAGAATTGGCAGTTATTTCAGGAAATCAGGAGTATAAATAAAGACCAAGGTGATTAAACAGAAGAATCTACTCCAGAGATCAGAAAAGAACTTTATACATTTTACTGAGTGCTCTCAGAACAATTTGAGAAGGTATTATATATTTATTAAATTTTCAAAGATTATAAAATTGTATTTATAAAATCTAATAAATTTAAAGGCTAAAATTAAAAATAAAAACCAAAGAAGAGCCAGAAGAAAACTTGAAGGAAATATAATATAGAATAAAATGAAAAAGAAGATGGAAAAGATGAAATAAAGTTTAAAAAACTAGAAGGGTAATTTAGGAAGTCCAACAGAAATTTAACAAGACTTCCAGAAGCGTGAAGAGAGAAATTAGAGAGAAAGCAATCACCAGAGAGACAATATAAGAAAGTTGCCTATAGCTGATCAATAATATGGCTTTGGATAACCCACTGCGTTGCCAGCATTTTGAATTTTAGGAATTCTACATCTAAACACACGTGGAATTCCAGAAAACCTAAGATAAAAGGTTGTATAATCTGGGGCACATGGGTAGCTCAGTTGGTTAAGCATCAGCCTGTTGGTTTTAACTCAGGTCATGATCCCAGGGTGGTAGGATTGAGCTCTGACTAGGGCTCTGCACTGGCCACAGAGCCTGCTTGGGATTCTTTCTCCCTCTCCTTTTGCCCCTCCCCTGCTCACAGTCTCTCTGTCTCTCCCCGCTCCCCACCTCAAAAAAAAAAAAAAAAAGTTTTCCAGAGATAAAAAAAAAAAAGTCAACACAGAGGAATGAGAATCAGAATCAGATTGGTGTAAGACTTCTCATTAACCAGCAGACATGAAGTTCTGAAAAATAATTTTTAAATATGGAATTGTATGCCTAGTCAAATGATGAATGCAATGTGGAGACAGAGTTAATAGTATTCTCAACTCTTCTAGATTTCAGAAAATTTACTTTCTACAGATCTTTTCTGAAGAACATTGTTTGAAATGAACTCTGGCAAAGCAAAACAGAAATGCAGGAAGAAGGCAGGCATGGGATCCAATAAACTGGGGATTTAATCAAGAGTGCCATGACAACAATAAAATTCCAGAATCACAGTTGTAAGACAGAGATAAATTAGTCCATAAGTGAACAGAAGGTCATAGTCTATGGGAGAACAACTTTGGGAAGAAAGTGAATTTTCTGTAATATAAAATTAAGAAACTAGAGCAAAAAGAAGGTCATTGGAAATCCCAACACAAATCAAAATGTGCTAGGAAAAAAATTATTGCTTAACATGAAGAAAATCAAAACTGAATAATTATAGAGCTATAAGCAATGAGAACAGATTTGCGTTTGATTCATCAAGCAGTTCATTTTTAGTGACCTAGGGTTGCATCTCTCTTTCTTTGGGTTCAATCCCATTATTTGTTAACTAATAGTTGACTGTAATATAATAACTATAATATATTGAACATGAATAGGAATCAATCTATGGAGAAACCTCTGAAAAACTCACTATTGGTGTAGAATAGATAGTAAATATTAATAAGCCTTGATAATGTGAAAGTAGAGTTCTAGATAACAGGTTGGATAGTGAAGTGAAGCAAGCAATTATCTTATTTTACAAATGGGAGTCAAAAATGGATCAAGAAGTACCTATATTGTTAAAAATAGAAATATGACCATTAAAGAAGTAAAAATGAGTATTACTAAGAAAAATTGGGAGGGGGAGGAAACAGGTAATCTTCATCTCTCATATAAAGGAGCTCATAACTCCTGTTTAAATCAATGAGATAAATCAAAGTAAAGAGCATTTATTTAGAATTACAAAAAACATCAGAACAATTAAAAAACAGAAATAATTAAAAATGGTTCTCTTTGGGGAGTGAAACTAGGTAGAAACCAGGGGGACAAGGAAAGAGAGACTTCAGCTTTATAGTTTAGGTCTTCTGGTATCAGAACTTCTGCTTCCACATGCACGTATTACTTTAAAACACATTAAAGATTGAACTAGAGGGGCGCCTGGGTGCCTCAGTGGGTTGAGAGTCCGACTTCGGCTCAGGTCATGATCTCACCGTCTGTGAGTTCGAGCCCCGCGTCGGGCTCTGTGCTGACAGCCTGTTTCAGATTCTGTGTCTCCCTCTCTCGGACCCTCCCCCATTCATGCTCTGTCTCTCTCTGTCTCAAAAATAAATAAACGTTAAAAAAAAATTAAAAAAATAAAAATAAAAATCGAACTAGAAAATCTCTTCTGAGAAAAAAAAAAGTGAGTTTAATATACTAAATGCACTAACTTAGACATTTTATACCATTCCTTTAAATCAACACAGCGTGTTCTAGCATGACAGATAATTTTCTAATGCCGGTGCTCGTATTGTAAGGGTTAAATTGTAGTGTAGGGCTAATGCTTAGCTTGAAAAATAACAGCTTTGTGTTGACACTGAAGGTTAAGAGATAACAGACTTGCTTTGCTCTGGTAAACTACTGCCTCATACCCTTGTAAATTAGGCTTCACCAATTAAGGAAACAAAAGTTCAAAGAAAAGAGCATCAGAGGCAGGGTCAAGGAGATCCACTGGTTGCAACTTAGAGGCAGAAAGTCTAAAGTAAACACCTCATTAGGCAACTGTTTCTAACTCATCTGGAACCTGTTTCTTTGTTCTGTTCCCAGGTGATCATAAAACGATGTGATCGGTTATAAAAACTCTGTACCCCGGCTGTTCCGGGCCACACTCTTATCAAGAGTGTTGGTCCCGATCGGTCGGCCTTGCCTCTCATTGTAATAAACTTTGTTGTGACTGTCACTGGTGCCCGTAGCATTCTGTTTCAGGAGTCGTGTGGATGCAACAGTATGTGCGGGAACAATGTCAGTGTTTCGTGTCTGTCGTATCGGGTTGTGCGCTGTCTCATTCGGTACTTGTGTGTTTTCCTCACCGGACGAGAGCCGCGGAGGGTGAAGCCTGCGCACCGCCGGCCACGGCGAGTGTCGCCCCCTGGCCCTCCGGCGTCTCAGCCCCGGCGCCATCTTGGGAGCGCCTGGGCGGTAGTTCTGGTCTCGCGTCCCTCGCAGCCTGGCCCCTCGGCTTCGCAGGTCTTACCAACAAATTTGGTTTTGTTGTTTTTAAAGATAAGGCCCTGTGTTTCTCTCGGTATTTCTTTACTACAGGTTTTACACTGGAAAAAAAAAATGATATTGCTGTTTTTATTAGGATTATTATCATTTGTCTTAGCGCTCTGGTTTCGAGGGGGCATGGTTCCAAGTGGTCTCTCTACCCCTATCTTTCTCCACAAATGCTGTTGTTTTTGGAATGTAATTTTTCTTTCATGACACTCATATTGGATTGTAATGGAAAAAAAATCTGTATTTCTTTGTAAACGCTTTTTATTATAACAACTTTTACACATGTACAGAAGTAGCCACAATAGTATATTGAACACTTATGAACTAGTTATCCTATTTCAACAATAATCAACCCATAGCCAGTCTTGTTTTATCTATGCACTCTTTCATCTCCTCTTTCATAATATTTTGTCATAAATCCCAGGAACATTATCATTTTATTTGTAAATATGTATCTCTGAAATGTAAGTCTTTCTGTCACATAACCATAATTCTGTCATGATACCTAAAAAGATTGAAGTCATTTCTTCAAACAGCCAGTCAATATCTGCACTTGTAATCTGTGCAAATGCGTATATACACATATGTATATAGTTGACATAAAATTTTTATTGCCCTTGTATTAGAAAGCAAAATGTGTTTGAATTGAAATTTTAAGCTGTGACCCCTCTTTCACTTCCAGACTGAGCTATTATTTCTATTAAGTCGAACTCAGAAGGGCATCTTCTTATTTTGAAGGTAGTGAGCAAGAAACATTCTATCAAGACTGCAACTGATGTAAATGGTGGCTCAGAGACTGGTATAGTCAGTAATAACTGTGGCTCCAATGGCCAGACTTCCCAGAGACCTCGGGACGGTGGAGGTGAGCCTCCAATGCCAGCTTGCTTCTCAGCCGCTTTGCCACTCAAGACCTCTGTGATATTTCCAATCTTCCAAAAGGGATGACCGCCTTCAAGAACACTTGGATTTCCTGCCAGGTAAAAAGCATCCTTGCTGCTCTCGTTTTCGTAAGAAACTAGGTTCTCAGTTTTTCATGTCTTCTCCCTCATCGTTTTCTCAATCAAAGAAAAAAGAGACAAAACATCAGCCAGATGTGGCGTCCCAGTATTTCCTTGTTCTCCTCCTTAGCACTCTGACACCCTGATGTTTTCCTTGTGGGGTTGATTTTACTTTGACTCTAGTTCAAAACCAACAAATGCGCATAGATATATCTTATCTCTCTCATATTTGTATAGTATCTAATATCAATCTATCGTCTTTTTATCTATCAACACAGTTCTGCTTTTAAATTATAGACACATCACTTACCAACCATGTAAGTTAAGAAAAGTTATCTAATCTCTTTCTCACTTGTCAAATGGGGTAGGGCTGCTGGGAAGATTCCATGAGTGAACACATGTAAAGTGCTTACTACAGTGACTAGAATAAAGTATGTGCTCAAGTTCCTAATATTATTAATGACACTTTACTTGCCCAGTAAATGATACTGTACCTTAATAGCTACTTAAAAAAAACTTTGAAAGTTGTCACTATTGATTTTTCTTCATGCTGAAACTACCGATAGTGTAGTACTTTTCTGATTTACTTATTTTAGCTTCTATCAGTGGATGTTGCCTATGGTAATTATTACTGTGCTGTTCTAATGATGTGTTTTTAAAAGACAGATTCTTTTTTTTTAAGTGTATTTATTTTGAGAGAGACAGAGTGAGAGCACGTGCGTGCGTGCGCACAAGCGGGGGAGGGGGAGAGGGAGGGGAGAGAATCTCAAGCAGGCGCCAAGTTGTCAGTGCAGAACCTATGTGGGGCTCCATCTCGCAAACTGTGAGATCATGACCTGAGCCCAAATCAAGACGCTCAACCAACTGAGCTACCCAGGTGCCCCTGTAATGATGCTTTCTTAATTTCCCTTGTTCCTTCTGTGTTTATTAATTAAAATTCTTCTCTGTGGAAGAGTTGTCCCTCTTCCCCCATTCATTTACTAATTTAGTTCTATATTAATGTGAGTGTAGATTCATAGATTTTTGTTTAATTATTTGGGTTATAATCCAATGGTATCATCGTTTATTTTGTTGTTATTGTTGTTCTAACTTTGGCCATTAGGAGCTATTTCAAGGTTGTCTCCTGCTGTGCCCTTTCATTATGTTTTGTTGTTGGTTTTGTTTGTTTGTTTTTGTTTTATTTTGTTTTGTTTTACCACTTCCTTACTTTTTGGCAACGCAAGATGCTCTAGTATCATTTACATTTTCTGTACCCCAGCGCTGGAGTCAGCCAGGACCACATCCCTTCTCTTGGAGAATGATACTTAGAAACCAAAATCTGCGTGCTAGGTATGCTAAGTATTGCTGTTTCTAGTTCCTCTCAATGAAGGGAAGTAGGAAATATAAGTAGGTACACTTATGCATGCACATACATATATATTTCTGTATGTATCTGCATACATGTCAAAAAATCATTGAGTCCATATTCTAGCTTTGATATTCATTTCTAACTTTTTCTCCCAACAGTGAGAAATCTTCCTTCCATTATCTGCAATGTTTGTGTTTTTGTTCAAACCTAGTATATAAATACAGTAGCTTTAGGTTTGCAAATCCATACCCTTGGGCGAAACCAATTTATCAATGAGAGTACAGTGTTTAACTTCTTTTTGTTTTGAGTCTTATAGTATCTAGCAAAACACTGTTTTCCAAAGTTACTTAGATCAGCTCCTTTTTACTCCATCCTCCTTCAGTGTGGTTATATTGTTCGTTTGTAATACTCACAGCCTGCATTACATCTTTCCCACATCCTCATTGATTGGTTTTAGTTTATGGAAGGCAAAATTTACTCAGTGATGTACAGTTCTGTAGGTTTTGCCAAATGCATGGAGTTGTGTATCTTTCACCACATTTCCATTCTGTTCCATTAGCCCCCCAGTTCCTTGTGCTGTTCCTGTGGAGTCAACCCCTCCTCTTACCCCTCAATGCCTGGTGGCCACCTACCTGTTTCCCATCCCTGTAGTTCCAGATCATTATACAAATGGAATTATATGTAGCCTTTTTACCCTGGCTTCTTTCACTTAGCAGAATGCATTTAAGATTTGTTCAGGTTTTTATGTGAACAGATTCATTGTTTTTTATTGTTAAATGGCATTCCATTGAAGGCATGTGCCAGTTTATCCATTCACCAGTACAGAATCTCTGGGTTATTTCCGATTTTGGTTGATTGTGGATAAAGCTGGTATAAATGCACACATGCAGATTTTGTGGCAACATAAGTTTTCGTTTTTCCTGAGTACATACCTAAAAGTAGATTTTTGGATGGTGAGGTTGGTGTGTGTTTAAATTTATAAGGAACTGGTCAAACTATTCACTGAACTTTGCACTCTCTCAAACAATGTGTGAGAGTTCCACAATGTACAATGTTGTCTTTCTGTGAATACCCTTGGTCTTCATGGAGAAAGAGCCTTCAAGAGGGTGCACAATTCTTCAGCTTCTGGGACCCCCAGGGGCTTCACGCTGTTCCACTACCCCTCACTTGACCTTCACCAATTTGTCAGTTATTCTACTTCAGCTCTTCTTCCATTTGAGAAAAAGTATTTTAACAAAATGGATAAAAGAATGAAAAAGCACATGGAATAACAGACATCAAATTGAAAGTAGTGATAATCTTTGCTGGGAAGGAAGAAATACAAGTGGAGATGAAAATTTAAAAAGCTTTATTGTATTGACAATGTTCCATTTTTTGAGCTGAGTGATGACATAGTTATTGTATTATCCTTAATACCCTTGGGCGTGTTTAAAATCACATGAAATTAAATAATAAACAAATATGACAAAATAAAGCTAAATTGTGAACCCTAAGTAGAAGCCAAATGTATTTAAAAAATAGATTCATGGGATATTTTTTCTCCCTTATGTATGTCTGTATTATTTTAATTTAACTATTCACATATTATGTTTTTACTCAGGGAACACAAATATGTTTTGTAAAAAGTAAGAACACTAGGCTTATTTTTGTAACCACTGGACTTCCCAAGTTTCACACATTTCAGTGACTTTGTTGAATATGAGAGGTGTCATAAAAGCCTCCCTTGTTTATAAAAAGATGAGGGGAAACCAATTTGCTATTGAAATTGGGGCAGAGTTTGGGGCTAGACTGATGTGGAAAATTTCCAGAATGTCACAAACCTTGGGTTTACTTGAATCATCCCCTATGTGAAAGCAACATGTTTTGGAGTCAGAGATACCGCAAAGAAAAATCTTCCTTTCTCGCTGCACAAAGTTAAATTTTTCTTAACTTCCATTTCCTTAGCTTTTAAGTGGTAATAATAAAAACTCCCCTGTACAATTATTTTGAAGTTAATGGATATCTGACCTACGTGACCCAGTTGTACCCCTTGCTCGCAGAACTCCAACCATAGCTTCCTTCTCTTTATTACTCCAACTGGCCCAGCTTATTTCTGCCTTAGGACCTTTACGCAAACAGTTTTCTTGGCGTGGAGTGCTCTTTCTCCTGATCTTCCCATGGCTGCCTCCTTTTTTACCATTCAGGTCTCAGTTTACATGGCTTTCCCTTGGAGAGACCGTACCCGATTGTCCAAGCTACAGTAGCTTCCAAGTCGCACTGTTATACTCCGCATAGCATTTACTACTGTAATAGTTCTCATTTACTGAGTTCTTCGTCGTCCGTTACCTACCCCAGCTCAACTGTCTTGCATTCAGAAGAGCACCTAGCTCAAAATAAAGAATCCGTGAATATTTGTGGAGAGAAAGAATGAGTAAATAACGGTCATTCTTTTGTTATTGAAAAGTTCTTAATATTGGTTGGTTCCTACGAGATGCCTTAAGATCAAGGAATAGAAGATATTCCATATCTGCATTGGTACTACATTCTTTGAAAAAATAGTTTTGATCACCATTTTTTTTTTTTGTAAAGTACTATGTAGAAAGTTGAGGCTTTTTAGGAGAAGAGACTTTGAATGATGTAGTTTGAGGCAGACAGCCTAAGAGATGATCTTTTTAGACCCCACGGGGTAAGAATCAGAGATGCCTCCTGCTTGCATATAAATCATAGAGCCAAGTCAGGGGGGCAGGTAGGAAGAGGTAGATAGAAAACAAGCTAAGGAGAAGGATTTTTGTCACTTACCTAATATATTAGGTAAGGGATGGGGAGAATCTGAAGCGATTTGAGGTTTCTGATTTGGACCACCAGGTGGCTGGTGGTGCTATTTGGTAACATAAGAGTATAGAAAAAGGAAGCAAAGGAGAATCAAGGGCTAGAGAAGTAGGAAGAACCAAGTGTGGCTCTCCAGGTTACAGCTGGATATATCAGATTTGGTGCTCAGGGTCTGGACTAGACTGATAGATGGGGTTTCTTATCCTCCCCATGATAGCTGAAGTCGTGGGAGTAGCTGAGATCACCAGGTAGTGTGTGTAGAGAACAGGAATGAGGACTGAACCTTCAGTTACAGGTAACATTGTGGGACAGAAAGACAAGAGGGGGCGGAAAAGAAGTGGCTGGGGTGTCAGGAGACACAGAGCAGCCTCAGAGAAGCTAAAGAAAGAAAATGAGGCGTGGTCAACACACCGAAGACCAAAAGGGGGCGGGTTCTGAGACTGGAAACAAGTCCACTGATTTGCCGATTTGTGGTCACTTGTGACCTTTGGCAGTCAGAATTTGAGAGGTGTTGGGGTGGGGGTGGTGCAGAACTTAGAGAGCCGTGGGCTAAACAGGGAAGTGAGAAAGAAGAGACAGATCTGGTTTGTCTGGTTCTTTCAACTGCGGTAGTGCTGGCAAAGTGCCACTTTTTGGCAAGCACGTTACTTATATTGGCGGCTCATCTTAAGGCTAATCGACCATGATCTCTCTTTCTGTTTAAGCCTCGGTAAGCTGGTGTCTTTCTGTCCTGAATGTATCATCATTTTTAAAAAGCCTAAATCCAAAAAGCACCTTGTTAGTTTAAGTCAAACTTCCTAAACTCATTCTGAAACCTGATTTCATCGCTAGTGGCTTCGGTCTTGGCTTAACCCTGCTTTTTGAGCCTCCCAGCCCTCTCCCTAAGGAACTGGAAATGAAGGTGTTCCTGTTCCTATAACCTTTGCCCATGGAAAACAAGAATGACCTCAGTTTTACTCCAGGAAAACAAATCGAATTTGAACAAGTGTTATGTTTAGTGACTCAAGGAGAAAAATAGACCCAGGAGTAGATAGAAACATTCTTACATATAGCTCAGCTAATTGTGTGAAGTTGGCGGTCGTGAATGTTGGTGGGACCTGAGTGCTGGTTACAGCGAGGCGGAAGGTGGGCAGAAGATGCTTCCTCCGGGTGGCTCTGGCGCACTGTGCACTACGCCTGCCTTCCTGCAGACACAGGCTCAGTGACTGTACCTGAAGAACCCTGAACCCCGAGCTGGGGGGGGGGGGTGTGGACCTGTGTACCCACGCCCCCTGGCCTCTGTGGCAGGCTGCCAGCGCATGTTAGTGGGAGTTTGTTTGGGAACCTGAAGCCTGTGTACATCAGATGAGTGGCCAAGATGCTTGGGTGTATGCTGACTCATTTAAGAACAACTGATTTAGAGAGCTGCTTGGGTGTGGGTGTTAGCGTACTGTGGTTGATTTTCCAGCATGCTACCAAAAAAGCAGTAGATGGAAGTGGCGAGTGATGAAGTCAAAACATGGTTATGGTACTGTTCAGAACCTTACCCAGTAGTTCTTTCCTTTCTGTCTTTTGGGATGCCCTGGTAGTTAGCACCTGAATCTGGCAATAGTTTAGAAATACTGAAATACGAATAGTAAAATGGTTGAGCACTTAGCAGATGCCAGGCATGTTTCTTAATGTTTTATGTGCGTTGAATAATTCACTCCTTACAGCCACCCTCTGAGGCATTATACAATTGTCACGTCCATTTTGCAGTCAGAGCAGCTGAGGCTTGGGGGTTAGAAGCACCTATTCTGAGGATACTAGGGCATTCATAGTGGAGCATGGCATTGAAACCCAGGTCTGATTCAAGTCTGTGCTCTTAACTCTGAAATGCTAATGAGAGCTTGGTTTCATTTAGACAGAAACCAATGGGCTGTGCTTAATATTCTGCAGGTGTGCTTACTATATCTCTTCCTGATTTTTTAGACATACATATACACAGATTGGAGGCTGAGTGTCCATTTACTCTGAAAATGTGCACTAAAATGGGATTTAATTAGGTGCATGAAGAAGGGATCGCAGTCTTTTTATATGTGATGAATAGATGAGTCCCTTTCATTCCTTGGTGGTTAATTGCTGCTCAAGGATGTTCCAGAGATCACCTCTTGCTCTGGGGGGGGAGAAGCAGGTGGGCTGTTGTGGGCTGGGCCGGGCCCTGCTTCTGGTGAGGCCCAGGGGCTCCTTAAGACAGAGTCTATCAGAGAATCCTGGCGCTAAAGAGAGGATAATTAGGAAGGAGAGATGGCTGAGGGTGAATGAATTCCTCCAATGGCATAAGTTAGTCTTTCAGGCATGACATTTATCTTCTGTAACATCTTTTGCGGACTCCGTCTCAGAGTTTTTGGAATCTTTTTTTCCACGGGCCTGTTGCCCTCATGCAATCTGAAGTGGAGGGGCAGTTAGGGGCAGAGGGCTTTTCCCCACATGCCTGAGGCTTCATCAGTCTGATTTCAAAATAGAGTCATCTTTTTAATTAAAAAATTTTAACTGCTTGAATTATTAAAGTGCAAACTGCTACCTTCTTTTTGGACCAAATTCTAGAATTTAGTGTCCCCTGCCTCTACTGTTTTCCCACCACACTGAAAGCTCCCCTCTAGGTCCCGGGACTGAGCTGCCTTGGTCACCCTGCCATCACTTGGGGCCCATCTTCACACTCCCCCCTTGACCCCTGTTCTTCCATTTGCCATCCTCTCCGAACTATGGGGCAGGCCCTTCCATAATTCCCTGTAACACAATTGAGACAAAACACATGAGTAGTAAAATTTAAATAACCACTCTTCTAACTGTGGCTTTTCTTAGAGCCTTCAAGATTGCTCAGCTTCCAATTGGCCATCACCTAGCAGAGAACAGTTCCTCCGCATCACCCCACACATAGGAAGGTCCCAAGCAAGGGAAACCCTGCAAAATTCCCCTCGGCCCAGAGACAGGAAGCCAAGTTTCCCACATTCTGTGTAAAGCCACCATGTTGATTACACTGACTGTACTGGAATTAATGTCTGTCCACAGTGAGTATCCTACTGGGAGTATGTATTTCCTTAAATGAAAACCCTACCCCTACTTGGTATAGGTTTAACCTTCAGCTCCCCCAAATCATCAGAACACCCAAGTCACACATTAGTGCTTTCCAGCTTCTGGGTTTTTCTAAAACAAGGTCTTCAGTGGGACTCTGCACACTACCCTGGCTTACGTGGTTCCAAACCCCACCATGGTCTTTCCTTCAGCAGGACAGAAAAGAGGTTCATACCCACACTTCCTCATGTAGGTATCTTCCTCCCAACATCCCAGCTCCTGCAAAGATCTCAAAGATCAACACATCCCACTCTGTAAGGAGGCCCAAATAGGATACAGGTTTGATAGGGCAGACAGCATGCTTAACAGGAAGAAAACATTTCTCTCTCTGAAATGTAATTTGTAGGAATAAAGATTTGTCAAAAGACGCTCCCAGGTGACATATGGTACGCAGTGTCTCATTTTGAACTGTGACCGGCACACAGAGGTACCCAATAAATATGGAGTGAATAAAGGTAGCATTGACATTAGGGATGTGTCACCGCACTTGGGTCTTCCCCAAGCAGGGTGGGTGGACGTGTGCTTCCTATCTGAATAACGGCAGAACCTCTCTCAAGTATTTTTTTTTTCCTTTTGCTTTTCCCAGAACAAAGGGACTGTCTGACACAAAAAATAAATTCAAATTTCTAGTCTAGAAGACAGAGCAGCTTGCTAATTTTAAAATGGTTATTTCCCTCATTTATTTCAGAATCAATGCTTATTAGAATTTTTGTTATTTTAATGTAGTTGGAGTGGAAAGAATACCATATGTGGAATTGTTTGACCTGGATATGAATCCTGGTTCTGTGCTTCATTAGCTTTGTGATGCGGGACAAATTATAACCTTCCTGAAGTTCAGCCTCTTCATCTTAAAACGGGAATACTTATGTCATGAGAACTAAGTAATAACAAGTATATGATATTATTTGGGAAGAATGAAGTGTTTTAATTATGTAAATTAGAGTTCTGTTGTTATTATTATTATAATTACTCAAGCTTTCACTCATTTCAGGCCTTCCAACTTGATCATATTTGAGACAGGAAGAAGGTAATGGAAGGCTTAACAATTCTATTTCCTCTTTTTAGCTTCTGGGTCTTGTGATTCTCTATTCCAAAGACTTTAGCGAAGGTAGTTGATACTCCTTTTCCTCATCTGAACAACTGTTTATTGAGTAGTTACTATAGACTAGATGCTAATCTAGGTGTTGGGGGAAATGTGAAGATAATATAAATTGTTCCTGACCTTGTCGGGTTATAATCTAGTTGGGAAAACAGATTTTGAACATGTAATTTCATAATTAACTAAGTGCAATTGGAACTGTTCTGACAGGGAAGCACTGAGACCAGTGTTCTCAGGTGGCTAGTCTGACCAAGCATCTGCTGTGGTGGCTCTGCCTAAATTCTGGGCCTTGCCAGTGCCTGCTATAGCAGTCCTTGGGAGGTGCCATCAGTCCTTTGTCACTTACAATTAGCCTCTTACATCAGAGGCTCTCAGAAATTTCTCCCAGAGCCAGTCAGCCTCCATTGAATCTCAGTGTCTGTCTCCATTTAAAATGGCTTCTGGGTTCTTTGGAACTTGGACAACTACGTGTTTCCTATGCTGCTCAAGGTGAACTTGTTTCTGGGCCTTCCAGCAGCAGTTATGGCGTCTGCAAAATGTTTTAAGGAACTCGCTCAAAGCCCTCTTCAGTTGCTCGGCAGATATCTGCCAGTGCAACCTTCTGTAGCGTCTTGGGATACAGATCAGATTCTTGACTTCTTTCTCTGCTCAGCGCTAGCCATCAGACTCCCAGAAGTCAGGAGTATAGAGTCTAGGGCTCACCACTCAAATTCTGATATGACCCAGGGTTATGACATGTTCTGTTGGGCTGACATGTAGAAATGTCTTCATGCCAGTTAGGGATGATGTGGGTTTATTGGAAAGATCACTGAACTAGTAATCAGCAGACCGGCCTTATTACAAATCAGCTCTGTGACCTAGAGCAAGGCATCAGTTCTGTGGTTCTCAAGTGTGACACCTGTAAAATGAATATAGAGTATTCATCACTTAATCAGTGTTTATTAAATTGTTTAGAGGAACTGGGCTATACATTTATATATACACAGATTTTTGGTAATCTAAATTATTTGGACCTTGGAATTTTATCCTTAGAATATATATTATTCAGTGACTGGAAGAACAGGATGACATATGTGCCTCGTGGTGCATGTGTGATTGAATATTAATGCCCCCCAACTCAAATTCATATGTTGAAGCTCTTATCCCCAGTGTGATAGTGTTTGAAAATGAAATCTTTGGGAGATAATTAAGGCGGGATGAGGTTGTGAGGATAGGATCCCTGGTCTGATGGGATTAATGCTCTTATAAAAATAGGCACCAGGGATCTAGCTCTCCATGTCTCTGTGTACCCACAAAGAAGAGGTCATGTGAGCACATGGCAAGCTGGCTGCCATTTACAAACCAACAGAAGAGGCCTCAGAATGAAACCAATTTGCTGGCACCTGGATCTTGGACTCCTCAGCCTTCAGAACTGGAGAACTAAATTTCTGTTGTTTAAGCCTCCCAGTCTGTGGCATTTTGTTATAGCAGCCCGAATGGACTAATATAATGCATAACAACATCTTAACAAAGGGAAATTAACAAAGGGAAATTTTTCTCGGTTTTATTTTGAGATTTCCATTGCCTGGGTCTTTTGTTTATCAGGGAAGAAAATGAGAACATTAAGACCTTATTTCTGAGAAGAGTTAATTTTTAGATCTGTAAGTTAGTTGACTGGCCGGTGGTGGAAGGCAGCTTATTTCAGATAATCACAGATTCTGAAACTATGTACTTGATATTTTTATAGACATGGCTATTTACCCTCTAAGAATTGAATATTAAACTGCCAACATAATTCTAACCTTATATCAGATGATCAAGTATAGAGAAAGAACTGCTCCAGAGCTTGCTTTCTGAGTCAATCAAACAGTGGGAGCAGGAACTCTCCCACTCGTTCTAATTTATCACAGTCCTTACTGCTGTGTTATAATAAGGCCTTATCACCCACTCCTTATTTGTATTTTCATGTATATACAAATGTAAAGTCATAGACTTGGGAGTGGTTTTCATTGTGAAACATCTTAATACCTTTTCCTTCCAAGAGCTCTGGACAGATCAGCCCATTTATAATGTAACATCAGTTATGTTTAACAAAGGAAATATTCTCTCATTTTTATTGTGAGAATTTTATAAATGTTTTTGCCCGTATCAGCATCTAACTCCTTTTTTATTATGATCTAATTTCTTTCTCTCATTTTATTCTTTCTTTTTTTTTTTTTTGAGCTCCCTCTACTTACTATCTTTACATGACATATCTCATAAAATACAAGAGCACTGAGCTGATTTGCCAGAACAGAGAAGTTGCATTTCATTCAGAGCCACATTTATCAATGGAAGATCAACTCAAGTTTTTACTTTCTGATTGTCATGTAGCTGCTGAAAAGATTTCAAATCCTTACAATTCCAATATTTCCCCCTTTGACTCCATTTAGTTGACTTGATTTCCCCTCTACTATTCTCCACCTTCTTTTTCGTCAACTTTCTCCTCTCCTTTAGTTGCCTCTTTGCATCAGAAGCAATCTATCAGTTGAGAAATGCCTACTCCTTTCCCTGAGATAGGACCCTGAAATGAAGGCTGGGTTAGCTCCTGAAGTCAGCTGAAATCTACTTATGCTCATTTTGATCTGAGCGGAAGTTTTGGATTCTCATTGGAGCTGGTATTCAGACATTAATAAATATTTATATGCCAGGTATATAATAAGTACTGTATGCCAGGTATACAGTAGGAACCAAACATACAAATTCTCGTGTCGTCATGGGCCTGTGTCCCGATGAGGAAACCAGATAATAAACAAGTGTATAAGTGTGTGCTGTCATGGGAAGTAGCGATGAGAGCCGGGAGGAACAGTCAGGTGGCAATGGTTACTGGAGAGGAGGGAGTCTACCTGAGGAGATGACCTTTGAGGCTGAATGCACTGGGCAAGAATCACTGAAATATCTGGGGGAGTAGTGTTCCAAATGAGAAGAGCAAATGCAAGGTCTCTGAGTAGGGGTGAGCCAAGAGTGTCTGAGAACCAGCTCTGAGGCCAGTGTGTCTATAGGGCGGGGTGAGGGGTGGGAGGGGGGAACACTGTAGCTGAGAAAACAAGCAGACTTAGGAAAATAGAAACAAGAAACATTATGTATCACCACATTAAGAAGTCATTTGGGACAACATAAAATAAACAAGAATGCCACTGGATAACCACAAAAGGGAAGTATCCTGTGGCCTGGGCATCAGTGAGGAAGGCTTCCCGGGCAAAGGATGGTTTTGAGCTGTTCTCCTTCATTCATTCATTTACTCAGCTTGTATTTGTTGAGTGCCACATAGGTGCCAGGCTCTGTGGCAGGTGCTAGAGATATCATGATGAGCAACACACACCAAACCCTGTGTCCACCAACTTACTACCTAGTTGGGGAGAGGGAAGTAAAGCAAAGAATTACATAAGCAAATACACAATTATGGACTGTGAAGAATGCTGCCCAAGTACAGTGTAGCATATGTATGGGAAGAGTGTAAGACCCACTGCAGCCTGGGAGCCTGGTAGGTCATGGAGAAGGTGATGCTCACAAAGTGACAAGATGACTGGGAGTTGGCCGGGCAGCGGGTGTGCAAGAACCATCTGGGTAGAGGCAGCAGACAGTGGGGAGGCCCAGGTGGAATGACTCAGACCTGTTTAGGAAACTAAAATGCAGCAGTGTGGTTGAGCACAGCAAGGGCAGGTGGGGTCAGACTTCCTGGAATGGGGCTGCACCAAATCATGTGGAGCTTTGGATTTTAAATTTTGTCCTAAAAACAGTGGGCGGCAATATGATAAGACTGATGATTTCAGATGCTCATGTTCCAAGGTGTATAAGGAAAGATAGGAGAAGACGTCAAAAAAGGAAGTAGGGAACTAACGGAGAGGTGATTGCAAGAGTCCAGGTTAGGATGATTCTGGCTTAGTGTCGAGTGGTGACAGTGGAGATCAAGAGGAAGAGGAGGTATTTTTTTGGAATGTTTTCGTAAGGCAGGTCTTAGGTGATATGCAGAGTTTTCATTTATGTGGTAAAAACATTAGAAATACAGAGAAAACAAAAGCCCCAAGTTTATACATTCTAATACTCTAACAATGAAACGTGCTTCAGCCAGAAATCCGGGCATTGTCACTGCAGACCTTGTATGCCAGCAATAATTGTTTTATTTTTGCAAAGTCTTTGGGAGTTTGATTTGCTGCTTTCATGCAAATTGCAAGATAGCAATGCACTTATTTGTTCAACAGATAGAACACCATGTGCTAAGAACAGTTACAAGTGCTGGGAACACAGTGGTGAATGGATAGGTCAGATCTCTTTTTTTGAAGAGCTTGTATTCTGGTAAAACTTCTATTTCTGTGTATTGTTTTAAGAAATATATATTTTCAGGGTGCCTGGGTGGCTCAGTCAGTTAAGTGTCCGACTTCAGCTCAGGTCACCATCTCAGGGGTTCGAGGCTTGGAGCCCTGTATCGGGCTCTGTGCTGACAGCTCAGAGCCTGGAGCCTGCTTCAGATTCTGTGTGTGTCTCTCTTTCTCAAAAATAAACAAACATTACAAAAATTTAAGAGAAAAATAAAAAGAAATAATATATTTTGACCGAAAGAAAATAAGAGTGGCATGTTTCTTAAATACCTCAGTTTGATATAAGAAGGTATAAAGTAATAGCTGAATTCTATTTTTTTTTAATTTCTGAATTCTTATGAGAAGGACTCCAAACTTCTGTTAAAAAAATTTAAAAAGGGGGACACCTGGGTGGCTCAGTCAGTTGAGCATCTGACTCTTGATTTCGGCTGAGGTCGTGACTCCAGGGCCATGGGATTGAGTTGGGCTCTGCACTGAGTGTGGAACCTGCTTAAGACTCTCTCTCTATCTCTCCCTCTGCCCCTTTCCCCTACTTGCATGCTCTCTCTGTCCCTAAAATAAAAAAAATTTTCAATCTAAAAAGTAAATAAATTAATATGCAAATAACTTACTGGGAAAGCATTTTCCACCAAACTAACCAAGAAATAATGTTACCATAAAAAGATTTTGCATAAATCATTAAATGAAGCAGAATCTCCCAACAGAAAAGCTAACTAAAGACGTAAAAAAATACAGTTAAAATAAATGATAAACTAGTTTCCAAATAGAAAAAATTGACCTTAGTAGTAATAAAAGAAATGCAAGTTAAAATACCATATGGTATTTTCTCCTTTAACACTAGCAAAGATTTCTCCTTTTTAAATCATCATGATGCTAAGTGGTGGGCCGGAGTGGCTGAACCAGTGTGATTTGGTGTAACTTTTCTGAAAGTAATTTGGCAGTATGCATGATGGGCTTAAAATGTTAAATCCTTTTTCTTAATTATACTTTTGGGTATATAACCTAAAATAATCAACAATACAGACAGAGGTTTCTATAAATATAAGTGAGGAGAGGGTTCAAGATAGAGCACAGATAATGAGCTTGAGAGGTCAGAAAGTTGACTTTGTGACCTGAGTTGTAAAAAAGATTCTTCAGAACTTCTGGAGATTTCATTTCGATCAACTGTGAATGGATTGAGCAGCCTCAGGAGAGAGCTACCTCATCCAAGGTACCTCCATTTCCTGCTTGGGTGAAGATGCTGTACTGATTTAGTCTCAAAACAGGGTTACAGACCTTAGGGTTTCCTTACTCTCTCACCTTCAAAGAACTGCACCAAGCTTCTCTTAGTCAGCGACTGGGGCAGAGCGTAAACAGACCTACTAGTAGCTCTCTGCTGCCATCTCCAGTCCTCTTCTCTCAGTCCTAACTTCCACCTCCATTTCAAATTTTAGAACCCCTACACACACACACACACACACACACACGAGAGGGAGTGGTGGTAGAAATATATTAGTGGATTTGGGATCAATAATAATTGGTAATGCTTATATAGTGTACATGTCAGGCTCTGTGTTTACTATGTGTATCATATATACATAACACATATTTATGCATTTGCCTATATTAATCCAATCCTAACAATGACAACAAAATAATAGTATCATGGGGTAGATGCTATCATGATCCCCCATTTGACAGATGAGGAAGCTGAGGCACGGTGACTTAACCAAGGTCGTACAGCTAGTGTGTGGTAGAGCTGGGATTCTCAGGTAGCAATCTGGGTCCAGAATTCTGCTTTCTAAACCACCATATCATTCTGCCTCTTTAACCAAACGATCAGAGTTCCTGTCCTGACTCTCCCACTTAACCAATTAGCAGTTAGGAAAGACACTAAACATCTCAGAGCCTGGTTACCTAGTGTGAAAAGGTTATATATTAATACCAGCTGCACTGAAGGGTTGCGATGATGGAATGAGATGAGGTATGTGAAGGTCCTGACATATAATAAGTATTCAAGTACTGACGACCTTATTATTCGTAAGTCCTTTATAATTTTATGTAATTTAGTATATTGACTTTGCCATAACATTTAATGCCCATTTAAGTATTAATTGCGAAGACAAAGTTGTACCCTCCTGAAACTTTTTTGGGCCCATTTCTTGTGTTGCAGCATCTGGTGGTTATGGAACTCACCAAAGAGTTCTGATCCCTGCCTCTTCATCGGGTTGTCGAGACCACCTGTGAGACTTGGACACCCACGACTCTAGACAAGGTCTCTGCCAGCTCTGTGGAGTCCACTGCGATGAGTTTGACAAAAAGTCTCAGCAGTTTCCTGCGGCTGTAGTGAAGTGGCCGTTAAGGTTGGGTACAAAGGAACTCACCGGTATGTTCCACACTGTGGGTGTCCAGATGCACAGTTTAGAAATGGGCTTGCCTGTCTGTCTGATCCCATGAGGTAGCTTCTAAGGAACGGCTGTGGTAGAGTTTTATGTTAATCACAAGAGTGCAGTGATAAGCACATCTTATTTTACTTTCTCACTTATGTGGTCACTGTTTGTTCATTTTGATCCTGCAGAGTAAGGGTTCTAAGAAAAAGAGAAAAATAGTTTCCTTCTATACCACCAGAGTGGAAGTGGAGATGGAAACGTTTCTCTTGGGTAAGTCTCTCTGTACAGTGTTTAACAAGTTTCTATGTTTCTTCAGGCAAAATGTACATCTGTTTGTTTTCTTCGATTTCCTTCTTTTTTTTAAAGGTATGGATTAACTATATTTAACCCCTTCCCCAATCTCTCATTTCTTTTTTCTTTAGTTTATTTACTTATTTCGAGATATATATATATATATATATCGAAAGAGAGTGAGAGTGGGGGAGAGGTAGATAGAGAGGGAGAATCTCAAGCAGGCTCCGTGCCGTCAGCACAGAGCTTGATGTAGGGCTCGAACCTACGAACTGTGATACATGACCTGAACTGAAGTCAAGAGTCGGATGCTTACTTAACTGACTGAGCCACCCAGGCGTGCCCCCCCACCACCGATCTCCCACTTCTTGTGTTTTAGAGTTGTGTAGATCTGAGTACATTTGGAATCGGCTATATATCTGGCTCTACTGTTGGCCGAGATTTGAACTAGTTACTTATTCCTGTGAGCCTAGAATGTCTTATCTATATATTGAAAATAATAATGCATAGGTCATGGGGTTGGTAAAATGATTAATGGGATATGTGTAATGCATTTTGCAAAATGACTATAGTAGATAATTTACACGGCTAGGGAGCATAGCAGCATGTAAAAGAAAAAACATATATAGGCATGAAAAACAAGAGACTAGAACAAAGAAAAGAAGGAGTTGGTTTGGAAATAACCAAATAATAAATAGATAAAAGAGAAACAGTTTTTCTTGGGGAAGAAAAAGATAACAAGTTCA
Organism: Acinonyx jubatus; assembly: GCF_027475565.1. Lineage (NCBI taxonomy): Eukaryota > Metazoa > Chordata > Mammalia > Carnivora > Felidae > Acinonyx > Acinonyx jubatus. The sequence goes on along the minus strand of NC_069387.1, from coordinate 91,259,717 downwards.
CAGTTCAAAATAAGATTCTGTCATTTGCCACTCACTGCGTAATCAAAAGTAGAAACTAGATTACTACCACACCTGAGATCAAAATCACAGGTTTTCTTTTTACGTATCTCAGATATCTCAGACATTTCCTCCTTTCAGGAATCTCGTCTTGATGTCATCATGGGAGGAAAGCCTTTAAGAAAGTAGGAGAGTAGAGACCTTTGATACTTATCAGGGGAGGAAAAGGTAGACATGTTGTTAGTCAATTTTAAAAGGCCATTTTAATGGAATATTGAAAGGGGTCATTGTGTTTGTCCAATAAGGATTTATCTTTGTTGGCGACTTGTTTTCTTTCTTTAATTATTGTCATGCAGTGTTATATTATTATGAAGGGGTATAACTCTTCATCATAGTTAAATGGATGGATAGGTACTGCTTTAAGGAAGTACCAAGGAAAAACAAGGAGACAATATCCACTCTCTACCCAGCATGTACTCATTGGGTACCTGTTCACGTACTATGGATACACCGGTGAATGAAATATGATCTTGACATGGGAAACTGTTTAGGTTAAGTTAATAATGGTTTTAACTACCAATTCCCAAACTTGGTGGCTTAAAGCAATAGCAACTATTTATCATTTTTCATAATTCTATAGGTGACCTGGTGGTTCTTCTCCTGGTCTTTGTTGATGTCTCTTATGTGATTATAGTGAAATGGGGGCTGTGACTAGAGTCATCTGGAGGCTTACTTGGGATGCTGGGATGAATGGGCTTTTCTCCTTTTCCATATAATCTCAAGCCTTCTTCCTCTTCACAAGGAACTGTTCAGTGTCTAGCAGGTTACTGATCTTTCTATAAGGTGGCAAAAATCAGCATTCAAGGGGAGGACATAGAAGCTGCTGGTCTTAGAAGCTAAGTCCAGCATTGACACACAATCTTTTCCACTGCATTCTGTTTGTTACCGTGAATCAAAAACAGAAGTATATTAGGAAATTGACTCTCTAAACAAACAAAAAAAACCTTCCACTAATTTGTAACATTTGCTAATTATCCTGGTGTAAATAATTTCCTTGAAATCAGCCAGGGTAACATCAGTGAACACAGAACTGGGAAGAGATGAGTTCAATTAACTCTTGAAAGTTCATGCAAGCTGGCTACAGCATATCACTGACATATGCCAATCAAGGCTTGCAGTGTGGGAAAACTACACAAAGACAGGAACATCAAAATTTGAGGTTCATGAGGGCCATGTTGGGATACTATCATAGAAGCAAGTAGTCTAATGGGAAGGGTGATTCATAAATAGATCATTACATTATTAGCATTCAGAAGGATATGGTAAAATCTCATACTAAATGCACAATTAGGAGCACAGAGAAAATGAATGACTGTACCAGGGGATGTTAATGAAGATCCATTCACAGCAGAAATGATGATCAAGCTGAGTCTTGAACAATAAGTAGGAAGGAGTTAACCAGGCAAAAAGGACAAAACATCCAGTTAAAAGGGACAACATGTAGAAGTCCAAGAATTGTTACAATAAAATTACTGAGAGAATCAAAAAATATTTTCTTTTTCCTCATGTGATTGTAGTGAGTACATCTTGGCTATTGAAGTATTCTGTCTCATTGTTCATATCCACCGAACCTTAACATTTTGATGTCTAAATTGTATCTCTTCCCAAATTTTCACACGTAGAAGTTGCACATAATTCTTTGTCAGACCATATAGCTCACCTTTTGAAAGGAAATTTGGTTCCTGTCAGTAGAGGTTTCCTAGAGGGCAGAAACAGAAAGAAAGAAATGTCTCTGTGGTTAGATTATGAGGGTTCTTGAATGCAGTTTAATAAGTCTGGAATGTATCCTGGAGGAAATGAGAATCCATTGATTTCCAAAAAAGAAAAAAAATGGTTGCATGAATGTATTAATTTCTTATGGCTGCTGTAAAAATTTTTGATATTCTTCTTTTTTTAAAGATTTTATTTTTAAGTAATCTCTACACCCAATGTGGGGCTCAAACTTACACCCCAAACCAAGAGTTGCACATCCTACTGACTGAGCGAGTGAGGCACTCCTAAAAACTCAGATATTCTTAATGGCTTAAGACAAAACAAATTTTTTAACCTAACAGTTATGGAGGTCAGAAGTCCAAAATCAGTCTCACTAGGCTAAAATCAAGGTTCCCATAGCGCTGTATTTCTTCTGGAGGTTCTAGGGAAGAATCTGTTTTCTTGCCCTTTTTCAGCTTCTAAAATCCACCTGCATTCCTTGGTTCATGAACACTTATTCATTCACATCACTCTAACCTCTTGTTTCTATTACATCTCCTTGGACCCTTTTTATCTCCTTCTTACTGGGACCTTTGTGATTATATTGTGTGCTTGAAGATAATACAGGATAATCTCCCCATCTCAAGATCTTTAATGCAATCACATCTGCAAAGTCCCTTTCCTTATAAAGTAATATTTACAGGCATTAGGGACTAGAATGTGGACAACTATGGGGACACCATTATTCAACCTACTACACATGATAAGATTTATATGTTAGAAGTATCACTCCAGATCACATGCAGAGTTGACTTAAGAAGTATGACACAAAAGCTCAGGAAAATAAATTATGGGCTATTGCAGTTGTCCAGATCAAGTCTTGAAGCAAGATGTATCTATGAGGAGAGAAGGCGGACATACAAATTTCAAAGATGGCTAGGAATTGGGACTAACAAAGATTTCACGACTAGTAACGACTAAGGAGTAAAGGAAAGGTAGAACATCAATGTTGACTCAAATTTTTTACTTTAGTTAGGTGATTGTGATATAATTAAACCACATAGAATGCATGAGAAATTGGTCTAGGGGACAATTAACTCAGTTTGGATCATGTTGTTTGAGTAGCTCTTGGAACATTATGGTGGTGAGGCCAGAGACCATTGGAAATTCAGACCTGGAAATGCCATAAGAAAGAGATCATCCATGGAGAATACATTGATTAGGAAGAGAAATTCAAGAATAAAACCCTAAAATAAAAATCAAAACCACAATGGAATACCACCTCACGCCTGTCAGAATGGCTAAAATTAACAACACAGGAAACAACAGGTGTTGGCAAGGATGAGAAGAAAGAGGAACCCTCTTGCACTGTTGGTGGGAATGCATATTGCTGCAGCTATTCTGGAGAACAGTATGGATGTTCCTTAAGAAACTAAAAATAGAACTACCTTATGATGCAGCAATTGCACTATTAGATATTTACCCATAGGATACAAAAATACAGATTTGGGGGGTATGTGCACCCCAATGTTTACAACAGCATTATCAACAATAGCCAAACTATAGAGAGACCCCAAATGTCCATCAACTGATGAATGGGTAAAGAAGATGTGGTATATGTATACAATGGAATATTACCTACCCATAATAAAGAATGAAATCTTACCATTTGCAACGACGTGGATGGAACTAGAATGTATTAGGCTAAGTGAAATAAGTCAATCAGGGAAAGACAAATACCATATGATTCCACTCATGTGTGGAGTTTAAGAAACAAAACAGATGAACATGTAGAAAGGGTGGGAAAAAGAGAAGAGAGGGAAACAAACCACAAGAGACTTTTAATGATAGAGAACAAACTATGGGTTGATGGAGAGAGGATAGCCTCAGATGCATACTGAGTTTCTACCGGTACTAGATCCTGTTGAGTCTAGGCATTAAATATGGTTTGATTCCTCTCTAGAAATAATTTCATTCCACAGGTCACCTTGAAAAAGGACACATTTATATGACCTATTATAATGTGTGTGTTTGTGTAAGAGAATAACAGAGAAGAAGAGAAAGACAGAGACAGAGAAGCAGGTAGGAGAGGTGGAGACAGAACCAAAAAGAAATAAGGAAGATGGAAGTGGGGGGTAAGAAGAAGGGTTCATGAGTTAATTGTTTCCTCTCATTCTGTTAAAAATACCTATACTTGAGAAACACAATAGGTGATCATAGGGAAAGAGAAGGAAAAATAAGATAAAAACACAGAGGGAGGCAAACCGTAAGAGACTCTTAAATACAGAGAACAAATTGAGGGTTGCTGGAGGGGAGGTGGGGGGATGGGTTCAATGGGCGATGGGCATTAAGGAGAGCACTTTTCGGGATGAACGCTGGGTGTCATATATAAGGGATGAATCACTGAATTCTACTCCTGAAGCCAAGACTACACTGTATGTTAACTAACTTGAATTAAAAAAAAAATACTATACTCTTTCTTTTCTCAATCCAGAAAAATAAAGTTCCGAGCTAACATAGCAGCTCTTACATTTTAATCATCAATTGTATGTGGATAGTAGATGAGGAAAAGTTGCCAAAACTATAATTGTCATGGAAGGGAGAAAGGAGTTTAGGTGGAGAGTATGTTAGGGACATAATAGCCGGAGGTTGCACAGACCATGGCAGTGGAACCAGGTTTTGACCCCAGTCAGTCTCTGAATCCTGAGCAGTGGTCTTAGTCACTCCACCACAGGGCCTCCCATCCAAAAGTTTTGTTAATAATATTAGCCCAAGAATAGACACAATGACGATGCAGCTACTTCTTCTGTCATCGAATTGGACCACAGTCGAGTGATCAGTTTGATCCCACTATCAGTGTGCACTCATGATGAGTATGTGGAGTTGTGGAGTAGAACCATTCTTTCCTAGATCCACAGATGTTTAGAACTTTAGGGTTATTATTATAATAAAGATAATCACTTTTTGTGACATATTACTCTTTTAATATGCTGCTGGATATTTTCCAGTATTCACTACTTTGGATTTTTCTCTGCATAACAACCATAAGTGATATTGCCTCCAGTAATTTTTTTTTGTCTGCAGCATTTTTGTTAGATTTGGTTTCACTTTGCTGATTTTACAGAAATAATTTAGAAGGTTTTCTTCCTTTTCTATGCTCTGGAACAGTTGAAATAATATTCTAGTCACGTTTTCCTTAAAACTAGGATAGAATTTACCTATAAAGCCATATGTTCCCAATTTTTAGCCATTATTTCTTTGAATAAGTTTTCTGCTTCTTTCTGTCTCTTCTCCTTCTGGGATGTGTAATGGGACATGGGCTTGGAGAACTACATAGGGGTCAGACCATCTTGAATCTCTGAGGAATCACTGGAAGATTTTGAGTAAATTCCAGACAGGATCCAGTGGGTGAATGCATACCCTCACAGCCTTGTGGAAGCTGATCATGTGACTTGAAATAGGTCAACAAGTGAGAACTCCATCATAAAATCTCAGTCAGAAGTAATGAGGGCTTGCATTAAGCCTATGACGGCATAGTTGGAGAGAGAAGGATATGTAACATGTACAAATGATTGTAGGCTGATAGGCATAGAGTTTGGGTGGAGAAAGGGACTATGTATAATAACTCCTGGTTCATGACCAGGACACTTAACTGGACCGAGCTGGACGCTGGACTGTGGTGCTATTGATTGGAATATAGGACCTAAAGGGAAGAGCAAGTTTGAAGGAAAATATGATGAATTCCGTTGTGAACATGATGAACGCTACGAGCGTCTGTGAGATGCCCAGTCATGGCTAACAGGCAGGTGAAAATCAAGGCTGGAATCTAAAGCTGGGAATCTTTTGTGTATGGGTAGTGGCCGAAGTCACGGAGTGGTATGGAGCCACCGAGGGAAAGTATACAACTACGTTGTCCGATACGGGAGCCACAGCCACGTGTGATATTTAAATTTAACCTTGAATTAATTCAAATTAAGTAAAATACAAATTTCAGCTTCTCAGTTGTACTGGCCACACTTCAAGTTTTCAAAGACTACATGTGGCTTGTGGCTACTATATTAGACGAGCACAGATTATAGAACATTTTCATCATCAGAGAAAGTCCCGTTGGACACCACTGGTATACAGAGTGAAAAGAGCAGAGTTTGAAATATATCAGATTCCTGATATTACTGATATCTGGGTGGTCACTGAAAGAGCTTCAACCAAAACAAGCCAAGGAGGTGCCTCCACCCACTGATGGGCTGGGCACGACCTGCTTTCGTATGCTACCTCTGATCTCCAAACTGCCCTGTAATGGTGGTAATACTAATGATTTCTGTTGAGGCTTGTTAAGGTTAATTTTCCAAAGACCCAAAGCTGGTAAGTGGCAGAGCTGGAATTGTAACCCAATTGTCTTTGACATTCCAAGTCCAGTGATTTTTCAATTGCTCCAGGCTGCCTATCCTAGGAAAACACAGAGACAGTGGTGCCAGGAAAAAAGTCAAAGAAGGGAATCTTGCAAATGAGTGAATGACAGATGCCACCATGAGTTCAGGTAAGGTCAAGACAGAAAATTATGAGTAAAGTCAGGTTATTCATTGAATCGGGCAACAAGAAGGTCATCACAAATTTGGGATTTGTTGAGAACAAGTTCAGTATAGTGTAGGGGCTGAGCCCTATCAGAGCATACGGTACCCATGTAGAACAGAAGCCAGTTTAACGTGTCCTTTTAAGAAGTTAGATTTGGAGATTCTTCTTGATAAGACATTTCAAGTTTTCGTAAATTACGTATTAAATTCCCTAAGACTGCATCTCTCATCTTTGGAAGAGTCAGAAAAGACTGAATCTTATAATGTACTCCTTAATCCTTAGTTTCCAACTGAAACCTTGGTCTGGTCACTAAACTTTCCAAAATTTTCTCCCCCACCCCCACACCAGTCTGTGAATGCATTTGGAAATATGTACCTTGCTTACCTAACCGGGATGTTTGGGCATCAAATGATATAATATATTTGATAGTGAACTGTGAAGTGATACATAATATAATATGCTGTTCCCAACCTATCAGGCAAAAATAATATTTAAACTCCACAGATTTACCCGGAGAGTTTTACGCATCTAGTGCACATTTCCACTTAAAGTTACTAGCTCTATATCTCTGGAGAAGAATAGAAAAATGTATGAGCCTGTGTTGACTTTCCCCAACCCAGCCTTCCAGCTGGACACTTGATTTCTTGAAATTAAGGTCCATGCGTTCCTGTAGCCAGTTCTGATTTAATCTTTATGCCCTGACTTAAAACTCCACCAAAACTGAAGAAACTCCTTAAGATGCTTAAAAGAAAAGAAAAATGATTCAAACTTCCTATCTAAGAAAACGCAAGAGTTTACAAGATAGGCATTTCTAATTATTTTGTTAACTAGATAAATACTTCTATCTAGAAGCTGAAAAGTTTGTGAAAAACCTAACCTTGGTTCCTGAATACGCAAATCCCATTGATTACCTTAACTGGAGAATGCCTCAAAGTCTGTTTTCTTTTGAGCTGTGCTGGCCACTGGAGGTCAGAGTGTTTGTAGGGACTGTTGCGGTTTGGCTAAAGTGTGTACAAGCAGGGGAGGATGTATATTTGTCACCAGACCATGGAAGACCTGGAAGGACTTCATGTGCTTCTCTGGACCTGGACTCAGGAGCTGAAAATATTTTCTGCCCCCCAAAATAGTGCTAGGCTCCTTAACTCCCAGGCTTTGAACACACAAAAACATCTCACTACATCTATCCCAGCTATGTCTGAAGCATCTACAAGGTGAATCCTTAATATTTTTGGTCAGAATAAATCAGAGAAGGAGTGTAAATTATTTGTCAACAAAGTATTTCTTGGTATCCTCTGGAGCTTTTCTAATTAGCCTCAAGGCATACTGAGCTCACAAGAAGTTTACTGGAAATGTCAGTTATTAAATCGACATTTTACCGTAATTGAATGTTAGTGTCACACAGTTCAGACCACAGGCCCTGGCAGCCCAGAGAAAGGCTTGCTTGTAGCAAACTGTGCACTGACAGGAAGCGAATTTCTCAGTGGGTCCCACCACAGTGCTTTGGCCTTAACTTGTAGGAGAGAAAAATTATCAACCACCACCCAGCTATTGCCACTGAGTTGCTGTCATTGAAATAATACTATGAGGGTCAGGTAAACTATGAAAAAAAAAAAAAAAAACCCGGTGGGATTTTTAAAAACTCATTAAATTTTTTCTTTTTTTTTTTTTTTTTTTTTTGCTTGAGGTTTATCATGTTACAGATAAATGGCCAAAGTAAGGTACAGAGGAAAATCCCTAACCCCAGTTGTTGGGGTTAAGCCATTGACTTGGACTCTGTTTACTGATATTTTAGCAAAAATGACATGAAACTCCTCTGTTTTTCAAATGTGTGTGTTTTTTTAATTGAGATAAAATTGGTATATAACATTATATCAATTTTGGGTGTATATCATTATAATTTGACATCTGTGTGAGCTACAAAGTGATCACTACCAAAGGTCTAGTTATCATCCATTGCCATATCATTGACCCCCTTCACCCATTTTGCCCACCTCCCAACCCCCTTCCCCTCTGGTGACCATCAATCTGTTCTCTGTGTCTATGAGTTTGTTTTTGTATTGTGTTGTTTGTTTAGATTCCACATATAAGTGAAATCATACAATGTTTCTTTTTCTCCATTGACTTATTTCACTTAGCATTTGTCTGTCACAAATGGCAAAATTTCATTATTTTTAAAGAATGAATAGTATTCCATTGCATATATCTACCACATCCTCTTTATCCATTCATCTATTGATGGTCATGTAGGTTGCTTCAGTATCTTGGCTATTGTAAACAATGCTGCAATAAACATAGGGCGGTGTATACCTTTCGGAATTAGTGTTTTTTGTATCGTTGGGATAAATACCCAGAAGTGGAATAGTTGGGTCATATGGTAGATTTTTTTGAGGCATCTGAATACTGTTTTCCATAGAGGCTGTGCCAATTTACATTCCCAACAACAGTGCACAAGCATTCTCTTCTTCTCTACAATCTCTTCAAAGTTATTTCTTGCCTTTTTCACAATCGCTGTTCTAACAGGTGTGGGGTGATATTTCATTATGGCTTAGATTTGCATTTTCCTGGCTAATTAGTGAAGATGAACATCTTTTCATTTGCCTGTTGTCCATCTTTATGTCTTCTTTGGGAAAATCTCTATTCAGGTCTTCGGCCCATTTTTTAATTGTGTTGTTTATTTTTTGAGTTGCATAAGTTCTTTATATATTTTGGATATTAACCCCTTATCAGATATATGATTTGCAGATATCTTCTCCCATTTAGTAGGCTGCCTTTCTGTTTTGATGGTGGTTTCCTTTGCTATGCAGAAGCTTTTTAGTTTGATGTAGTCCTGTTTATTTTTGCTTTTGTTTCACTTGCCTTGGGAGTCAGATCCACAAACACATCGCTAAGACCAATGTCAAGGAGATTGCTGTCCCTGTTTTCTTTTAGGAAATTTATGGTTTCAGGTCTTACATTCAAATCTTGAGTTTGTGTATGGTATAAGATAGTGGTTTTGTTCCATTCTTTTGTATCTTTTGCCGTGTCCAGTTGCTCCAACACCATTCATTTGTGGTTTTAAGTTACCATCGAAGGACCAAGAGTCTATATCAGGTTGAGTTTGCTGACTCCCAGACAAATTGTCATCTCTGCCCAAGATATTATGCCACCATTGTGTGACACTGCTGCAATTGTTGATCAGCTGCTATACTTCCCGAGTCCTAGTGGTGAGATTGATTTATGAAGTGATGCTTAATTAGCCCTTGTGACCATGAGGCTTCTCCGCTTCTGTTTAGGGCTCATTCTCTTCTCTGTGCCCTTGGCCCCATCTCTGGTTTCCTCAGGATCCTCTACAGATCATTCCTTTGACCCTCCATATGTGCTCGGTCTCCTCCATCTTTAAAAATACAGAGAAAAAGAAAATGAACAAATGATTCTTCTACAGGTTTTCACTCATTTCCATTAATAGTATCTATCTTAAATGTCAAACCCAGTGACACCATTATCTAAGGAGAAGAATGTTTCTTCTTCACTAACCAGACCCTATATCCACTGTACTAGTGTATTCCTATATCAGAGATGATATCAGAGATGAACTCTGCATGTTTTAATAGCCTTTGAGTAATAAGTTTACTTGCCCTCATGTTAAGTGAGCCCAGAGGGCAGACTTAAGCTTTTCCTTGATCCTACTCTGCCTTGCCTTCTTACCTCGTGGCTCAAAGTCACTTCTATGACTGGTGATCCACCATAAAGCCCATATGGACCAGAATTCCAAAGCCTTGATTAGTTCTTACAAGTCCTCTTTCCCTAAGATTCAGGTTTTGCCTCTGGTGGGAATTCCTGTTACAAATGGACAGACTTCCTGGGGCACACTACTGTCAGACTGACTATCACGTGTCACACATAGTATAAGTTCATATGATATGTCACATCATATATGTCATATCATCAAAATAGAGAGTGAAATTCACTACTATGTGCCTAAAGGTATTATTAAAAAGAAAATAGTGTTGGGACTTCATTAATAATTTTTTTTCCTAGTCAAATGGCTAGCAAGGGAATAACAAGCTTTAGCATTCATAGAAGCTGCAATCTTTTATCTACCCTTGGTGGGATTGTTAGATATGAATGGCTGAGCTTTTGCCAATTTAAAGAAAAACTTTTACCCTGGTTTCCTTTTTGGGAGTCCTATTCTGAACCCTACTTTGAAGTTCTTTTTGGAAGGGAGCTTGGCCAACCTGCCTGGCCATTACCAGTCTTCAACACTGTATAAAGCACTCTTTTAAGTCAGGCTGACCCTAGAACCACAATGTGACCACTTACCTAGCTCTTAGCATTATGATTGCCAGGTGACTCCTGTGGTCTGATGACCAATGGGTTACTCTTGGCTTCCCTTGCATGTTGAAGTCAGCTTGGACTGCATCTGCATTTATCATGCATGCCTCTTTGTAATTATGATTTTGGGATGCTGGCTGCCTATATATCAGGCTTATTCATAAGCTAACTTGGTCTCCAAAACCTAGCTCTGTATCTTTCCAGTTTCATCTCTTCACCACCAGCCCAGTATGGGGGAAACACCATCTAGATATGATCATTTCCTCTTCCAGATTCTGCTCTAAACTTAAAAATGTGCAGAAAGAAAAAAATGTGCATAGAGACACTTTAATAAGCAAAAGAGAATTCAGTGTAGGCATGAGATGTTTATTCACTTAGAGAAGACATGCTATTATCTGTTAATTTTTAAGGAGTCACTAATAACATTAATACAATAATAGCAATGAATCTAGTAAGTTACAAGTGCCATATAACTAACATGCATTATCTCATTTATTTTTACCACATCCTATGCCGTATCCATATTTTCCTTGTTTTATAGAAGAAAAACCCAAAGAACTAAGTCACTCTGTCCAAGCCACAGTCAGTAAGTAATGGAACCAAGGCTTGTTTCTAATTCTGTTTAGATTCTATTATGTAAATGAGTTCTTCACTTCTATACTTCAATTCTATACTGTAATTCCATCTTAAGTAAACAAATGAAGTAGAGTCCTAGCAAGACATGATGATGGCGGGGTAAACAGAGCCAGTTAAATCTCAGCCTGTGAAGTTTGCATTTGATCCCATAGGTAATAGGTGGTTACCACAGATTTTTGAGCCTGGGGTTAATGTGGTAAGATTCACTTTATAGTAGCTGGCTATTGATGGACAGGAAAGACACACAGATGAGTCAGAGGTATGAAGACCATCTGAAAGTCTATTACAAAAAGACACATAAAGCCTCCATGAGAAAATAGTAAACCTTCATATTGAAAAAAATACTAAAAAGATCTAAATAAATGGAGATATATCCTGTGCTTTTAAACATTTATAGACAAGAAGACACACCATTTTAAATATATCAACCTTTCACAAGTTAATCTATCGAATCAATAAAATTTTAACTGGTATCTCACAGATTTTTTTCTAATGGATCTTGATGAATGGATTCTAAAATGAATATGGCAAGTTAGGGCCAAGAAAAACCAAAACACTGATAAAGAGCAACCAGCAGATGGGTTATAAGATATCATGACTTACAAATATATAATAATTAAGACAGTGTAAAACAAAAAGACCACTGGCATGAAGAGAGCCAGCCACAAACTAAATGATATATGGGAACTTGGTATTATAGAGTTGGCATTTCAGATCACCGGGGAGAGGTGCGGTTGCTCAAGAAATGGTGCTGGGACAATTGCTTACAAAGGAAATGGGATTCTTGTCTCATACTATACATGAAATTTTGTCTCATGTGATTTAATTTCTTAAATATGAAAAATAATGATTTAAAACTTTAGGAGAAAATATATGAGAAACTTTTATCACTGTGTGGTAGGGAAGAATTTCTTGAATCTTAAATTTCTAAAATAAAAACATGAAGTATTTTAGAAGAGAATGATATATGTGACTACATAAAACTTAAGAACTTCTGTTCATCAAAGAAGGTGAAGGGATAGACTGTAACTGGGAAGGAGTTGCTAGCTGTAGTATTACCAACAAGGCATTAGTGTCTCAAATATATAAAGCACTAAAATTGGTAAGGAAATAACTACTCACTTAGTAGATGAGCACAATAGAAAAGTAGGTATTTGGCAGAAGTGTTGAATAAGCATATATATATATATGTTATAAATATACTTATATTAACATATTAATTAATTTTATTTATTATTTATTAACATTATTATTTATTATTTATTAATATATATTAATATATTATATATTATATATAGAAGTGTTGAATAAACATATGTATGTTATATATGTGATACATATCATATATATATCACATATATATACATATATATATATGTGAAGGGTGCTTAACCTCATCACTAATATGAAAAGGCAAGTTAGAAGTGTAATCAGATATCATTTTACTTCTAATTTGACAAAAATTAAGAGGTCTGATGGTACTAAGTATTAGAATGTTTATTAACACTGTATTGGAGGAAGCAGCATAATCACTTTGAAAAGCAATTCTGCATTGTTTTGCAGAGGTATGTATATTCTTTGACCCATGAGTTATACTCACAGGCATACATCTTAGAGAAGTGCTTCTCAGGTTTTAATGTTCATACAGATCATCTGGTGATCTTGATAAAATGCATATTTGCATTCAGAACTAAGAAAAAGATTATGTTTTAAAAATCCATAATTGGACATTTTAGAGAAACTGCAAAATACTATTAATTCATTCATTGAACAAATACTTATTGAGTTGAACACTTGCTATGTGCCAGATAATTTTACAGCATTAAGGACACAACAATCAAAAGAAAAAAGGAAAAGCAAAACCCTCCGCATGGATCTTATATTCTAGTGTGTGTGTGGTCGGGGAGGGAGCGTTAGACACAAAATAAATAAATAATTAAAATATACAGTATGTCTGAAAGTGATAAATTCTATGTAACATATTTAACAGAGAAAAGAGGTAGGGAATGCTGGAGGGGTTGTCGTTGTAATTTTAAATACAGTTATCAAGTAAAGTGTCCATGAGAGCCTGAAAATTGAGCAAAGGCACAGAAGAGGTGAATAAATAAGTCATGTTACTATCTGAGAGATGAATGGATAGATACAGGCCCTGAGGGATAAATATGCTTTGTGTGTTGGATGGATAGCAAGAAAGTTAGTTGTGGCTAGATCCAAATGATTAAGGGGAAGAGAAATAAGAGATAAAATCAGAGAAGTGCAGGGTGCCAGATCATCTAAGAGTTGTGTAGACCATTGAAATGACTTTGGCTTTTACTCAGAGACAAAAGGAAAGCCACTGGGGGCTTTTAAGTAGATAAGTGATATTATCTGACTCAGAGATAACAGGATAACAGCATCATTATTTTTAAAAATTTTTTAATGTTTATTTAATTTTGAGAGAGAGAGAGCTCAAGTGGGAGAGGGACAGAGAGAGGGAGACACAGAATCTGAAGCAGGCTCCAGGCTCCGAGCTATCAGCACAGAGCTCAATGCGGGGCTCCAAACCACAGATTGCGAGATCATGACCTGAGCTGAAGTCAGACACTTAACTAACTGAGCCACCCAGGTGCCCCCAACATCATTCTTGTTACTATGTTGAGAATAAATGCATTGGAGGGAGGTCAAGTATAGAAGCAGGGAGAACAACTTAGGAGCTATTGTAATAAGCCAAACAAAACATGATGGTAGCTTGGAGCAGTGTGGGTGGCAAGAAGTGATTGAATTTTGTATAAGTTTTGAATGCTGAGCTGATGGAATTTCTGGAGAACTGAATGTGGGGTCTAAAGAAAATTATTACTTTCTGTTCTAAGATCATGGAAAAGTAGTGTTGCTGTTTAGTGAGATGGGGAAGACTGCTGAAGAAACATGTTGGGGAAAGGGGTGAAAATAATGTACTCAGATTTGGGCATTTCGTATTTGAGATATTTTAAGAGAAGCCATTCAGTAGACAATTGGGTATGCCAGTCTAGAGCTAGAGAGGTCTGGATTTGAGGTATACTTTTGGGGTCATTATCATGTAAGTGCTATTTGTGGACATGAGACTGGCTGAGATCTCCACCACAGGGGGTGACAGGAAAAGGGGTCTGAGCCCTGAGCATTCCAGTTTAAAGTAAATATCTTAAAGACAAATATAAAGAAAAGACAATTTATCTACAAACGATCAACAGTTGGACTTACAGACAGCTTTTCAAAAGCAACAATGGAAGCCAGAAGAAATGGAGTAAAATCTTTAACGTGATACAAGAAAGAAAGGAAAATTACATTTTTAGAATAAAGATGAAATAAAGAGATTTTCAAGAAAAGCTGAGAGAGCTTACCACCATTAGACCACTCTTAAGTAAATGTCTAAAGGATGCATTTCAGGCAGTAGGGAAGTGTTTCTCAGAAAGAACATCTGAAATGAAAGAACAATAGAATGAGTGGGGAATAAAGGAAGCCCCCAGTGTGGCTGGCAGCTGTCTCAACAATGATACTTTAGACACCAACCCATTTGGATGAAATTGGAAATTGCTTACATGGTGTATTAGAACTGGTCCTTTTTAGAGACTAAGCTGCTGAGAATGTAGATTTCTAATTGATCTTAAAATCAATCCTCTCTTACTGTCTATCTTTAGCATGATAAGCAAAATGTTTATGCGGCCTTTAGATGTTATTACTCATTAGCGTTACTTAAATAAGCAAATATAATTTATAGGTGTTTTTCTTAATAAATGGATGGGAAATTTAAAAATAGAATTTTTAACTTAAAATTTTAACTAACTTAAGCTCCCTTCAAATCACTTGCCTGCTAGGAAAGAATTTTTTTTTAAGCTTACTTATTTATTTTGAGTGAGAGAGCACATGAGAGAGGGGCAGAGAGAGAGAGAGAGAGAGAGAGAGAATCCCAAGCAGGCACCCGCTGCCAGTGCAGGGCCTGATTCAGGGCTTGAACTCATGAACCATGAGATCATGACCTGAGCCAAAATCAAGAGTGGGACGCTTAACCAACTGAGCCACCCAGGTGCCCTGGGAAAGCATTCAGATAATAAACTGTGTGCCTATTCCAAGGGGGAATTTGGAAAATTCCTGTAAGGCAATAAATAAGAAAAGGCAAGTAATGATCCATACATAATTATCTACATGGATTAGATAATTATTTACTATTTCAGGAATGCGATGTTTTGGGTAACCATTTAAATAGACCAGTAATGCCAGGTTAAGATCTTGAAAAAAAATTGCTGATAGATTAATAAATTGTATTAATGTTTTTGTCAAAAGAAAAAAATTACTAGTGAAATTCCTTACATTGACTAGATGAGAGGAGGAAAGCCACTTAATCAATATTAAACTTTGTTAAACTTCACCACTGATCCAACTTTTCTATGTAAAAACTTCTTAGCTAACTAAAAACAAAAGAAAATTCTTAGAGAGTACACTAAAACCTTAAAATTAGTATAAGCTTAAGGATACCACATTCAACTCATTTCTATTATAGTTAGAAAAAATGTCAAGATGCCTTGTATCGTAGTTCTGGTTAATTCTGTACTGGAGAGCCTATGCAATGTAATACCAAAGTAAAAATATGTAAGACACATAATTGTTATCAAGAAAGACACAAGGCATTATTTTTTATATAATATGTATGATAGTCTATATAGAAACTTCTAGGGAACCAATAAAAACATTATTAGAATAAACTGGAGAGATTAAGAAGGGGTGTGAGTCAACATATAAAAATCACCAGCTTTTAAAAATTCCAGCAGGGAACCCTGGGTGGCTCAGTCGGTTGAGCATCTGTCTAACTCTTGATTTTGGCTCAGGTCATGATCCCAGGACCATGGAATCAAGCCCTGAATCGGGGCTGAATCTAGGAATAAACCCGATAAAGAATATGCGAGATATTTAAGAAAAAAACTAATAAAATTTATTGAAGAAGACCTTACATATTTAAAGTGAAAAACATATACAACGTCTGAGAGTGGTAAAAGATGTCATTTCTATCCCAGTTACATTGCGAATCTGAGAACATCCCAATCAAAATCCTAAAAGAAATTCATCAGCTAATTCTAAAATCAATATGGAAAAATAAATGCACGAGAATAGCCAAGGAAATTTACAAACAAGCAAAATGAACAAAAAAATCATAGCCCACCAGGAATACAAATGTATAGCAAATCTCTGGTAGTAAAAATAGTATGGTATTCAAGTAGGAAAAAACCCGAGATCAATAAAACAGGATTGAAAGTCCACTAATGAGCCTGTTGTATACATGAGACAACTATTCATTTAAAAAAATACAATAAAATTATATCAACACCTAATACTATTTATTAAAATGTCCAGGTGAATTAAATAATGCTGAAAACTATAAAATATTAGAAGAAAATAGAGGAGGATATGTTTATGACTTTGTGGTAGAGTGAACTTATTAAAGTAAATGTGTAAGTGCATTAAGAATAAAATATAAATTATTTTTCAGTGCATCACCAAACTTTTGAAGAATACAAAAGACCACACCAAAAAAATCCCATAAAAGACAATGACAAGGAGGAAAAAGTATATTCAGCATACCATAGACAAATGAACAATATTCAGAATTTATAAAGAGCTAATGATAATATATAAGGAAAAGACAAATAATCCCACTGAAAGAATATGAAAATAATTCACAGAGGAGGAGTTACAAATGGACCATAAACATACAAGATGACTCTGGTAATCAAGGAAGTGTAACCAAGAATGACATTCATTTACTGCATTGGAACATGTTTTAAGTTATGGATAAGTTAACCCTTTTTTCCCCACAAAATAATATAATGCAGTTAAAAAAACAATGGAGAGGTGCCTGGGTGGCTTAGTTGGGTAAGTGTCCACCCTTGACTTCGACTCAGGTCATAATCTGACGGTTCATGGGTTTGAGCCCTGAGTCTGGCTCTGCACTGACAGTGTGGAGCCTGCTTGGGATACTCTCTCTCTCTGCCCCTCCCCCAAATAAATAAATAAATAAATAAACACTTAATAAAATGGAATGAATCTATGCATATCAATACAACATCTTTTCAAGAAAACTATTACTTAACTATCTGATGATAGGCACATTATGTTAACATTTTGTAAAACTGACTCTCATATGCATGTATGGATATGTAGAAATACATTGTATTAGTTGTGGAAGCAGAGCGTGAGACGGTGATTTTTCTTCAAGCAATTCAGGGAGAAGAGGAGTGAGAGGAGCATGGTAGGACAGGGGGAAGGTGACTGTGGTCCTGAGTGGAGACCAGTTGCTGATTCTGCAGGGGTGCTCTGAGCACAGAGTGCACCAAGGTGGGTCCTACCTAGAGGCCATTTGCATACCTGTGTCTGTCCATTATTGACCAAAGGTGGCCTCCCCTGATCCCTCAGGCTTCTGGGGAGTACTCACTCACAGCACCTGTTTGGCCAAGGGCAGTTGTCCAGAGGAAAGGGAAGCTGAGTTATTATCAGCCAGCTCCAGCAGCAGAAGGAAAGGGGATCTAGGCTGGGCAGCAGTTGCATTTATCACACATGTGCACACATATACACACAGGCACACACATGTACACACACACACACACACACACACACATGCAAGCAAGAGACTCAAGGAATTCACACAAAACTGGTCAAATGGTGACTTCTAGTGACAGGCCCCAGGGTTGAAGGGTGTTGTCAAGGTGGCTTTATGTTGTTGTTGGTGGTGGTGGTGGTGTGTGTGTGTGTGTGTGTGTGAGAGAGAGAGCGAGAGAGCGAGCAAGCATGCACATGAGAGGGGCAGAGGCAGAGTATATTTGTGTTTTTTTAAATAATCACAATATGTTATTGTACCCATGCAATTAGAAAATAAGCTTTTTAAAAAGAAGCATTTTACTTTCTCACATAGAAAAGGACCCCATTATCCCACTCCTTCAAGCCTTCCTTGACTTTTTTATACATACCTCAAATAGAATTTATTCGAGGGAACCACATTAAGATGCCAGTGAGCTTTTTTGATTCTTGAATTTCATAAGTCAAGACAATTACATAACAGTCTTTCTTAGGCAGATGTCATCTCAATTTTCTATTTAATAATAATGTGATCATTGACAGACTAATTTGTGAACTGTGAGAAACATATGCATGTATTTAATGAAACAGAAATCCAGAGAATATACAGTTCCATTCTTCTAGTTCTCAGTGTTTCTTTTTTTTTAAGTTTATTTATTTTGAGGGAGAGCTTGTGCATGTGAGTAGGGTGGGGCAGAGAGAGAGGGAGAGAGAGAATCCCAAGCAGGCTCCACACTGTTAATGCAGAGCCTGACGTGGGGCTCAATCTCACGAACTGAACCGTGAGATCACGACCTGAGCTGAAACCAAGTCAGATGCTTGAGGAAGCCACCCAGGTGCCCCTCATTCAGAGTTAAGCCTTACAAGAGTAGAGACTTTGTGCAGTCTATATGCTCAGCCTGTGTGCAGAATGGATTCTGACAGGCTCCCAATACACGTTAGTTGAATAAATGGATGAATAAATGCATACAAGCATGGTCACGTCTATAAAAGAATTGTGGGAGACACACAATAACTGTAACAGTGGTCTCTGTCCCTTATGGAGCTTCCAGTCTGCTTGGGAGCCCAAACAGAAGAGGCCTGCATGGGAAAGCAGTAAGCTGTGTGGTATTGACCATAACTGAGACAGGGGTTCAGAGAAGAGTGTGGGAAACACAAGAGACCTCAGCTGGGGGCCTCTGTTCCAGTATTTGCTTACTGTTCCAGTATGCAAATCATTTAACTGAATGCATAGAATTTCCATTCCCATCAGTGCTGTTGCAGCAGGAGTTGAATGGTGCTGACACTGTCCGGTGATCATTGGTACCTCAACAGCCTCTCCAGATAACCTTTCCCGTGCCGTTTCATTCGAGTACACTTTTGACAGAAATATTTTGAGTAGGTTTTAAGCCTTATCCAAACTGGGTAAATAATTGAGCAAACTTCTGCCCTTGCCAAACAAACTTTGCAGGCTTAGGAAGACCTTAACGACTTTTTATAGTAATTCTCAGACAGTAAGGAAGCACAGTTAAAATCTCATGGCGTTAGCGTGCCAAAGAACATTTGGCTATTCCTCTTTTTTTCTTCTTTCACTTAATTGGCTTTTTGGGGCCTTAACTGATTACACTACTCTGGCTTTTTGAAGCACAGCCTAATTCTTTTTAGAGTCTGTTATTACTCATTTATTTAACAGACTATTAGAACTAAAGCCTCAGTGGTTTGGTTAGCCAATTAATTCTCCTGCCGTTGGTCCACGTGGAACTTGCACTCAGGTCCCAGGGAGTTCTTCCTGTTTTATACTGTAGAGATAACCATGAACACAATTAAATGCGTACTCCTAAAGGCGAAAGTCATTGCCTTAATTTTATAGGTTCCTGTTGCAAAGTAAGGAAATAAGGTTTAAACAATCTGCCTGGGAGAAACAAGTGAGCACGTAAGACACTGGAAGGGGAAGCTTGGTGTTTCTGTATCTTCTCTTTTCTCCTGGAGTGATCCTAACATAGTGAGGGCTTCAAGAATTTACTGCTTTTGCTTTTCAAATAAATGACGGGTGTGAAAAGCAGCACATCCGCTCTGTGGTTGAGCTTTTCTTTTTTTTTTTTTTTCTTTCTGTGAGTGGCTTAGCTCTGAAATTCTCTGTAGTGGTGGGCTGGTGGCACTCCCCTGGCCTCTCTTGGAGATTCCTCTCTCATTTTGTTACTTTCAGTTTACTGACAGACCCCAGGATGGCTGGAGGATGATCTGCTGGTCTCATTTTCTAACTTCTGACTGCAGCGATCACGTCCTCAAAAATAGAATTCTGTACTTAGGAAAGCATACTTAGGAAAGCATGTTTTATTCTATGAGGAAGTAAGATCCCAGGTTATTGCACTTATAACTTGTTACAATGAAATCTCCAATAATAGAACCCACCAAACCCAAATCTTGCATTAACCAGTATACCCTCCACCCTAACTCTACTTTCAGGGAAAAAAGCAGATAGCAACTGTTTCAGGAATATATTTATTTATTTTTAAAGTATTCTATGATATGTACCCATATTATAATACATGTAGTCATGTGTAATAGTTAAAAAATATAACTGCAAACAGTTCCTTTTATTTGTAATAAAGTATTATTAGCCATTTCCTTCCGTCCACCCGGGTTCTAACTAAATAGGGTAACATACACCCAAGGATCATACTTGGGTAAAAGGTCAAAGTATTACTTTATTAATATTAGCAAAAGCCCTGTAATGCCTACAATGGAAGAGCTTCTCATAAATAAGCAAGGTCCTCAAACACTGGTGTTTAATATATACTTTCTTTCCTACAAATTGATTAAAATAGGCCTGCAAGTTTGAACTCCCTGACTTACCCATCTGGGTATAAGAAGTGAAAGATGGTGGCTGCTTCCCAATTCTACTCCTAATCCAGGAAGGCCCTGACCAGGTGTGCAGAGACTTGAGGAGGACTTACTGCTCCTGGTAGAAAGAGGGCCTCCATGAAATGGACAGTGACCTTCTCCAATAAAATATGCAGTAATAAGTATTAGGCTCCAGCTGATTGAAGCAGGGTAGGCAGGATTCCTAGGGGGGAGGTGAGAGGTCTCACACAAAAACTTCACCAGGTGCAGAAGGAGGAGTCGGGTCGCCAAACATAATGGCACAAGTCGTGCACCCCATCACTGTAAGGTGCAGAGGGTTCTGTTCACACCGAATATGATGTCATTGTATCCCTGAGGGTTGTGCGGCAATAGACCTATACAAGAAACTAGTTGTTTTTACCTTGGCCAAGTCATTTAATTCCAATTATCCTTGACTTCCTTAACTAGAGATTACTGTTTTCCTACCCAATTGTCATTCTCCCTTACTTCCTTGGCAGTAGACCTTTATGTTGATGGGGATAGATTTGTGTCCAGATTAAGAAAAAAAAATTCCAAGTACATTTCCTAGTTTTCCTTGCAGATGGGAGTGGGCAATGGAGAATCTCTAAATGAAAACTCAGCTGGGAGATCTACCCTTTCTCCTTCCTTCTACCCGGAGCAAGATGATGATAACTGGAACCCCAGAGACCTAAGGTTGCCGTGAGGTCACCTTGAGGATGGAAACCACCCACTGAAAATGATGAAACAGAAAGAGAAGGAGTCTGGGTCCCCGATATCAATAGAACCACCAGATCAGCTTTGCCTTCACAGGCTTCTTGTTTACACGAGATAAAAATACATTCCTATTTTGGTTAACCTAATGTTGATTGCGTTTTCTCTTACATGTATCTGACGTAACCACAATTGATAGGTACTTTACCTGTAATAATACTTGTGTGGGTATAGAGGAATAAGAGAAAATATCGGGAAACATCTTGTGAACAATCAAATGCCATATTAATGTAACAACCTTGTGAGTATCTGGGCTCAAGCACTGTCACTTTGGGGCACCGATGACAAAGATTAACACTGAGCTGTGTCATGTGTCATTCTCTTCCTTCCCCCATTTGGCCCCAGAATGTGGTACAGCTTCCTGAGGGCTTGGGATGGTCATTCCCTGAAAACAGTTCTGCTGGACCCGATGGTGTTTTCTGCACCTGCAACAGAGTTTGCTGGGAGGCCCTCAGCAGGAGCCCAGAGAAAACAAAGTATAGGAGTCGGCAGGTCCTGAGAGCTGGGGATTCCTTCCTCGAGGGTTCCCTGTAGTAAGAGTCAGAGCTAGCGTAGCTGAAAGGAAGGGTCCTGTCAAAATAATCTCAGATGTGCAAAGGAGAAAGACATCTCTTCCTGGAGATGCCAGGGAAGCCTCACTCATCCTTGGTCCTAGATGGTAGTCAGTCCATCTGCCCTTGTAACAAAAGAAAGAGGGTATTCTGGTGTGGTAGAAGGTTGGTCCCCAAAATATTGCCGAGGACAGGCCATCAGGGTGCCCTGGAGACAGTTAACAGGAATCTCTTCTGCAGTATTCTCAAGAAGCTGCCGTCTAACCTGTTTGCATACCAACAGAGGCTAAGAGGTTCAGGTAGTAGAATTTACTACCCCTTTAAAGAGAAAATGTGATTGTGAATTTCTTTGCTTTTGGTAAAATGTTTCTCCTTATAGTAAGCCCCAAAGAGCTTCTCTGCAGCTTCTGCTCATGGGATTGAGTTTTGTTTTTGAAGGCAACAAAGAAAGTCTAGTCCCACCCATCTGTGAGCTTACCCTTGAAACATCTGCAAACCACTCTCACATCTTCTGCAAGTCTTCCCTTAAGGAAACATCAAGCAAAGAAGAAAAATACAAAAATGCAAAACCTGGCTTCTAAAATCAGTTTGGAGCTAAAATACGAGTTTTTCTTCCTAATGGCTATGTGACTTAATTAGTTTATTTAACTTTTCTGAGCCTATTCTGTCTTCTGAAAATGGAAATAATGATTTCCAACTCCTAGAATTATAAGAATGATGATGTTGAAAATAGTAGCTAACCCTCAATGGCTATAGACTGTATGTGAGGCATATGTATTGTTTCACTTACTCCTGACAAGAGCCCCATGAAGTGGGGACCACTGTTAACCCCATTTTTCAGATGAAGAAATTGAGGCAGAGAAGTTTAGCAAGTTTCTGATGGTCATACAACTGCACTTAACCACTAATCCATAGAGCCTTCCTGTGAGATTGAGTTCCCATCAAGGATCAGGCAGGACTAATCCTGCTAAGCTTCAGAGATCAGATAAAATGAGGCATTCTAGGGAGGTAAGGCCATAGAAAATCAATGAGTTAATGACTATTGGTGCCTACTACAGAGCTGGGCACATTAATACACATGACTTCATCTTGCCTTTCTCTTCCTCTAACATAAGAAGCCACAGTTCCTCCGGGTCAGCATAAAGGGTTAGTACAAATTAATTTTACTTACCTTAGTGGAGAGAGTCAGGAAGATATTTCT
The DNA here is from genome assembly GCF_027475565.1 of Acinonyx jubatus. NCBI lineage: Eukaryota > Metazoa > Chordata > Mammalia > Carnivora > Felidae > Acinonyx > Acinonyx jubatus. The sequence goes on along the minus strand of NC_069387.1, from coordinate 91,236,503 downwards.
TCCCTTAAGGCCTCATAATTACTCCTAAGTAACTTCAACTAACTATATGGAGCCCCAATTATGGGCCAAGCTCTGTTCTACGTGTTGTTTGTATATGTTAACTAGTTTGATCGTCACCCCAACCCTAGGAGGTGGGTAATATCATTATCCTTGCTTGCCACGGGTCCAAGAGGCACATCAACTTTTCCATCTTTGCGAGACCACCATTCACTCAGCCTCCAGAGATTCTTCACCCACCCCTCAGCCTCTTCTCACCATGCTGTGAAGGGGGATATAGTTGCTCCAGTGAAAATCTCTCTTCATTTTAAGGGTTAACTGTAATCACAATAGGGAGAAGTTGGAGGATAACAAATACAACATGGGGCAATTAAAAAGCTTATGAAACTCCAGCAGACTTTTCCCATTATGTGCCCTAGTGTAATGGAGCCCAAGAGTTTTAACAGAAGCTTTATTGGACTCTACTCCTTGATTTGATTCTGGAGGGTGGAGATCTTGAAAGTGTCTGGTTAAGGCAGTGTTCATGGAGTTCTCAGGGGCAACAGAAGCTGAACCCTAGATGCTCCCCTGTCTCAAGATGTGACTTTCATTTCTGGAAACCTCCAAATAATACCCATTTCACCAAGTGCCCTTTGCACAGAGTAATGGCCTTCTTTAGGTATTTCCTTACGTTAAGAGAGTTTTTGTTTTATATTGTGTGTTTTTTTGTGTGTGTGTGGGCTACCCAGGAAGCCACTAATTAACATTTATATAATGCTGTTTTCTCAGAACAAAAATTTTGATGTCTAAAAAAAATCAATTTTCAAATGAATGTTCGGAACTCGAATTGTGAAGTCACGGCATTTATATATTGATTCACTGTGGACGTTACAGATCTAGCTTGAAAAATGCCTATTTTAAGTTCATGTATTATGTAAATACCATCATTTTATTCTATTTATTTTGTAAAATTACCCAGGACATTTGGATAATAGATGCCACCTTATAAAAATGACAGTTTTTCTATCAAGTTAGTTCATAGCTTTAACGTCAAACAAGATTTTTCACATTCTTTTCGTAATTAGACCAACTGGTTTTTTAAATTGCATTGGAAATTAAACAAGAAAATATCAAGACATACTTCAAAGAAAATTAAAAATAATGGGAGAGGACGATTCCTAACAGATAGATTATGTTGTAACAATAATAGTTAAATAGTATAATATAAATGCTAAAATTATCTAATTATCTAAAATGGTATTAGTGAAATATAATAGAGATTCTAATCAATTTAGTTTATAGCAATAGATTTATGATCAAGTTTAGACTATAGAAAACTTGGTTAAATGTTAAAATAAGTAGATAGTAATGTGGAGAAAAATTAAGTTAGAGGTATGTGCCAAAATACAGCATAGGAGATGAAAACATTAAAATTTTTTTTAAGTAGAAGGAGAGTAATGCCCAGACATGTCAAAGAGATAGGAGCTTTTGAGAGAGAATTAAAGCAATAGAAGAAATCATGGGGGGAAATACAGACAATTTTGATGAGGTAAGATTGTTTGTAAAATTAAAACTGACCAAAAAAAAAAAAAAGAGAATTTGATAAAATGGAAGAATGGAAACTGATAATGGGAAGGAAGAAGGTCTAGGAAGGGTGGTTAAGGCAGGGGCTTTGAAGTCAGTCCAGTGGGTCCAAATCCTGCCTTTACTCCATGTTGTAAACATGTTCAAGGTATTTAATTCATCGGTCTCTCAGTTTCTCCTTCTTGAGGCTCATAGTATCTAACTTGTAGCATTGTTGTTGGTGTGAAATGCAGGAGTATAGAATACACACTTAGAACAGTGTCAGACTTATGGTGACCGTTAGTGATTGACAGGTATTAACTGTTATGATTTATGACAGTGTTCCTTTACCTGGTGCAGTTTTGCCTCTAAGGGACATGTGGCAATTTGTGGAGACATTTTTGACGGTCACAACTTGGGGGGGTGTGGTGCTACTGTCATCTAGTTGATAGAGACCTGCTTACCATCCTGTAATCACAGGACAGATCCACAAAAAAACTGGCCCAAAATATCAGTAGTGCCAAAGATGAGGAACTCTGCTCTGTGGTATGTGAAAAGCTCACACAGCTTTACAAGAACTGCAGCAATATTCCAATAGGTACATGGGAAAAAGGGCATGGACAATTAACTTAAAAAGAAGTTTGGAAGAGTGCCTGGGTTGCTCAGTCAGTTAAGTGTCCAGCTTTAGCTCAGGTCGTGATCCCATGGTTCGTGAGTTCAAGCCCTGCATTGGACTTTTTGCTGGCAACACAGAGCCTGCTTTATATCCTCTGTCCCCCTCTCTTTGCCCCTCCGTAGCGTGGGTGCACAGCCTCCCTCTCACTCTCTCAAAAATAAACATTAAAAAAAGGAAGAAATCTGGAAAATAAAATATTTGGGAAGGCATTCAGATTTGCCAGTGGTTAAAAATAATTCACTCAGACAATGGAGGATTATTTGAAAATTTCAAGAGTTTATATTAAAATCCAAAGTCAGAGATTTAGCAGGGAAATGGGTATATTCTACTTTGTTCATGGCTATGTGCGCATGCAAGTGGGGAAGGGCAGAGAGGGAGGAGAGACAGAATCCCAAGCAGGCTCCCTACTTTCAACACGGAGCCCAACCCAGAACTTGATCTCAGGAACCATGAGATCATGACCTGAGCTGAAAGCGAGAGTTGGACACTTAACCAACCGAGCCACCCAGGAGCACTGTAACATTACATACATTATATTATTATATATTATGACATATATTATTATATATTATACTATTACATTAGCAAAAAGCTAAGAGCAATTTAAATGAACATAAAAGGGAAATAGTTAAGCAAATTATATCTTACAGTGAAATGGGCTATTTAATTGCCACTGAATTTATTATCAAATAAAAATATAACTATGTGGAAAATGCCATGCTCAAAGTAATGTTAAGTGAAAATGAGTACAACATTTTATTTGGTCTATAATTACAATTATATAAAATAAATACACATAAATAAATATGAAACAAAACGTGTTCAATGACATTGGTTGAATGAATTAAAAACAAAAAGGAATAAAAACATGATGTTATAAGGGTGATATATGTGCAATTTTTCCATTTAATTCAATATTTTTTGATGCTATTCGAAAGTTGTGTAAACAAATAGAAAAAGCAAGCAAAAACTCACCAGGCATGCCTACATTTTGTGAGTTAAAAAGTTAAGTCATGAAGACAGAGGCACAAATGGTTGGCGGTCTTCACATAGCCCCCAAGCACATGGCCAGTGACCTCCCGGAGGCTGTGGTATTTCTAAGGACACAAGTATCTGAGTTTCTGCACAGTTGGTGGCAGAACTTAGCATTCAGCTTGGGGCAGGATCATTTTCATGATGCTTTTTTTTTTCCATTTCAGTTGAAATCTTCAGGGATCCTTAAGGAAAGGATGTAAACAAGTCACCAGACTTATTAAACACATTTTAAAGGATTAGCAACAAGACAATAATCTGTTCGTGATTGTGTGAAGTTGGTCATGGGAAAAATTCTTTTTTCCTAGGGAGTTTTGAATAATGGTCCTTGGATAAGAATTTAATTCACAGGTTAATTTTTTTAATTGCTTACTTTTTTTTAATATATAGAAGTCAAAATTCACCTTAACAGCAGTTTTCTTTTTTAATCTTATGTTTAAGTAGGTTTTTTGGTTTATTTATAAATTTCCTAAACTTTTATCATTGGGAGAAAGAGCTTATAGGTAAGGAAAATGGCACAAAGTCGACCTGGTCCTGAGAATCTGTAGTAAGGAGAAAGTGCTGCTGATCTTGTGTTGTGTCCCAAGACTGGTGTTTTATGCTACGTATCACACCATATCATCATCTTCTAATCCCTCTTCCCTATAGATTTTTCTTAGGTACAACAACCCTTTTCTCTGCCAGAGAAAGACCGCAGAAACGTGGTTTTTGTTTTTTTGGGTTTTTTTGTTTGTTTGTTTTTTTGCAGGGAGTGAGAGAGAACTTTGACCAATGTAGCCCTGGCTTCACAAACAGGTCTTCGTAATCTTAAATCAATTAACCCTTTTGGCCTTGGATTTCCTAATTCTAAAATTGGAATAAAATATCTCTGTGCTTCCCACCTCCCTGAAATGTCAAATCATAGGGGGAAAATTGGTTTTTTTCCAGAAATGAACTTATGGCAATCGGAAAGCCATTTGTGGGGAAAAAACTGAATCTATATCTCATTCTACCCATACACCAAATAAAACACAGATGGATCAGTGTTGAAATGTATGAAATGAAACTGTAAGTTACCAGAAGATAGAATCTTTTTATAATTTTGGAGTGGCTGTTGGGTTTTTAGTATTTATCTTTATTCATTTAAACCTGAATGCACATATGAGGTGTTCTGGGTAAAAGACAGGTTTCTTACAATTACTTTGCAGTAAATATTGTGAGGAAGCTTACTCATCCCAGCCCTTAACCCTGGGGTATGTGATGAAACCAGGTCAAACTCCTACAAGAGCAGGACACAGTGAGTCAGCTTTAATGGATTTTTCTTATTTATATACAGGAGGAAAGACAGCCATCCTTCTCCCGTCCAGAAAGGGGAGAGAGAGAGAGAACAAATCCTTTGCTCCTTATAGAAGGTGTGGAAAGTGTTCTGGGCTCTGACTCTAATCTTCTGGAATGTAAATACGTCTTCCAAAAGAGCACAGAAATGGTGGTTTCTGCATCTTTTATGACCTAGATATGTGTTCTAAATCTGGGCTTCATCCTTCCGCAAATGTAATTACCTAGGGAGAAAGAGCTCCCCGACCCCTTGAGGCCTCTCCTAGGTACCTAGCCCTGGCTAGAGACATTTGGCCCTTTTGGATTAGAGCAGTTTACTAGACAAATGGTTACAGATCTAATTCTCATGGTGTGTGCAGGGGAAGTGAAAATAAACACTCCCTATCTTATACCATACATATTTCCATGTCTTAGGAGATTTAGGACTTTTTTACAAAAGCACTGAGAAATTCAGGCAAATTTTCTTTTCCCAAAGTGGAGAATATTTTTCTAAACAGAACACAAAGGGCAGAACCCCCACCATCCCCCAGAATTGGACAGATTTGACTGGGTAGTAAAAAAAACAGTTGTGAACTTAATGATGGCCTGGAAACCCCCCCCTCCCCCCACTTAAATGGATATATGCAAGACAAAGGCTTAATATCTCCTAACTCTTAGAAAAGCTAACAAAAAAGACATTTAAAAACTGTGCAAAGGGTACAAGTTTTCTTCACAAAAGAAGAATGAAAGTTCATCTATATATTTAGACCTATTAGTAATAAAGTAGGTGCAAGTAAAAACCATGTGTGATATCATTGTCCACTGACAAATTGCCAACTGAAAAAAAAAAAACCCCACAATGCCTAGAGCTAGCAAAGTAGCGGTGAATAGTCCTTTTCATGCTAGATTGGATGTGATGCTTCTATAGGACACCTTGGCATTATGCATTCTGGGAGGCAGAATGTTAAACCCACAGATAGATGTCCACATCTGAATGCCCGGCAGCTGTGAACATGCTACAGGGCAGAAGGGAATTATGGTTGCAGATGGATTTAAGGTTGCTAATCAGCTGACCTTAAAGGGATGATTCTGGATTACCCAGGTGGGCCAAATGGCATCACAGGGTCCTTCAAAGTAGAAGAGGGAGTCAGAAGGAGAGGTCAGTGATACAACGTGGGAAGGCTTTACCTGTGTTGCTGGTTCTGAAGACAGAGGAAAGAGATCTCCAGAGACTGGAAAAGGTTAAGAAAACAGATTATTGCCTTGAGCCTTCATAAAGGGACATGACGTTGCTGACACAGTGATGTTATCCCAAGGACACCTCTGCCAGATTTCCAGCTTATGGAATGGTAAGATCATACATTTGTGTCGTGTTAAGCCCCTAAATTCATGGTAATTTGTTACAGCAGTGATAGGAAACTACTACAGCTGGACTTCCAGAAGCCTTTAAAAAGCGCATGGGCTGTGGGGGGTAGCAGGCCATGTAAACTCTCTCGTTAGCATCCGTGTTCGACTCTCCTGTCTCTTGCCTTTTTCATATTCACTGGAAAAACTAAAATCCCGCTAAAATCCTGTTCTCCTGTCTTTCACTCCTTCCTTAGCACCGACTGTGGGAGAAAAACTCACAGCCCTGTGATGGTTAAATCTCAGAAGGCTTCTGAGGGCTGCCCTGTGGCCACACTACATTTGCCTAGAGCAGCATTCTCCCAGTCTCTCAGGTGGGCAGTTTGCTTTTGTCCTCTCTCCAGTTACCTCCAATACCTCCTCCTCTGGCTTCACGTTCAACCATCAACTTGCTTGCTTTTCACCGGCAAAGCTGAAGCACTGGAAGTGAATTTCCACCCGCTCCCACACCCCATCTCCTCCCCATCTGCTTCTGTGCTCTGGTACCCTCCCTGTGCTCGGAATCCTTTCCCTCTTGCTGACTCTGATCTGCTCCGGCCCTTGTACTATCCTCCTTCATCTGCAACTTTTTCCTTAATCGTGAATTCTCTCTGGCATGCAGTAGATTTTCACCATCTTAAAAAAAAAAAGTCTTAAACCCACTTCTTTCCTTGGCTGTAGCCCCAGTCTTCGTTGACCTTTAATGTGAAACCTAGCAAAGGACTTGGCTATACTCGCTGCCCCAATTCTTCCCATTCCCTCTTGAACCTTTCCAATCAAACCTTTCTCCCCACTGTACCACCCCACAGGAGTCCCTGATAAGTGCCAGGTTTTCCAAATTCAATGGTTCTCTCTCCATCCTTATCCTATTTATCAGTAGCATTTAACATAATCCATCACTCGTTGCTTCTTGGATTCTCTTCAGTCCTTTCAAGACGTTAGTTCCTGGTTTTCCTTCTACCTCAGTGACCACCTTCGACTCCTTTGCTTGGTCCTCTGTATTTCCCCAATCTCTGAATCTCCATAGGTTTGAATCCTCCCCTGAATTAAAACTCTGCATGAGAGTCTCAATTGTATCTCAAATTCAACATGTTCAAAACCGATCTATTCTAACGTGCTCCTCTCCTCGTCTCCCCCATTCACTCAGGGGAAGATTTGACTCTTATACGCCATGTCCTGTTCCTTAACAAATCCTGAAAGCTCTAATTTCAAAATATACACAAAAGCTGCCCAAACTCTCTCTCAAAAGCTTTTTAACTCTTCACTGCTGATTTCCTGGCGCCCAGAATAGAGCCTGGCACATAGTAGATACTAAAAAAGGTCTATTGGGGGTGCCTGGGTGGCTCAGTCAATTGAGCGGCCGACTTTAGCTCTGGTCATGATCTCACAGCTCGTGGGTTCAAGCCCCGCATCAGGCTTAGAAGTGCAGAGAAGGGTTACCTAACCCAGTCTGGTGGGACCCTTCTGGAGGAGGCCCTTCCAGTGGTTGGGGAGGGGGGGGTGGGTCTTGGAGACCCAGGCAGAGAGGAATCATGGTTAAGTTGTTCTCCCACAAGGCTGAGTTGACAACAGAAACTGATAAACAAGTTTACTAAGGTTTAAGGCAACTTGAACATGCATAATATACCACTAATCAGGTATAACTGAATAAAAAGGTGTGCAACCAAAATTTCTCCAGCTTTCATTATTAGACGGCATTAGAAAAGACACTAACTGTAATATTGAAATCCCTCTGATGAATTGTCCCCAGTTTCTGGAACAAGACCTGAAGTCCCTGCTAAGTTTCCTCCCTGCCAGCCTTTTGGGAGCCCTCAGGGAAGGTATTCAGAGATAATTGTGCTCACCTGGGACCTGCTAGCTTTCTGGCATGCACCTGCCCTCTCAGGAGATTCTCCATGGTCTCCTGGGTGTCAGACTCCATGAGCCTCCCTGCCAGGCACCATCACTGAGTCCTGAAGATGTACTTCAAAGTGGGCTTGGGCATCTACTGGGGCCCCCAGTGAGCTCCAAGTCCCACTTTGACCAAAGCAGTCTACTTTTAGCTAGTTGGTAAGGGGTCTTTTTCTAGCTTGATTCTACTAAGGAAGAATTTGAACTTCTAACAGATGTTTGAAGACTATTTCCCCAGAGCCTCCCTCGGGCCAGGACTCTGCTGTGTTCCAGGGAAAAGCGGACAAAGGCTCATTTTCCTGCTCCATGTAGAACTTTGTCACCTGGGGAACAAAGCGTTGCTGTTCAGACTCTGAATATCACAAAACTTCTTAACACTTCTGCCATTCTAGCTTCCAGTCCCTTTCTCCAGAGGTGTCAGGCCTGATCTGTGGGGCAGCCTGGGAGTAAACTCCCTGCCTGTTACTCAGTTACTACTAATTGAAATTTAGCACGAACAGAAAAGGAATCCATTGAAGAATATAATTTTTCCTAGGAGGCCTGAAACCAGGTGGGGAGGCCCTGGCAGGGACAAATGCCCAGAACCACACTAAAGAACTGCTCTGGCAGAAACTGCTTTGTTTCCCCTGCCAGGCACAGACACATTGCTGGCATGTGACCTTGACCGTCCTTCTCCTTGGAAACTGATTTACTTGCTGCCATTCTCACCAGAATGGACCCCAGATGGCACCTGTTTCTCTGCAACTCATGCTTCTGATTCAAAACCCTGTTCAGGTGTGTGTAATTGTCAGGGACTACGTCCTAGCCCAGTGTCCTAGCTGCAGAGAAGGTGGGCCGTTCTCCAAACGTAGGAAGCATGTTCCATTGCACTGAGAAGCTCAGAAAAAGTGGGCCTCAGCTGAACTCCTAGCCAACAGCCAGCATCAACTTGCTGGCTCTGTGAGTAAGCCATTTAAAAATGTGCTCCCAGATGAATGCCTAGATCCTTCTCATTACCAGACTTGCTTGAATCATTGCTTTTTGTCTAAAACTTTGCTGTCCTTAAGTATCGACAAGAACAAATAGCAGGCTATACATGACCCTAAGCTCAGCGTCCATGTTGCATGGTTCATAGAAGGCTTCTCTCTCTTTTTTCTTATCAGATTGTTTATTTTCTTTGACAACGAATGTGAACCTGACACTTTGTGCTTCCCCTTTTGTTCCTTTTCCTCTGCTGCCCTCTAGGGGAAATTTAGGGGCCCCATTTAGATCTTTCGTGTGCCTGGCAAAAAATTTACTGCCTGGTGGGAACTATTCTAAACGTCTCGTATACACCTACTCCTTTTATTCCTGGCAATTTTGTGAAGTGTGGGTACCACTTCTAGTCTCCTAAGAAAATAGAACTGCAAGAATCAAGTAGCTTTTCCAAAGTCCTATAATGGCCAAAGCTGGCGTTTGAACCAAGGCAGTCTTGTTCAATCTGCTGCACTATTGCCCCTCTCCTGACGTGGCAAAGTAGATCCGTTAGGCATCCATGTGAGACTTGTTTATTTACATCACTTGTAAATATAAATTTGCAGTGTTGGTTTTTACCTCTTGTCTGATTATGGCACTAGCTGCCTTACTGCTTTCTCTAATTGTTAGTCTTTTCCCATCTGATAATCTATTCTCTGCACAGTAAACTGAAGGATCTTAAAAACAAAAAAACAAAAAAACAAAAAAAACCTCACACATCCTTTGTCTCTTTACCCCTTCTCTACACAGGAAAAATAGAAGAACCAGTCTTCTCAAAGGGGTAGATTAACCAGCTAAGCAAATGAAGTTCAAATATGTGCACACTCTAAAACCACAATATAATATGGAGTCTATTGATGTGTGGTTATAACACTTAATACGCAGTGTTTATTTCTGAGTAGTTTTGGTGTTTATCTTATTCACCATCACACTTATCCTGCAAGGAAAACACATGTTCTGTTTTCTGAGACGAAATGCTACTAGTGTTCTGGCTTAGACAGAGTCACCCAATAAATGTGGTACCAGCTTGGCACTGTTACTTAGAATAGTGACCTCAGGAATCTAAATGCTTTTCAAAACTTGAATGAGGTGCAGGCAGTGGAACCCTTGAAACACAATCTGAAACAGAAAGCTCTTACGTAAAACTGGTAAAGCTGCTCAAGTTGAATAGGGGGCCATAGATGTAGGGGGTATGTGCTTGGCCACTTGCAAAGACTTTAGAAGCATGGCCGGGAAACCTCTCGAGCTCATCTTCAGAAATTCCTGGAAAGCACGTGTAGTGAAGAGTCATTACCAGCAATGGAGATGGGGACCAAGAAGTTGCCAGCCCAAGCCCATAATCACTAATTGTACTTGTTTCCAACATTCTCAGGTCCTTTCTTTATCTCTGGGCATTCTAGTTTTCTATGGAACATGAAAGAAAAATGAAAGCAAAACATTGAAATTCACACAAAGTTACCCTTATGATCTCACCTGCGGCACTGTGGCACCTGCCAGACAGGACCTCCAGCTTTACTCCTTCTATTTTCCACTCCGTGTTGAGCATCAAGAGACCTCAGAGATTTAAGCTCCCTTGTCTGGTGGGTGGGAATGGGAGGTACATAAATGCCCTCACACGAGTGGGTAATGTTTTTGTCTAACTTCTAGGTCCAGGGCTATAGCCAGGGGGTGCCAGTGAGGAGGTGGCTTCCCAAGTTTATGTACAAGGGGGTCTTTTCTGGAATAAGAGCTATGTACCTGCTGACCTGTCTGCTGATCTGTAACAAGTGAAGAGTCAAAAGAGGCAGTAAGATACTCAATAAGAGTTCTTAGATCAAAATCCCATTTCTCAAGCTCCTGCCTTTCTAGTCCCTGTCGCTGAGAGCAAAATCCCCATTTTCAACCTCAGTGTGAATCTAAATCACTGGGGGAGAGGATTTTAGGTGAAGATTCCCTTATGATTAACTGGATTTTCATCTGCTTGTTTTTGTTGTTTTAAAAGCCTTCCAGGGTGATTCTGATATAAGCAGGTTTGGTGCAAGCAACACTGGCCTATGGGTTTAGCAGGGAAATTGGAATTTATTAAGTAGTACTTACATTATTTCCCATATTCTTTTAATATTGGTCATTTGGATTCCTCCCAAGTCTTGGTTTTTTTTTTTTTTTTTAAGTGAACAAAGAGGCTTGAGACCTGTGGGGAAAAACCTATTTCTGTGATCACATTGACCCTGAGAACTGAACTATTTCTGCATCCATCTACTGTGACAGACATAGTAATTGTTCTTGTTCTATCATGTAATCTACCCTAGATGCATTCACTTGCCATGCCATTTCTGCCTCTTCATTTTCTACCTGGAGACTTAAAAACCTGTAATTATAAGTCTGTCTCCTGACTAACGCCGTGGCCTATTCCTTGCTCTTCCAGCATTGAAAGAAAGTGATGGTCTTTGTGACAATATAATTACTCCCACCTCTGATATCCCCTGATCCATGGTGACATTTGTAAGGAAATAACCTGGCGGGTGGGGGGATACACATGTTCTGGAATTAAAGGCGTAGTAGGCCTTTAAAGTCTCAGAAAACTTGAAATGTTGAAGCAGCTGAAGACAAGGTTTTATGAGTGTCGTGTCATGAGGAATTTTCAAAAAGTCTTAATGAAACAATTGTTCTCAGTGTTTCACTACACTTACGAATCTGTAGCTCATCAGTGGAAAATATGATGCTTTGAGAGCCAGCTCTGAGGGTGGGCTGGGGTAGAGTGTTGGGTTATCTCTAAAGACATTTCTACTCCACTCATAAGTGTACTTCCCAGCTATTACACCTCATTTTTATAGAGCATAGGGTTCCCAGACCCCTAGTCTGATTTAGAGGCGATACTTCAAAGGTCACTGAGGCTTAGGAAGTTCAAACAGCAGAATCTAATTGGATAGCTTTATAGAGAGGAGCTCAGATTTAGTTGTCAACATTAATAGGTAGATCCTTTCATTAAAGTCAGCCAACCAGCAGACCAGAACACAACATAATCTAAACTTGAAAATTCCACTTTGTGCTCAATCAAGTTTTCTTTCACCTGGTCAAGTGTGATATAGCTTCCCATTCTTACCTATTTGCCAGTTGTTAGTCACATGAGGTCTTGCCTCAAGGCAAGATTGGTCCGGAAAGTTCTAAACCATTCAGTTTGGAGTTCAGCTGTCTGATTTCCAGGCTTATTTATGAATCTGTTGTTGGTCCTGACCCACCCAATTGGAAGAGGAAATAGAACTGTTATCGGTTATCAGCATTCAGGACAACAAGCTCACTACAGGGGTAGGAGTTCTAGTTGTAGGGCAGGTACAAATAATGGAGACTCCAAGCCGAAGGAAATTATGTGGTTGTTTAGATCCTTGAGTTTTCAAACATTCATTAATTGGGAAAATGTTTAGTATGTTCTACATGCCAGAGACTAGAAATGCGTAGAAACTTTAAAAATTTAGAACGCTGACTTTATAACATGGATTGAAAAATGTACTTCTTGTGTCCTCTCATGTCTCTCATGTATGATTTACCTCTGATGGGGTAAGTCTGTAGAAAGTTAGAATGGATCACCCTAGAGTTGGATAGCTGGATACCTTCCTATTTAAGGCAGCCTTTGGCAGTGTCTTTTGGGGTACTATTTAAGCAGTTGATTTCTATTCACTCTGGGATCTAGCTGTCTCTTTCCTGAGTCTGACTCAGTGGGCCAATCTTAATGTACTAATTTATAAAATTAGAATAACATCACCTACTTTTGAAGAGTCATTGTAGATATTAGAAATTGTTACGTATGATAAATAGAAATATTAACAGGATCCCAAATGTCCTTTGTCTTAGGTTGAGCTCTCTAGAAGCAAAGCCAGAGACCAATTTAGGCCAAGTGACTTATTGAGAGAGTGCTCTTCAGGAAAAAAATCTGTAACCAAGAAAGGGAGGCAAAACAAGTATGAGCAAATTGCTCATCAAGGATGTAGTCACAGGTGAAGTCTCCTGGTCTGACCAAGGGTGGACCCTGAAGCCTAAATAGTACAGTAGAATTACCGTGATTTGAAGCAGACCAATCTTCTGTATTTCATGCAGTCAGCCATTGGCTGATGGGGAACGGTGGGGGCAGGTGACAGTTGTGTTGGTGGTCTGGTAACCTCCCAGGCGTACGTAAGTAAGGTGACTTCTCTCAGCCAAGGACCATTCTCATGTACTTCTAACTTCTCAAATGGAAACTCCTTACGACTGTGTCCTTGAGGACCCCATTCTATCCTTAGTACTTCCTCCTCTGGTGTCCGGTTAGAAGGTATCTTTGTGCCTCCCTTAGAGTATTGAGTGTGTGAAACAGAAGCAGTGTGCTTCAAGATATTCTAGCCCAGTGCGAGGCAGATAGGGGATCTATAGATGCCAGCTTTTCTTTTGTAATATTTTGTCCGTAGAACTGTCTCTCATTGTAGATCATCACTGCTAAAGGATCCTTCTTCCAAGTCATTCCAGAGCTTTAAAAAAAAAAAAAAAAAAAAAGACTAATCAAAGCAACTGGCACATGGTACATGTTAAATAAGTGGTGGGTACATTCCTTCCTTCCCGTTAATTAGCTTTGTCTCAGGATCATTTACGTGTTTTGAGCTTTCTTATGGTGTAGAAGAACTTGTTTAGTCAGTTATCATGGACATCATCAATAATCACCATAAATACTAAGATCCAAATAAATTTGGAGTCCTAATCATTTGGGGGGGGGACATATTTACAGAAAATAGCCAAATTTTCTTTTTAAAAACCTTTAATCTATTTTCTCTGATCCTTTTAAAACCTGTAGAGTAGACACTGTCACCCAATTAATACTTAAACACCTGTAAAAAACATTCTTTACTTTTTTTTTTTTTAAATGTTTTTGATAGAGATCGAGACAGAGCATGAGCATGGGAGGGGCAGAGAGAGAGGGAGACACAGAATCTGAAGCAGGCCCTAGCTGTCAGCACAGGGCTCAAACCCATAAACCACCAGATCATGACCTGAGCTGAAGTTGGACGCTTAACCAACTGAGCCACTCAGGCATCCCCCAAATTTTCTTTACTTTTTAAAAACAGTCCTAAGAGTAAGGACTTTCTACAGTATCCCTTGACCATCCCATGCCTTCTGGCCCAGTCCTTAGTTAACTGTCAGAAGCAAGGAAAGTGCTTAATACTTGTTATCTTGATCAAGTAAATCAGTGGGCAAATTAAGTGGGCAAATTAAGACATCCATAAATCAACTGAAAATAATCCCTTAAAAAGAAACCACATGGAAAATGTCTTTCAAAAATTTGTGCCGGAAATTTAGCAATAACTAGTAATATTTTAAATGCTCACATCTTTTTGCCTAGTAACTATGCTTCTAAGAATATATCCTTAAAAAATTGGAGCCAACCCTTGTGTCCATTAAAAGAATTAAATTGTTACATTCAAAGGCCATTAAACAAGAATGAGATATATACTGATGAAAAAAGTCCAAGATGCAAATGAAAAAAATTGCATATGTATACTCTATGTTTGCACACATATACATATATATGATATATATAGAATTTTTTTGTATTTAGTATTTAGTTGTGAGGTAGAGATTAAACAATTAAACTTTGCTTTCTTTTAGATGAATCGGCAATCCTAAAACTATTAAACAGATTGAATTTTCCTCACAAAAGTGAAAATGTTAATTTTGCCCTATATCAAGTTACCATAGATAACTGGATCGTTTTCTGGATGCTACTAATTTGTCTCTTCCTTCCATGGTATCACAGTAATTTGATCACAGTACCTTTGTAGACAGTCTTAATAGCTGTATAGCAAGTATCTCACCCTACTTGGCTCAATTTTCTGTATAAAAATTTACAGGCAATCTCTTACATTTATTTATTTTTTTTTAATTTTTAACGTTTATTTATTTTTGAGAGAGAGACCGAGCATGAACGGGGGAGGAGCAGAGAGACAGGGAGACACAGAATCTGAAACAGGCTCCAGGCTCTGAGCTGTCAGCACAGAGCCCGACGCGGGGCTCGAACTCACAGACCTCGAGATCATGACCTGAGCCGAAGCTGGCCGCTTAACCGACTGAGCCACCCAGGCGCCCCTCTTACATTTATTTTTATATTAACTTACAACTTTTATCTGGTTTTTAAAAAACCAAAAATATTTTAGTGTGATCTAAGTCTCATTAAAATGAATTGAGCATAACTGATAACTTTATAAAAATGTCTTTCTGTTCACTGTCCCTCAGTATAATTTTATAGGTTTCCTATCCTTCTTCCCTATTGGGGGTGGGGGAGGGGATAGGATGTTTCTCCTTTTATTTTCTAACTGGTTAATGCTACTATATAGAAAAGTCTTGATTTTCATTTATTTTATATCAAGCCACTTAATAAACTTTGTACTCTGATTTCTGTCTTTCCTTTTTGTGTGTGTGTGTGTGTTGATTCTTCTTCAGCTTTGTTGGAAAATTTTTGTGGTTTTTTCTTTTTAACCCTTCAACCCTGAGTTAGATGCAAAAAGGATATAGTAAATGAAAACCCTTCCTACAGTCAGGTTCAAATTAGTTTCACTCTTTTTCTTTATTAATCACCATTCCTAAAGTACCTTTCCAACCTCCGAGGTAGGAAAGGAAGGCAACATATAAGCTCTTGTGTGATCAGGTCCTCCTGCTCTCACTGCCTAGGACAGCATGACCACCAAACTCCTGAACTGGAAATTCCTATGGTCAGTGGAAGAAAAATATAGCAGCTGATGCATGAGGACCCACTGTCTGGCAAGTTCCCTGTGTATACAGGTGGATAGAAGCCAAGGAAGGTAGGTTTATTTCAATTTTATAGGATGGATTTACATGGTCCAATTAAGTACCTGGGGGGCCAGCCTCAACTATCCCCGTATTTCTGACTCCTAGGTTATAATCAGGGTTATAGTGGCCTAGTCCTGATGGTTCTATATTCTACAAAACAGCTTTATAAGACCGTAGTCTCTAAATAGGTTTTGCAAAAAGACAAATGTAAATTTATTCAGTGTAGCTGGTTCAACAATTTTGTGAACAAATTTTAAAAGAATGACCTTGATTTCTCATGTTTTATGCAAGGTGGGACAAGGGGAAACTCATTAATGGTTTTTAGCTCAAGGAACTAGCATGTGGAGTTTTTTGTGACCCTTCATGACTGTTCTCTTGCCCTAACCCCTTCTGTTGCTCTGTCCCATCAGCACATTGTATTTCCCATCTAGGTAAAATTATCTATCCACATCGTGGATTTCCCCAGCTGTTAAGAATCGCCCTCAGAGCACACCCCCACCACTGCCATGAGCACCACTGACAAACTGTAGAAGTGATTTTATAAGTATTTAAAACTATATTGAAACAAACTCAAATGCTTCCATCGACTTTTTTTTTTTTTTTTTTAAAGAGCAATAGATGCTAAAATTTTCTGAAGCCCTCACACACATGAGCACTTCTAGGCAAAGCTCCTAGTAATTCAGTCACCCTGTTCACAGCCTAGAATTCTGCAGCACAGATCTCTGCTGGATATATATATTTCAGTTATTTGTTCTTTTCTGAAAAAACCTGTTTTGACCCAAAATGTCTATATAGCAACAACCATTTTGTTAAGCATTTTGAGCCGATAGATCACTGAAAATATTTTTCTTAATTATTCTAGATATGTCACTTCTATTTTTTTATTATGAAAGTTATACATCCTCATGAGACATTTAAAAAAACCAAGAAGAGAAAAGTAATGGCAGCTCCATTTTCCAAACACCAAGATTATCCACAGTACCATTCTATATCTGTGTTGAATATTATGACAAAAATCCTATTCATATCAGCAAGACATCTGTTTTATTGTGTTTCTGTTACTAACAATAAAGTTGTAGATGGTTATTGATTTAGTTACAATTAGTAAATACAATTTTAACTTCCCCTTCATATTTAGTGAATTTTACATTTATTTGTATTTCCCCCTTTTATTCTGTGGAGTTTTGGTCAAGTTAATACAGGCTCATAATACAGTAAGCTATTGTTTTTAATATTTTCAGCAGTCATTTTCACAATTTGATACTAGTCTCATGATTTCTTTCAGTTTATATATTGAAGTTTTATATTTTCATATAGTGTAAGCTTTCATTTTTTTCCTTCTCTTTCATCATTTCTAAGCTTAGTAAAAATCCTTTTGCCTCTCCATGTCTGATAAATATTCATTTTACTTTTTTTCGACTAATTTCTGTTTTTTTCATGTTTACTTCTTCATCTAAAATTTATTTTGGTGTGTGACGTGAAATGAAGTTCTAAATAGATTCCCCCCCCCTCCCAAATTGCTAACTGATCAGATGACACTTACTGGCTAAAGCTTCACTTTCTCATCGATTAGTGGTGTCTCCTTTATTGAATACTAGAGTGCTACATATAATAGGTTCTAGTTCTAAGCTGTACATTTCTTTAACCTAGTAATGCATATATATTTCAGATGCTGTAGAACGTAGGATAATAGGTTCTGAAAGGATTAGTCCAATCTTAGTTTTTGTACTAGTTTTTTATTATCTAATGTCTATTACTTTCCTGACTTATTTTAGCATAACTTAGTTTGTGTATGTGTGTTTATTGAAAATTTGAGAGGAATTATTTAGAAAATATAAACTTATTTTGAAAGAACTGGTATCTTCATAGGAAGAAAACCTTCTTTAATCTCTCAGGCTCAACAGAGAGCCATAATATATGCTAGCAATTTATCAGAGTACAATGAAGGGTTGAGAAATGGAAAATGCAAGCAGGTTGATTAATATGGTGAGTAACTGGTTAGCACAACAACATGGACACTTTGCTCAGGCCCCGTAGCAAGATCCTATTTTGTCATTATTATTATCACCATCATAATTCCATAATCAGAAAGTGATCATATTTTTAGTCCAATCATAAGGTCAACAGGTTACAATTATTGGTTAGGTGCTAGACACTAGGGGTACCAAAAGGCAGAAGACTTCTTCAGTGTGGTAAAAGGCTTACTGTGCTTTTCTACCTCCAGGCTCTGTTTCTTCTGTCATTGTTTCTGCTCCGTTTCGTAAAATGCTTCCAATCCATTAGGATCCCAGTCCTACATCACTCTTTATTGGTCTGCAAAGACCCTGGCAGTGAGTCACTTCCTTCTTTTTAATCCCAAGGACTTGTTTTCATTTCTCTGATCAGCTTGTCTCTTTGAGTTGTAGCTACTCGCATATGCTTTCTGTCCTTCACTAAGTTGAAGTCCTTGAGTGCAGGAACTTACGTTTTCATTGTTTTAAGCTGAGTGCTATGTATTGAGGATAGACTTCAATGAGTGTTTACTGAATGAGCGTATGAATGAATAAAAGAAAAACATTTCTGTTTCACCAACCTTTCTATCGGAAAAATATTGAGATAAAAATTTCTCGGAAAGTCTTGATACATTTCAAACATTCCGAAGCCATTTAATAGAACTTGGTGAAACTCAAATATTAAAAACTGGTTATGTGCGTGTACATGTGTTTTGTAGGCAGAATTTCCTCCTAAGATTTCAATATGACATATGTGGGTTAGTTGGCTCATCACTTTTGTTTTCCAAATAATTGTTAGCTTTAGAAAATGGCACTATAAAGCACAAAGCAGCCAATAGGTAAACTTTGTGAGCTGGACCGAAATGTCATTGCCAAACTGGACTTTCCCAGGTGGAAGGCCCATGTGCTAAATAGAAACTGCAGCATTTACCTATGAAAAACATCTATGTGTCAGCAGAATTGACTTTATGTGTGGATGTGGAGGTAAATACCTCTACGGGGTATTTACTTCCCCCAAAAGAAAATCTTCCCTGTCCACCTGTAAAGAAGCCAGATTCTCTTGCCATTGGATTGTCCTTTTAAGAGTGTTAAATCATTACAATGTAAAGCACTAAATTAAGCACGTATTGGATTATATACATTTTTAAACCACTTGGTACCAATGGCCATCCTACCCTCAAACGTATTCCAGATCCTTTGTTTAAAAAAAAAAATTCTATTGTGTATTCCATAGTCACAACCTTGCCCATGAACACAATCCTGATTCCAGTCCCTCCTCGACATGAGCTTGTTATCCACTGGTGCTTCATGTCTTGGACTTGATCTTTGGTTCCATTTACCTGGTCATAGCCTTAGCTCTATTTTCTCAGTCTTTCTGGTTCTCTGCTTGCTGAAAGGTTTAAATTATCTTGGGCAATTATAGATAAGTAGCATTATCAATATCTTCAGGTCCTGGGAAATTTGTGCCCAGTAGTGGATGGGGCTTCTTCTGGATTACTCTGGCACAAGTAGGAATTAAACCCTACAAAGGTCTCTGATAGCATCAGTCAAAGTAACAATGACTGCAGGTGGGTGGTTCAAGGAAGACCAGTTCTTTGGGAAAATATTAAATACTGTGTATTTCTGGTATTAATGAAGTCAGGACCAAGCACATCACATTAAGGAATGCCATATTATTCTAAGGTCCTAGCATTTGGCATGACATTGTGTTTCTGACCATGAATGATGAGCTCCGTTGTATTTCAGTACACATCCAAGCAGGGTTCCCCGCATTCCCCTGAGAGCCCTTCCCACCAAAATGTATCTTAGCAAAAGACTGTTATTTGTAAGAAGTCTCTGTAGAGCAGCTTATCAGAAATGGCACACTAGAGGGGCACCTGTGTGGCTCAGTCAGTTAAGCAGCCGACTCTTGATTTCGACTCTGGTCATGATGTCAGTTTGTGAGTTTGTGCCCTGCATTGGGCTCTGTGCTGTCGGTGTAGAGCTTGCTTGGGATTCTCTTTCTCTCTCTCTCTCTCTGCCCCTCCCCTGCTTGTGTGCATGCTCTCTCTCTCTCTCAAAAACAAATAAACAAATAAATAAAAGACATGGCACACTAGGAAAACAACTTATTGCAATACTGATTATCAATACTGGCTTGTTTATACTTTACAAGTGCTTTGATTTACATATTACTAATTAGCCTTCCTGATTCTAACCTTGCTCTACTAAAATATGTTCTCAACAAAAAAGACTGTTAAAACACAGTCAAATGATGGTATATCACTCCTCCGCTCAAAACTCTGCAATGGCTTCCTAGGTATCTCTTGCTGGTACTGAAAATCCAGGTCCTTACAATGAGGTTGAGAATTCTGATATATACTCTCCACCCCCCCCCCCAATTCCCTATAAAAGGGTTTAAAATGGTCACCATTAGTATTGTCTGTTTAGTTCAGGGTCATTGGAACCAATCAAGTCAGATGATCTGGAACATGTTCCATCCCTTTACTGTTCAGATTTCTTCCCACTTCCCCAGCTCATTCAGTCCAGCCACACTGGTCTCCTTGCTCTTCTTCCAGCCCTGCACTTCTGGGATAAACCTCACCTGGTCTTGGGCTGTGGTCCTTTTTCTATATTGTCACATTCAACTTGCTAAAGTTTTGTTAAGACTTTTTTCATCTATGCTCCTGAGGGATATTGATCTTTAGTTTTTGTGACTGTCTTTGTCTGGTTTTGGTGTTAGACCCATGCTAGTCTCAAAAAATGAGTTGGAAAGTAGTCCCTCCTCTTTAGTTTTCTAGAAGAGTTTTAGATATTCTATCTTGCTTAAGTGCTTGGTAAAATTCACCAGTGAATTTTCATTTTGGAAAGTATTTTCATTCAACTACTTTAATAGATTGCAGTGAAAAATAGATTTAACTTCTTAATAGATACAGGACTATTCAAAATCTAACCTTCCTTCCTGATTGAGCTGTGGTAGCTCATGCTATTCGATAAAGTTGTGCGTTTTTTTAAGGTGGTTGAGTTTATCGGCATAAAGTTCATCATATTTATTTTTCTTTTAATATTAGTAGAATTTGTACCCACTTCTCTAGTTCCTAATGTTGGTAGTTTGTCTTTATTCTTTTTACACTTATTCCCCAGTTTCTGTGTTCCTAGGAGGAACCTCCATCAGTGTTACAGTCCTGACTTCTCACTGGTCTCTTAGTATGTCTTTCTAGGAGGGGGATTGACATAAATGATTGAGTATGGGAGAAAGAACCAAGTTTCATTAATTTTCTTGTATCTTTTTTGGGATGTCTGCCTTCAGAGAATATAAATTTTCTAATCTTCCTGCTGTGAGTTTAAGACTCCGTTTGCGTTAGAAGATGGCTGTGGTTATCCAAATGTTTCTATGATTGAATAAGAGTCAGCAAGATCTTAGCAAGTCTAGTTACCCTCTGACTCAAGGGGGAAAATTGTTCCACAGAGTTCCAGGCAGAAGGACAAGGGCCACCACATGCAATGGTTGTGACCTAGAATTGAGCTTTGCCAGCTTTATATTCTGCAATATAAATATTTCAAAGTCCAGTAATAGAGGTGACCTTTTGATCTCTTTGACTCTGTATCTACCCTGAAATTGATTGTGAACTTGAGGGTTTACTAGATTATCTATTTAATAGATAAGATACCAAGAGAGAAAATTATAGGGTCAAACAGAAAGTTGGGGCTTGCCAATAGTAAGATGGTGGGGGAGGAATCATTAAAGGAGATTGCAAAATCAAGGCTAGAAGAAACCTGGCGAGTGTAATGGTTGGAAACTAAGTGAAGAAAATATTCTAACAAGGAATGGACAGTCATCTGTTTCAAAGCTGCTGGTAGGTTGACCTAAATGAGAGTTTATGAAATTGGTGGTATGACCATCTCCTCTCTTTCTGGTTAATTTTGTGAAAAGAGAAAAGCCATAACTCCAGCTGGCTTTAGTGGAGGCAGGAAGTCAGCACAACCTCCCACACTCAATCACTTAAACATCTCCCTCATGAAGGGTCTGCAGACCAAAGAGTGAGCAGTTTTTTGAGATACAGGACTTTTGTGCTAAAATAGGAAAAGTTTAGGGCAAACTGGAATGAGTTAGTTACCCTTCCTACCCTCTTCAAGTAACACCTTCTACAAACACACACTTACACACAGGCACTAACAATGACACCTAATCATAATCATACCACTATGACTAATTATCTTGTACCTCTCAAGGTAAGCTACCTCGCTGACCATCTATATTCATCTTAGTAGTGATGTAGACATGGATTGGGGGAAAAGAAAAAGGAAAAAGGAGAATGACCCATTCGATCACAGGTAAAGAGACTAACATAACAAGCCTACTTGAAATTGTAGAAGATAAAGACCGTGATCTCCTGATATAAGGCAATGGTAGTGAGATGGATGAGCGAGCACAATTCCATAGAATGTGGCTTCTCCTCACATCTGCAGGAGTTTTCGTTGGGCATGCAAGTAAATGGTAATCACTTACCAAGTAGGGAAAATGAGATTTGTGAGAGAAGAACAGTGATTTTTGTTTTAAACATGTAAGGTTTGGAGTGCCTGGGGGTCACTAGCGAGTGTAGTATAGCACAGTGTAGTTTTTAAGGGCATGGACTTGAGCCTTCCTGCCTGGATTCAAATCCTAGCTCCTCACTCATGATTAGCTCTGTGACTTTAAGTAGACTTAATCAACTGAACCTCAGCGTTCTCATATAAAATGAGCAGAATGATGGTGATTCTTCCTGATAAAGTGATGATGAGGAACAGTTTCTGACACATAGTAAGTGATAGTTACTCTTCATGGACTAGAGGAGCTAGATCTGTGGGAACAGGGCTAATTAGAAAACACTGAGCTGGAAATGCACGAATATTGACAGAAATGAAATGCCCAAAAGAACATATGAACAGAAAAGGTGGGAGACTGAAAAGTGTGTGTGTGTGTGTGTGTGTGTGTGTGTGTGTGCGCGCGCGCGCGCAGGAGGAGGAGGTGTAATAGCGGAAGGGCAGTTAGATAACATAAAACTTTGGTGATTGTTAAAAAGATAGTATGTTGTATCATGGTACTAGAAGGGGTATTGTTTCTTGTCTCTATTTTTCAAAACAAACCTTGCCAAAACTTACTTTAAAAAATGTTTTCTGCTCACAAATTGCTGTGTGTTAGCAGTTTGGGCAGGGATCAGCTGAGCGATTCTTTTGCTGGTCTTCCTGGGTGTCACCAATTTGGCTGTAGTCATATGGTAGCACAACCAAGGGTGGAGAGCCTGCCTCACAGATGTTGAGGTTGGGTCTTCCTGTTGGCTGGGAGTCTTATCCTCATGGAAGCTGGCCCAGGCTTTCTTATGTGGTAGTCTCAGGGCAGCAAGAGCCTGAGCGCAAAGGCTGAAAGGTCTTTTAAAGCCAAGACTCTGAAGTCATTTGGTGCCCCTTCTGCTTAATTAAGTCACAGGGCCAGCTTATATTCTAGGGGAGGGGAAATAGACTCTGTCTTAATGGGAGTAATGACAAAATTCATTGCAAAGAGGTATATACACAAGAATTGAAAGAATTCTTGTATCCATCTTTGTAAACTGTCAAACAATGGGCTGATATATTTCTCATGTCATTATTGAAGGCCTACCAAATGGGACCTCAGATGCATAATAAACTCCCTATCCCAAATTTTGCCCAGAATATGCCTTGTGCATCATACACAAGGTAAGTGATGAGTATGGTAAGAGTAAGAATGCATAAAGGTGAAGTTTATTCCAGAGTTTGCACTCTGATGTGATATTACCTATTGTGAAACTCTCCCTTTGTGAGAATATGGGTAGCTGGCCAAGTGGACAGCAAGTGATTGTAGGGATGGAACTAAAGAGAGCGTTCTGAGACCTGAGAGCTGGAGAGAAGAAGCCAATGTATCTTCAATATTGGGGAAATTGAAGTGGAAACAGTAGACTCCGTAGAAACACAAAGTCTCAAAGAACCAGGACAGAATGGAGACTGTACCTACAGCACTCACGGCTCAGCTCTACTTTCCAGTGGGGTTTGCTGTGTGGGCTAACAGGACCCAAAGGCAGGCAAGCACTTACTGTAGTGGTTGACAGGGGGACTTGGTACCAAAGAACAGTGCCAGACTGATGATGCTCTGTTCTCTGCTCTGAAACCTCCTGGGCTATTGAAATCTTTCCTCCTCCCTTTTCTCACAGGCCAACCACAGCTCTTAACCAGAAAGTGAGAGAAGAGGTTACTGTTTCAGTAAGGAATAGAGCTGTTTACTGTTGGGGATGTTTCTTCTGCTTGCCACCACTGTATCTACTTTACTCACATTTACCTTCAGATCCCAGTGAGTGGCAGCAAATTAAGATAGAGGCAGAGGTCCAGGACGCCATGTTTCCTTTGGTGTCCATGCCAAAGATGACCCTGTACTATGATGGGCCACAAAATCTTGCAGAGACCATAGGAAGATTGTTGCCCACATTTTTAAAAAGCCAAACTTTACCCCATCCCCAATTTTATCTGTAGTTCCTAGCTAGGCCCTCAATTTTTCATTTTTTTTTTCTTTCTGTTTTTCTTTTGGAATTTGAATTCAAGAAAAATATATTGAAGTGTTCTTTGGAGCACAGTTCTTGTGACAGACTGCCTGAGATCTTAACGTTTACTGGCTATGTGAGTGTGGTAAAGATAATTAGCCTTCCCATGCCTCAGTTTTTTTCAAGTGTAAGCTGGGGGCAGTGATGGTATCTACCTCCTATCCTTGTAATGACTAAGTGAGTTAATACATGCACAACTCTTGCAACAACACTGAGCGCATGGTTAGCATTCAAAAAGTCTCAGCTATTATTTTACTAGTCTTGTTGTTTTTGATTTTTCCATGCCATGTAAGGCATGATGATAAAATTACAGGAATAGCCCCAAATACTCCCATTTTTAAAACGTTTGCAATTAAATTGAGGAAATAAAGTATGCATACATAAAATATTTAAAGAAGTGTTAAAAGGCTATGTTTGAGAAAAATACATAGACGAATTGCCCACACAAGTACATCTGGGGAAAGATATTTAATAGGGGACATACCACTTAAAGGAGGGTCTTGAGAGGAACCCTGAAGAAATGGTATTTAGTTTGGGATGATGTGGGGGAATCACTGGTCAGTGTGGACAACCACACTAAATCACCCAGCTCCCGCACCCTTAACATCGAATGTGTCTGGTGGGGAAGTCGCGTGCTGTTTTCTACTCCTCTTGCTTGATTCTTCTGAAACATTCTTCCACTCCACTTTCTTGGGTGTGTGGGTCAAAAGTTCAGGAACTTGTCACTTTGACATAATAGCAGTTTCCTCATATAGAGTTGCAGTTTTTGTTGTGATTTCAAAAGCTGAGTTTTCCACAGCACTATCTGCTTCTCTTCAAGGGCATATGAAAGCTGATTCAAAGAAAACAACGTTGGCCGTTCTTGGTGACAAGTAAGGCACTTCTTGAGCTTTGAACATTTTGTTTACTTCTTTGCTTAGTTCACACGCTTTGTCCAGATTCCATTCTCTGGTGGAAATATGTGCGTAATTCTACAATTACATTTCTTCTTACGTCTGAAATTTCGTGTGGCAGTTTGCTAACAGCAATGACCATGTTTTAGTTGAGTCCTCCTTAGTGGTTGTAATGCCGTATTTCCACTTTTAGTCCAGTGACATAACTTTTGGCCCTTCTCTCTTAAGCTTTTAAGATATTGGTGTATCTTGCTGTATATCTTAATATATTGGCAAAAAAGAAAATCAAGTGTTCTTTTGTACTCTCCACCTCAGAATCGGTCTCCCTGGTATCTGTACTCTTCACTTTAATTCACACACAACACTACACAATTTGTCTCACTAAAGCACAGTTCTGATGATATCCTTTCCTTTAAAAAACCCTCGATGGCTCCGGTGGCACAGAGTCAAGCCCACATTCTGTCATGTGACATTCAAGGCCTGCCAGAGCCTCTTCCCAAGCAAGTTTCCCAGGCCTCCTTCACTCTTGCTGTTGTTCAATGCTCGCTCACCCTCTCTAACACTGTCTGTAGAGAGTTCTCACACCTCAGTGCAGTTGATCATGAAAATTCCTTTCACGACATTGGCCTTCTCTCCTTTCTTCCTGTGTCCTGATCATGCTTCAAGGACTTTTCTAATTGGCCCTTCCTACCCTAAATAATTGGTCTCCATCTGGGCTCTCCAAGCTTTTGACTCCTTCCTCTGGCTAGTTGTTACCCATTGGTGGGCTTCTGTCAGTAAAAGCCAAAGTTTATTTAGAAGTGTTGAGACAGTGGGCTTCAGAGACTGACTGCCTTCTAAATCAATGAGCATTTGGGGAAAGTACATTTTAAAGCCTCCCATTTGTCCATTCCACTCATTACATTTGTTGTTCATAGGCTCTGTAGATTCTGACTTTGATTCGAATTTATCTAGAATTCTGATCATATGTTAGGAGCATACAAGTTGAAAATCAAAGGCACATGACCTAGTATGGGTGCCCCTCTGGGGTCTAGGGTTCTATTTACATTATCTCCTTTAGGCCTCACTGCAGTTGGCCTCATTAGTCTCACTTTACAGACAAGGAAACTCAGATTCCGAAAGTCTGATGATGTGCTCCTGAGGCACCTGAGGGCAGGGAAATGCAGTGGATACAGGCATAGGTGCCTGGAGACTACATGGATTTAGAGCTATACTGCTTGGGTTTGAATCCTGGCTCTGCTGTTAACTAGCTTGTACCACTTACTAAACCTTTCTGTGACTTAGTTTTCTTCACTGTAAAACATGATAGTAGTGTTGGGGTGCCTGGGTGGCTCAGTCAGTTGGGCGGCTGACTTCAGCTCAGGTCATGATCGCATGGTCCGTGTGTCGGAGCCGCATGGCAGGCTCTGTGTTGGCAGCTCTCTCTCTCCAAAAAACAAACACTAAAAAAAATTTAAAAACATGACAGTGTCTTCCTCGTGGGTTTTATCTTTAAGATTGAAGTAAGTCACTACGTATAAATCCCATAAAACAGAGCATGGTGTGGTAAACATATGTAAGTGTTAGCTACTTTATTAACAACTCTAATGAGCACAGAACTAAAAAGTGAATGAGTCAGGATGTGGACACAGGTCTGTTTGGCACCAAAAACTGTCTGCTTATACCGTCAAACTGCCTCCTGCTCTGCCCATTTGCCTTGAGAGGAAAGGGTAGAGTGAATTTTTTTGCTACCTTTTCCCTCAGGAATTCAAACCACTTATCACATTATTTTAAAGTGTATGACTAGTACTTCTCTGCATAATTTCTGGAGACTGAAGTCTCCAGCAACCTTAGCATGAGCGAGACGAAATTTCGAAATTATTTTGGTTTAAAAGGCACAGCCAGTATGGCACAGATACTTCCTGGGGTTTGAAAACTCCAGAAGCATTAGCATGAAAGTCCTCCTACAAAGCTCGTTCCAGGGTGGCTCCCTCCAATATTAATATTGGTATTTGCCTCCTAGTGTTTGGACTGTCTACACCAGACCACACAGTAAGAAAGCATTCAAAGCAGCTCGAGCGTGCTTGTTTTGGCACATATATTTATTAGCAGTTCTTGCTACCTTCTTTCCCCCATTAAGGGGTGAAGGAAAGTTTTGTAAAGTTGTAGGAGTAGGTCTTCCTCCTCACCCTTCTACCCCCTTCTTCTGTTCCACAGAAAGGCATGGGCCCCACATTGCTCAGGAAGAACAAAGCGGAGGTGAGAGGCAGATAAGAAAGGTGTTATGTTTGGCATGACTGGTTTAGGCTTAAGGTTGGGCCTAAATAGCCATTTAGGGTGAATGTTTTATATCCCTTGGGTATAACTTGCTGTGTCTGCATCCATATGATACCATATAATTAAAGAGACTTAGTTTGTGAGATGCATTCTTTCAGGGTGTCTCGCTTTTAATTTAGCGAAATTCATTTAAATCTGACAAATTCATTTTGGGCCTCGAGCCATGACATTAGACTAATTTCTGTGGATATAAATCTATATAAGCTAAGACCAGCTACTTCCAGGAGTTCTAAGTCTTATTCAGAAGGCAAGCAAATACGTTTAACTGTAATAGGACGTGTTAAGTTTTATGAGCAGGCAAGTAGGAGAAATGGCCCAGATGACTGGCTGGGGTTGGTAGTGGTAGAGGGAGTAGTCAAGACAAGCTATCCACGAAGAGAATATAGGAAACTATCACATGGAAAAAAGAATCCATCAACTAAAGAGCAGGGCAAGACC
This sequence comes from Acinonyx jubatus, assembly GCF_027475565.1. Lineage (NCBI taxonomy): Eukaryota > Metazoa > Chordata > Mammalia > Carnivora > Felidae > Acinonyx > Acinonyx jubatus. Next base: position 91,208,704 of record NC_069387.1, on the reverse strand, counting down.
TTAGAGATGTGAAAGCACCTGGTTTATTCAACTGATCCCAAAATGGTAGTTTGAAAGTGTTCCAAATGTTTTAGAAGACAATCACCTCATGGCCTCTATGAGGCAGGTTCTGTTCTTATTTTTACTTTAGAGGTGAAGAAACCAACTTGCCCAGTAACATAGCCAGTAAGTGACAAGACTTAGACAAGGCAAACTACCCCAAAGAAAGATACAATTGTTACCATTAAATTTGACTATTATTCTCTATACCACCTCTCTAGGTTGCCCCTTCTCAACAAGGGCTAGCCATCAGAATCACCAGGGAGATTTCTAGAAATGTACAGATCATGGCATTTCCCTTAGGGAGTGATCTCCTGCCTCTTCTTGGTAAATGGCTCTACTATCCCACCAGCTGCTCAAACCTGAGCTTCAGAATGGTTCGTGGCACCTCTTTCTCTTCTTATTTTTCGTATTCAATTCGTCTCCAGATTTTCTCAATTTTCCACCAAAAATTTATCTTAAATTCTTGCATTTGTGTGTTCACCTCTAATTTTAGCCCCCAAATCCAAGCCATCCAAACCAACTGTTCTCTCAACTTGTCTTCTGTCCCTCATCTAATCCATCCACATCACAGCCACAGCGATTACATCATCCTCTGACTCAGTCTTCCGATGGCCTCAAGTTGCCCTAGGACTTCAGTCCAAACCTTTATCATGGCTTACAGGGCTCTGCATGGCTGAGCCCATGCCTGTTCTCCCAGTTTATCTCCTATTGCCCTTCCTTTTGTCCAGCCACGTGGATGTTCTTTTACTTCCTCCAGTGTGACCAGCTCTTTTCTACCTAAAGGGTCTTCCCACATCCTCCTGTTCCTTCTGTGACCATGATCATTTTCATACCTGGCTCCTTCTCAGGTTTCGGACCTTCCCTGACCCTCTTTGATGAAGAGTTCTCTCTTCCGTCATTTTCTTTTAGGACAGGCTGTTCTTTTATAGTACCATTTGTTACTATTCATAAATATGATTGCTCATTGAAATCTATGTTCCCAGCACAAGCTTGAAAGCTCCATGTGGGTAGGTATTGCACCCACTGCATTCATTCATTGTGTACCTTCTCCCTGGCCCAGTGTATTGCCCAGGACAGATGCAGGATACAATCTTAATAAAGAAGTGATGAATAAAATAGATTCAAACCTACATGAGATTGGAAAAGAGGTCACTACATTTAGCAAGGAGGCCTCTGATGATATTTGCCTGGCTTGTCTCAGTTAAGTGATGGAAAGAAATCAAAACTAATGAATCCTGAAGTTGAATGAGGAAGCAAAAAGGACATCAAGTTAATGTTATGTGGAGGAAATAATAATTACTATGTTCCAAACCTTGAACTTGGCACTTAGCATTTGTTAGTTAATCACTGCAGTAAACTTGTGAGTTTCTATTATCTACACATTTTGGATAAGGGTAAAAAAATCTCGGAAAGGTTAATAATATATGCCCAAGGTCATTTACCTAGAATAGAGCAAAACCAGGACCAGGCCTGACTTCAGAGTCCATGCTCCTAGCCAATAAACCAATGGCTCCTGAGTGTGCAGAAGAATCATGGCAGTGCGTGGATTATTAAAACCACTACCACCAAGAGATTAAAATTCTGCTACTATCAAGACAATGAAATAAAGCAGGTCTCAAGAGCCCAGGAACAAGAATTTTAAGTGATTCTAAGGCAGGTTGACCTGGGGATCCTGCTCTGTGGAGCATCACTCCATGCCATGCTTCACAAGACAGTAGATCTTAGGTCACTCACTCACAGCTTCTTTAAAAAAAATTTTTTTTACATTTATTTATTTTTGATAGAGACAGGGCATAAGTGGGGGAGGGGCAGAGAGAATGAGACACAGAATCTGAAGCAGGCTCCAGGCTCTGAGCTGTCAGCACAGAGCCCAGCGTGGGGCTCGAACTCACAAACCATGAGATCATGACCTGAGCTGAAGTCAGACGCTTAACCAACTGAGCCACCCAGGCGTCCCACTCACTCACAGCTTCTGATCTAAGCTTAGGAGTCTCTAAAACTTAATTTCATTAATATATTGATAAAACTTCTTTCTCACAAGCTTTGGTGATAAATGAGATCCCTTGTGAGGTGCTAACATATAGTCAGTTGGTGTACAATAAATATTGGCTCTCTCTCTCCTCAACTTTTCTTTCAGAAACTTTCACAAGGTTAGGAATAGGAGAAATAGGCAGTAATTTGAAGTTGTGCTAATTTCTGGGAAAGTTTTACTTTATTTTATCTCCCCTGTTCCCTCCATTTTATGGGTAGAGAAAAAGAGTTGCACAGCAGTTGAATAATTGGGGCCAAGGTCACAGCAGGTAAATGGCAGCCCCCTTAACCTCTGTGCTCTGCTGGTCAAGAGATTAGATTTGGAGAGCAGTCCATAGTAAATGCTTGTTTAATTGAATTTCAAGTTTAGCTATTTTTTCTATTGCTTTTCTCTTAGAACATAATCTTCCCTTTCTCCTTTATTTGTTGACTTTTGTCTTTGACTTCTTTTAAATGTATATCCTTGTGTTTTTAGTATAAACATCAAATTATTTTTAGGAGAACACATAGTATTGAAATCAAGTAAATATAGTCAGTGTGTCAGGTAATAGGTGGCCCATAAGCACAGTTAAGGAGAATTGTGCTGTGGGTGCTTAGAAATTGTTCATAGAAGCTCTAATAACTCTAGAGGCTTCAAGGTAGCATGTGTAAGAAGAAGGTGAATGAAGCCTTTGCCCAGAAGGGTGGGATGACTTCCTCCTGGATCCTTGTCTCATGCTGGGCAAGATCAGTAAGGACCCTGGGACTTTGTCTTGGGCCTTTCCCTTCCAAACGTAACACTGATTCTAAGCTTCCGGTGGCTTTTCTTCAGTTTTTCTCTGGCTGTGCCTCTCTCATGCAGAAGCATGTGACCCCAAATCCCCCTTTCTGTAGCCTTGATTTTAGAGCATGAACACATAAGCCAGACCGAGTTGAAGCCTCTGCCTGCGTGTCAGCTCAAAGCTTTATGTCTGTCTGGCTTGCCTTAGATAAGACCTCAGGAAGAATCCAGTATTTTATTTTTTCATTTGATGTTTTGATCCCTCAGTTCTTACATTGGTGCTTTTGCTTTTAAGATTCACTCTGTTTGTGCTGACATGTTTTATGTTTGGTCTCAGTGCCTGGGTTTTTAACTGCCCTTTATCTCAAAATCTTTGTATGGCACATTAAAAATATATATGCTCCTCTTCCTCTTTTTACCAGGAATAACAATTAATCTGACTACCTGGAAATGGACTCCATTCTATTTTCCAAATTTATAGTAATGTAGTGTGTTAGGGTTCTCCAGAGAAACAGAACCAGCAGTATGTATAGATACAGAAATTAGATATAGATTCATTTTAAGAAACTGGATCATGTGATTGTGGAGGCTTTAGGAATTGAAAATCTTGAGAGGAAAGGTTGTCAAGCTGGAGGCTCAGGAAAAGGCTGCAGTTCAAGTGTAAAGGCAGCTTTCTGGCAAACCAGGAAAAGCCAGTGCTGTGGATGAGGTCCAAAGGTCAGTCTACTGGCCGAATTCCTTCTTGCCCAGGTGAAGTCAGCCTTTTGTTCTATCCAGGTCTTCACCTGATTAGACAAGGCCCACCTACATGTGGAAGGCAGTTTGTTTTACTTAGAGTCTACTGATTTATTTTTTTAATGTTTATTTTTGAGATAGAGCAGGGAGGCAGAGAGAGAGGGAGAGACAGAATCTGAAGCAGGCTCTAGGCTCTGAGCTGTCAGCACAGAGCCCAATGCAGGGCTTGAACTCATGAACTGTGAAGTTCCAAGTTGGACACTTAACCAACTGAGCCACCCAGGCACCCCAGAGTTTATTCATTTAAATGTAAATCTCTTCCACACATCCTTACAAAAACTTCCAGAGTAATGTTTGACTAAATATTTGGATGCTGTGGCCAGTCAAGTTAACACATAAAGTTAATTGTCCACGCTTACTGTTTTTCAAACTGGATTCAACAGAACATTATTGTAGATGTTAATAGACTGGCATGAAAAATAAAGGGAAGGAGTTCGATGGTTAAAATTCTATGTGACGTGTAACCTACTCTGTCTCCCTCTTGGAGTATCATATTGTGAATTCATCTTTTAAAGACTTTGAGAATTCCTGAGGTCAAGAAAATTGCTTACTTTATGTAACTGCTGCCCAATGAAGGCAGGGCACCCCTAACTCCGTGGTGCTTCGCTTGACAGCTGCCTCCTCTACCAACACATTGGGAGGAAGCTGTTTCTCTGGAATTCCAAGCCCCGAACCTTGGTTCTCAAGATCTAAATTGCAATGAAATGTTTGTCTAAGTGTGAAAGATATGTGCTACCAACTAATCCGATAAAATAGGACAACCGGCTGTCCATAGGCTTTCAAATGCATCCCAGGCAAAGGCGTAACTTGTCCATGTTGTGATGAGGCTGAGCTTTCCCGAACAGTGCTTGGTGGTTCCAGTTGTACCGTCCTCTTCGCCCTTGAGAGTCCTTTCCATTTTGTTTTCATTTCTCTGTGCCACACCATTTAACCTCCCTCTTTTGCCACATCATGTTTCTTCTTAATACCTCAGGGAACCCAACGGAGTTATGCCACAGAAAGAGCAAAGCTTTCATTGTTTTCTTTATACATGCTTTCCTCCTTCTTTACTTGGTGGCAAAGTCTTTCTCACCCTGTGCTATGTGCCATTAGTTGTCCTTCCCTAATTAAACTACCCAAGGCTGGAATTACATTGTGTACATGAAGTGATAACAGTAGATATTTTTAGTAGTGTATAAACATATGCTTGTTGAGTTTTATTGAATTAGTAAAAGTTAAACCAACTTGGGGAATCCAGACTTTCCACCTCCTCTAACCACTGGCCCAGGTTAGGTCCGTGGCTTTGACATGACTTCCTTTGAAATGCTTTCTGGAGGAAGCTAGTTGTACATGTTCTTCTCATTCCTTCCCTTCCCTTTATTTTCGGGAGAAGTAGAGGCAGCATTTCCTTGAGTTTAGCATCGCCTCTTGTACCCCCCAATAGTAACTTCCCTGTTGAGACGGACCCATCCACATACACACCTTTCCTCTACTTGTCCCATGGCTGTCATGTATCAAACTCTAGGTGACTCCTCTGAATGCAGAGAGTCTTCCATCCCATGTCTGTCTGTTGACCTGGATGCCTCATTAATCGTGAGGATGAGTCACCCAGCCCTGTGGTTCCTGATGGCTCCCATCTCTATACCATAGCAGCCCATTCCTATGATAAGACACTACATTGCAAACAACTTAGAACTCTTCAATCTCAGAAATCAAAAACCTCTCTCATTAGAGACTATTTCTCCGGTATTTATTTTTCTTTTAAAAATGTAGGTACCCTAAATGGCTTAAAACTGCTATCTGTTTTCAGAGGATCACTACGGGCCTTTCATTCCCTAATCCTAACCACCTCCAGGATAGGTGAAGAAAGGGCCATAGAAGACTTTTAGTAGAGACATTGGAACCCAAATCCTGTGTGGTGGAAACCATCCTTGATAGCAGGCTAGAAAGACCAGGCTCCTGGCTTCCACTGCCTTCTCTTCTGTCTCCAGGCTAGGAAGGCAGTGGTGCAGATGCATGCTGTTTAGAGGACTGAGCGTTGTAAATAATAGAAGGGGTGTGGGGTTAAAGTCTCCTGAGGCTTTGAGACGAAGAGATCCTTTGGGGATCTGGTTTGGCCCTGATCTACGGCTGATGCTGGCTGGTGCCAGGGTCAACACAGAGCAGGCTTCTCTGATACCAGAGGCTGGGAGTATGGCACTGAATGGAGGAATCAGGAGTCTTGTGGCTTGTTAGTTTTTTGGATCAGGCCTTTCAGGAGGAGCAAGAAGCAAAGTATGTTTCCTTCTGGGTCATTCCAGATAGTTCATTAGTGTAGAACAAAAGGCAACAATTCAAGATTGACGCCCTGCATTAGAATCAAGGGTGTGCTGGGGCACCTGGGTGGCTCAGTTGGTTCAGCATCCAACTCTGTATTTTGGCTCAGGTCATGATCTCCCGGTTTATGAGGTTGAGCCCTACATTGGACTCTGTGCTGGCAGTACGAAGCCTGCTTTGGGATTCTCTCTCTCTCTCTCTGCACCTCCCCCCCCCCTTACACACACACACACACACACACACACACACACACACAGACTCTCAAAATAAAGGTTAAAAAATCAAGAGTGTGCTAACTCTGGGAGATTATGGAGCCAACCTAGTATGGTGGTTATGGTGTGGACTCTGGAGCCAGACAGTCTTGTGTGATGTTGGGCAAAGGTCTTTACCTCTCCTGGCCTCAGTTTCCTCCCTTGTAAAATGGGAATACAAATAGTAATAGGTTGGGAAGCATTAAGATATATCCAAGTGCCTTGGCCACTGTTGATCTACATTCTTCTTATTTTCTTATGGTGGTGAAGCATCCAGAGCAGGCAAATGATGAATACTTGCTGAATGAGTCAAGCAATGCTATTTGGTTGAGAACACTGACACAGACACAGAACAGACACAGAAAAGTCCTTTTTTTTTTTTTTTTAAACAAGCGTTGACATGGAACATCTAACATTTTAAAAAATATCAATTTCTCTTCCACCTTTTATGGTCATGCAAACTGCTTAGGGTCCCAAGTAGAGGTAATTGCCAAGTAGACATGACCATTGTTGAAGCTTCAAAGCCTCATATGTTAGGCACTCCCAGGACAGTCATTGCTACAAGGGTTGGAAAAGATAAGTCTAGGAAGTCTGGATAAGTCTCCAGCTTTCCCTGAAAGATCAGTAGGAGGCAATGGATTTAGCCCTCTGAGATTAGGGTGCCATGGAGGTAGGGGGCAACGCTAGCAATGCCCACCATTCCAGGAGTATCAGCTAGAGGGCCTCCCACGAGGCAAAACATCTATAAACCCATCTGTCCAGTCCCGGCAGGAGGCTGATCCCAACTTTCCCTGTTACTTCAAAAACACTGCATCTTTAGTTAATGTGACTTGAGACACTTGGCATGAAGAGTAAAACCAATTAGAAAGAAATAAAAAGCAAAACAACCTGGAAACCACAATCTAACGAGTGGGGCTCAGGAGGCAAAAAAGAAATGTCAGAGTAGGATGTGCTACATTTCCACACTACGGTACTGACAGCAGAAGGCTGGCTTTTTTTTTTTTTTTTTTCTGATAAAGTGAACACCCCCACATAAAGGAACATCAGACCTTTCCAAACTCAAAACTCATTGCTTGTTCTAACCTTCCAGAGTAGCTGAAGGAGATCTGTGACCTAAACAGGAACCAGGAAAGCAACAGCTCGCTCTTGCATTGGAATCTGGTGTATAATCTTTGTCTATCATTCGAAACTCCTCTTGCCTTGTAGATTGAGCTAGGGTGTGGCCAACAGGGCAGGGGTGAGTCTTGGCTTGCACAAGGTCAGGCCACCTCTGATCCTCGTACTTCAGCCCCATGGTACTGGTAGGGGAGGGAACAGCCAGTGGGTGTCAGCTTGCTGTGGTCTGACTGTCCTTTTGACATTAGCACTGCTGAGTTCAGTCTGCCTTCCTCTCCACGTGGGGTTGACTGCTCATTAAATAGGAAGGAAATAATAGAGACTATTATTCACGAAGATCAAGGATCCAAAGCTACTGCCAGTAGACTGCAGACAATACACATAAATGCTAACATTTGGGACTTGGAGATGAGCTGGAATGTCGTCTCAAGACCCATCCCATGATGCCTCTTTAAATCCACCCCTTGAAATATGCGATCTATGAGGATGCAGCTCCCTCTGCATTTGAAGGTTATTTGGGAGGAGTTACAGGGTATATGACAGTGAAAAGTGGCAATGTTAGTTTCTGAGAGAGACCACAAGAGAAAAACTGCATTTATAGTGGTGGTTAGACACTTTAAATTCTTAGTAACCAATTGTCAAATAATTGAACCACAGCCCACATTTTGATTAAACTAGGTCAAATTTAAGTTTGCGTTGCCTGACTTTTGGTAAAGTGGGCTGGTGTGGCAAAGAACCACCACAGCAGTGCTGCTCCAGTGAGTACACACAGTGAGACTATGGCATTTATTGTAAGTGTGCTTCTAGTCATAGCAGCTTCTGTTGTTACTGTACTTTCGGAAGCAAGTAAGTGAACTGGGTTGATATCAACTGGAAATTCTAAGGCTCCGAGGGCTATTCCCAGATTGATTGAACTGCTTACCCTTTATTTGCCTCAATTTGTTCAGCTAGAAATGTGGGCATGATACTAAGAATGGGGCCAGGCATAAGGATTAAATGAGATAATACATTTAACACCCGATAGAAAACCAGGCACATCGTAAAAACCTAAATAACAAGTGGCTATTATCTGAGCCTAGAAAATTGTTACCATCCCTATTTTTCAGAGGTGGGAAAGGAAGCTGAAAGGGTCCAGTAATTTCCCAAGGACACCAGACAGTAAATGATGCCATGAGCTTGGCACATGGATGGTATCCGGAGTGACCTTCCTCCCTCTTCCCTAATATGTGGTCCAGCCAAGGTAAGAACTCAGTCAGGGAAACGTACTGAAGTGAGAACATGGACTCCATATAGTGAATAAAGCATGTGGGGTGCAGGGCACAAGTTCTGATAGGTTTATCACGTCAGTGAGAGTTCATCAAACTAGAACAAAACCTAAGAGGTAAACTTGGGTAGAATCAAGGTAATTGGATGGACAGGGATGTGTTCTGAGATGCTTATTGGAGAGGACAGCACAAAAGGTCTGTGAGTGTGCCAACGGGGTACAGGAAGTGGGATTTGAAATCAGGGAGATTGGAATACAATGAAGAAACCAAGAAGAGGAGGCATGCAGGGCCATATTTTTCTCTTTTGAGCAAAATACATCCTTTGATTAAAGATATATTCCTCAAATTGGAATCTGAAGACCAGAAAACCATGGATATATTCTTGTGGCTTAGTGAAAATTAGTTTTCTGTGAAAGAAGTATGTACATAACTCAACTTTGGGAAATGCTGAACAAGGGCTGTTCTCTGCCCCTTGATAGATAACTGCATTGATTAGACAGCATCTTCACAGTAATCCAGACTTCAGAACCACTCTGTAAATTACTCCTTTCAATTATACAGAATTCAGCTTATCAATGATAGTGTCGCTTGCGTCAGAGGATAAGCAGCGTTTGGCTCAGGTCCAATGGTGGACCTGAGTGTTCATGGGGTTTCTTAGGTATGTGGATACACATTTATTTTATCTTCTAAAAAATTTTCAAGTTTATTTTTGAGAGATGGAGTGATTGGGGGTCGGGGGGCGGTGGCAGAAAGAGAGGGAGAGAGAATCCCATGCAGGTTCCACACTGTCAGCACAGAGCCCCATGTGGGGCTCAAACTCACGAACTGTGATACCATGACCTGAGCTGAAGTGAGACGCCCAACTGACTGAGCCACCCAGGTGCCCCTGATGGTACACATTTATATGTGGCAAAAGTTAAATCTAAAAATATCCAAACCTGAATCAAAATATATGATAATTAGATTATTGTGAATCTCCTGCTTTAGAGCTATACTATCAACACTTTCAGTTCCTTAATATTTTAAGGTTGCTTTCATTTTATTTTAAAATTATAGTAGTTTTTCTGTCTGTGAGCTTCAAATATTCTGTTGAAACACCTAATTGTTATCTCAAATCACATCACCTATTGCTTCCATGGTTTATCTCTACACATTGGATAAAATGATAAAGACCTAGGGACTAGGAAAACCACCAGATGGACAAAGACTGGATCTCTGGATTATTGCATGGAAGGAAGATGCTTGCTAATGTGAACACTTGCCCAGGAACTTTTACAATAGCAAGAAGCAAACTTCTACTGTGTGAAGATTCTACCTTTTAAAACCTTCTCAATCCAGTAACTCAATTGGAATAATTATTCTGATGCTGATACATTTGATTTCTTAGCTCAAATAATAGAACATCTTGCTTCTTGTCCTCCCAAACCAACAATACAGTAAGAATGACATAGTCATAACTATTGAATAAATGCCAATTGTTCTAATGAGTTTGGACATACCTCATCTCAATCTCATAAGAATCTTACATTATAAGATTTTCAAATCCTCATTTAAAAGATGCAAAACTGGTAAGATTAAGGCACAGAGAAGGGAAATATTTTGCCTACGATCAGACAACTGTCAAGTGGCTAGGTTTGGAAACTAGATTATTTTGACTCAAGTTATATTTTCTCCTGTAAATTTTCAACCATGTACCAGTTGCACATCCAAATCACAGGTGTGCTTATGGCAGAGACTGCTTCCTGCTCACTGAAATCCACTTCTTCCTACTGGCACAAGAGCCACACTGTAATTTCCTTCCTCCTTTGCACTTAGGTGTGGCCATGTGACTGACTTGTCCTCAACAGAATGAGAGCAAAGGGAAAATTCATGCCCCTTTCAGTCTGGTCCATTTAAAACTTCCCGCATGTGTTCCTCCATGCTAGTTCTCCCTCTGTTAGATGGAAGCAAAAAACAATGAAACCTTAAGGTGTGGAGGAGCCTGCAAGATGGAAAGGGTCTTGCTTACTGAATGAGTGTATGGAGAGGAACCTCCCTAGCAACCTCCCTTTAAACCATTTTGTGAGCAAGAAATGAATTTCTATGTGTTTAATCTGCTGACATTTTGGAATCTGTTTGTTGCTACAGCCTACCTCACCTCAACAGATATAGAGAAAAATACAGTTTCCTGGTCTGTTTTCTGGTGTCCAGACCTCCTGGGTTAGAATCTTTGTGATAAAGCTTAAGTATCTATAATTCTTAAAATTCATTCTCCTGAGTGATTCTGATGTATCTGGTCTTTGACAATTATGTACTTCATTCCACAACTGACCTTTTTCCCCCCTTACCTTGCTAAATCCTTTTAGTTGTATATCTTGGGGAAAGGTTTTTCCAATTTCAGTTTTGTCTGAATTTTAAAAGAAGTTATAGGCCAACAATTTTTACTGATTCAGAAACAGGTTCACTTATTTTTTGATATTTTCTTTAAAATTCAATCCATTTGAGCCAGGGAATTTAAGATGTTTCTTCTCATGATCAGTATTTTGGGTCATCTGTTTCCTTCAGTCCTTCCATCTGTCTGTCCATCCATCCATCCACCTACCTACCTATGTTTCTTTCTACCTACCATAGCTAAATAGCTTTCCTCAAAGTACTTTCCTTCAATTTTATTGTCTAGATATAGACTATTTGCATTGTACAATTCCTTGCAAATAACATACAGCAATTACAACACAAGAACTCAGTAGCTATTTATGTGTTTTGGTGATTACTTTGAAACTGTAAATGCTCCCTTAAAATTTGGAGATCAGTAAGAGTTCCAGATATGGTAAGGCCTCCCCCAGCTATTTTTGTAGTTTAAAATTGAGATCACATTTGCTTATATTATTGTCATTATTTTTTATTTTTTTAATTAAAATTCAAGTTAACAGACAGTATAGTCTTGGCCTCAGGAGTAGAAGCCAGTGATTCATCTTGTACTATATGACACCCAGTGCTCATCCTGGAAAGTGCCCTCTTAAATTCCCATCACCCATTCAACCCATCACTCCAGCAACCTCTCCTCCACCACTCCTCCAGCAACCCTCAATTTGCTCTCTGTATCCAAGAGTCTCTTATGATTGGTCTCCCTTCCTGTTTTTATCTTATTTTTCCTTGCCTTCCCCTATGTTCATCTGTTGTTTCTCAAATTCCACATATGAGTGAAATCATATGGCACCTGTCTTTCTCTGACTTATTTTGTTTAGCATAATACCTTCTAGTTTCATCCATGTTGTTGTAAATGGCAAGATGTCATTCTTTTTCATGACTAAGTAGTATTCCAGTGTGTGTGTGTGTGTGTGTGTGTGTGTGTGTGTGTGCGCCATATCTTCTTTGTCTATTCAGAAGTTGATGGACATTTGGGCTCTTTACATAATTTGGCTATTGTTGATAGTACTACTATAAACATTGAGGTTCATTTGCCCCTTCGAATCAGTACTTTTGCATCCTTTAGATAAATTCCTAGTAGTGCAATTGCTGAGTGATAGGGTAGTTCTAATTTTTTGAGGAAACTCCATACTATTTTCCAGAGTGGCTGCACCAGTTTTCATTCCCACCAGCAGTGTAAAAAGCTTCCCCTTTCTCTGCATCCTCACCAACATCTGTGGTTTCCTGAGTTAATTTTAGCCATTCTGATGGGTGTGAGGTGGTATCTCATTGTGGTTTTGACTTGTATTTCCCTGATAAGTGATGTTGAGCATCTTTTCATGTATCTGTTAGCCATCTCGATGTCTTCTTTGGAAAAATGTCTATTCATGTCTTCTGCACATTTCCTCACTGGATTATTTGTTTTTTGGGTGTTGAGTTTGGTAAGTTCTTTATAGGTTTTGGATACTCTTTATCAGACATGTCATTTTCAAATATCTTCTCCCATTCCATCAGTTGCCTTTTAGTTTTTTTTTTTCTTCTTATTGTTTCCTTCACTGTGCAGAAGCTTTTTATCTTGATGAGGTCCTAATAGTTTATCTTTGCTTTCATTTCCCTTGACTCCAGAGACCTGTCAAGTAAAAATTTGCTGTGGCCAATGTCAAAGAGGTTGCTGCCTGTTTCCTCCAGTAGGATTTTGATAGTTTCCTGCCTCACATTTAGGTCTTTAGTCCATCTCACATATAGGTCTTTAGTCAATTTTGAATTTGTTTTTGTGTATGGTTTAAGAAAGTAGCCCAGTTTCATTCTAACACATGTTGCTGTCCAGTTCTTCCAGCGCTATTTGCTGGAGACTCTTTTTTCCATTGGATACTCTTTCCTGCTTTGTTGAAGATTAGTTGGCCATATATTTGTAGATCCATTTCTGGGTTCTCTATTCCACTGATCTATGTGTATGTTTTTGTGCCAATACCATCCTGTCTCGATGATTACAGCTTTGTAATACAGCTTAAAGTCCAGAATTGTGATGCCTCCAGTTTTGGTTTTCTTTTCAATATTACTTTGGCTATTCAGGGTCTCTGTGGTTACATAAAAATTTTAGGATTGTTCTATCTCTGTGAAGAATGCTGATGTTATTTTGATAAGGATTGCATTGAATGTGTAGACTGCTTTGGGTAGTATTGACATTTTAATATTTATTCTTCCAATCCATGAGCATGGAATGTTTTTCCATTTCTTTGTATCTTCTTCAATTTCTTTCATAAGCTTTCTGTAGTTTTCAGAGTGCAGATCTTTTACCTCTTCGGTTAAGTTTATCCTTATATTATTTTATCCTTTATTTAACCTTTTTTCTGACTGAAATTGACTATGGAAACAATGCAGTGATATGTTTGATCTTTTTATCAGATGCCTTGAATATTTGTAATAGGATGATACTTAAGAGGTGGTGTGCATGAAGAAAGCCTTTGCTATATCTAGATTCATTGATAATTAGTAGAAAGCATCATATAAAGATAACTAATGTTTCATAGTGTGCTTACTGCATGCCAGGTGCCCTTGTAGGGACTTTGCATAAATTAAGTCCTTTAATCCTCAAAATGATCCTATGAGGTTAAACCCTATGTTTATCCTCCTTTCGTAATGAGGGCATCAAGGCATGTAAGCATGAAGAAAGATGCCCAAATTACATGGCAAGTAGGTGATAGTGTTGGGATATGAATCCATGTAGCCTTTAACTATATCCACACAGCCTATTTTAATAGGTAAGTATCGATTCTATGTGATTTTCCTTTCCTTCCATTCTACAAGTATGTTAGCTTCCTATTGCCTCATAACAAATTACCAGAAATTTTAGTGCTTAAAACAGTATACACTTATTATCTTACTGTTTCCACGGGTCAGGCATCCAGACTTGGTTTAGCTGGGTCTTTGCTTAGGGTATCACAATACCTATAGTCAAGGTATTGGCCAGGTCATGGGTTTCATCTGAATTTCAGGTTACTCTTCTGAGCTCACAAAATTGTTGGCATGATTAATTTCTTTATAGCTGTGGGACTTATTATGGCAGCTTGCTTCTTCAAGGCCAGGAAGAGGATCACTTTGTGACCTCACTGAAGTCCAAAAGCCTCTTAAAGGGCTTCCAACTGATTAAGTCAGGTTCACTCAGGGTAATCTCCTTTCTGATGAATTTGCCAACTAATTTGGGATCTTTTCCAAAAAATGTTTATTTTGAGAGAAAGAGTTAACAAGTGTGTGGGCTCATGTGTGGGTATAAGTGGGGGAGGGGCAGAAAGCGAGAAAGAGAGAGAATCCCAAGCAGGCTCCACGTTTATCATGAAGCTCCATGCAGGGCTTGATCTCATGACTGTGGTATCATGGCCTGGGCCCAAATCAAGAGTCGGACATGTAATGGATTGAGCCACCTAGGCGCCCCTAATTTAGGATCTTAATTACATCTGTAATATCCTTTCACTCTTGGCATAAAATGTAACCTAATCAAAGATGTAACTGAATCGTGCATGTAACACCAAGGGCATAGATCACGGGGGCCATTTTAGAATTCTGCCTACCACAAAGGCACAATGTCTGTTCCCTTCCTCTTTCGGTGAAGGAGATGGATAAGTACTGTCTTACAAGATGCTATCTCCATTAGAATCAATTCATCAATCTCAGCTTACAAAAATATCATTTGTTAAAAGTTTTATACATAAAACTTTCCCTCTTTAACTCCTTTCCAGAAGAATTTTTTGCACACTGAAGGAAGGTGGATGGTATAAACAAATAACTTTCTTTGAGTTTATTATAAATTTACTTTGACTAGTTTTCCAGGACATTCCTTAAGATAACCTAGTTACTTTTGTTCTATGATCACCCATTGGATAAAAATCAAACTACTTACTGTGGCAAACTAAGATCCCCCCTGCACTAACCAAACCTACCATGTTGCCCTCATCTCGTCTCACTGCCTTCTCATCCCATCATTCTATCCCATTTCCCTCATGCCTCAGATCTCTGCACATGATGTACCTATATATATGGCCAGTTTTATCTAGTACCTTTTATATCTCACCCTCCACCCCCTACCCACCAATCTGCTGGTATCTTCTCTGGTTCTTCAAGACCTGACTCTGTTATTATTTCTTTTGTGAAGCTCTCCCCAGTTTCCAAGTAGAAATATAAAAGCTGCAGAAAAAGGATTTGGGTTCTAGGTTTAGCTGGAGGGTAGAATGGATGATAATACTGATCTGAACCCCTTCTGAAGGGTCCTATCTCATTCTGGATTTAAGTATGTTATAGAAAAAAATACTTTAGAAGAAAATAAAATGGACTTAGGAAATCAAAGCTAAACTAAAAATATACATGTGGACTCTTAACATATTCTATCACTAAAGAGGTTGAGAAATAAATGTCAAATGTGTTCTCTAATGTCTGGGACTTTGTTCTTTTCTAACACTCCACTAAAAGGAGCCAGAGCTCTTTAAAGGCTAGGTAAACGTTTAAGTCTTGTGTGAATGCAGGGATGCTTTAAACATACCTAGCATAGTGTTGAAAGGACAATGCAGTCCATTTTGAGGTAGTTCCACTATCTAACTCAAAACCATTTGAGCATTAAAAAATAATTAGTCATAAACAAGGTTAGTTCATGATTCCATGAATCCATAATGATAGTCAAAATGGGAACAGGTGAAGTTCACAAAAGACATTGTGATGTGAAAGAAGGTTGAACATAATTAGATATGCTTAATTTTTATTGATTTTTAAGAGAATTGTGGTATTGACATAGGTGAGTGTTTGGTTTCTTTTATTGGATATATGGTCCTTTATTAAATTTAGATCTTTACTTTTCCTGTATGTAGGCAAGGTAAAGAGAATTACGGGTAATACTAGGAGTTATGAAAAAGAAGCATACCAAGAATAAGAAAGGTTGTGAACAGAAACGTAGGAAAACGTGTAGAAATCGAGGGTTGAAAGGAGATAGATTCGTCACATACCTAGAGTAAACTCAGTCTTTCATCTTCTAGGAAACAAAGCCTCCTGGATGATTGGACTAATTATCAAGAGATACTAACAAGCATAAGTTGATTATAATGCTAACAAATCATGCCAGAATTGTTTATAATAACGAAAGGAAAACAGTAGGTCTTGTGGGCCAAGTAAACCTTTAAGAACGTATCATTTCAGGAAAACATGACAGATTGCCAGAAACCAAAACTGTGTGAAAGATGTGGTCTTGGAAAGACCCACTAACAAGTACCCTGTGACTCTAGAAAGGAGAGAGGCGGGCAGGGAAGGCAAAAAAAAATGGCTACTGGATTAAGTTTAAATCACTCTGGAAATTTCAACCAGGGCCCAGGATTAATTAATTGATAATAGCCTGGAAACTGTAACATTTGTCGTCTGGGACAATATTTCTTCCCCTGTTGGTTAAAGGTACCTTGACACTAGAAGGTCTGGACTAACTGAGAAATATGAATAGGTGAGCCAGTAATTTTTAATATGCTAAATGAGTATACAACAGTAACTATCATTGTAACAATCTGTATTCTACTTTTCCTGTTAATCTACTTGTCTGCTCCTAATGTACAATATTGTTTATGTATGTATACTTTTAATGTATTGCTTATCATCTGCCTACCTTTTTCTCACCCTTTTTCCATTCTTGTCAGATATAAGCATAAGGGTCATAGCCTATTTTTAAACTGCTATATTGATGTATGACTGTCCAAAAATGTAGATATTTAATGTATACAAATTGTGTTTGGAGGTAAGTATACACCTGTGGAACCATTGCCCCAATCAATGCTATAAACTTATACATGATCTCCAAAAGTTTCCCCCTGCCTCCTTTGTTTTGTTGTGGGTTTGGGGTCTATTTTGATCACTGATGTATCCAAGAACCCAAGACAATACTTGTCACATAGTAGATGCTCACAAGATATTGAGTAATTGTCTCTCAAAGGTTCTTGTCTTTGTAAGTTGTGTGTTTAAGGTTTTTGAATCATTTAAGAAAAGTCAACTCATTAGACTTGTAACTACATTGAAATTTTAACCAGCATCTTGCTGTTTGAGCCTAACACAGGTTGAAGGACATTTCCAAAGAGAGGGAGGGTATAAGTGGAGAATGGTTCCATGTGCGTGTGTATCTGTGTCACATGCTGTTTTATGGCTAACCTGGCAGGTAGGATTATGTGCTAGCATAGACTTTCTGAGAGGGCAAGCCCTCTATGAAATGGATGTCTATAGAATTCCATTTTCTGGAGTTCTTATCCAGATGGATTTCAAGAGGGAGACAAAGCTCTTTACCCTTGGAGGGTGGGTCCAGGTATTATTTTCTCCTTTTTTCTTTCTTTTTTTTGGCTGAGGAAACGAACTTACATACAAGTTAGGTGTGACAGGGAGAATATTTTTGGAATCTCTCCAGATGCATCTTTCTTTGTCGATGAATTAGCTTCTCTCTCTGCAACCTGTCTACTGCTATGCCTTTAGAAAAAGAGACTTACAAAATACCACCTCAGAAAATATATAAAAAGATGGTATGCAAAGAAGATATAAAAAGTTCCTTATAGGTAATGGGATGTTTTCTCTTCCAATCTGTAGCTGCTAAGCAAGAAAGGAAAAGTCAGGGACTCAGGTTTTCAGTATATGAAACCTGCTCAGAAGGTTCAAAGAAGACTCCAGTTTTTCCCCTATCACTGCTTGAAATTCTGGCAAAGGCTCTTTGCCAACATACGAAGTGATAGAATAACCGTGGTGTTGGCAAGTAGCTAGATGGATGAGGCAGAACTTTGACTCCTGGGGTTCTAAAAGGTCCTTTAGGCCTCAATGAGTGGATGTGTTGGTGCTTAGAAGACCAGAGAATTGGCAGAGGCCCGAGGATGCACGAAGAGCTGTAGCGGGAGAAGATACCCCAGAGGCAAATGGTCGGGACCAGAGTATGTGCCAGGAAAATATTCAAAAGCCCCATCTAGACCCAGTAACCCATCAGCTGGGAGGGAACCAAACTGTTCGCTGAGGATCTAGAGGGCTTTGTCATGCCTTGACCTTGCTGCCATGTGATCACATCAGCCCCCTCCTCCCCATTTTGGAAAGAGCAGAGAAAGAAAGGGGAAGTTGGAAAGAGAAGAACCCATTTAAAAGAGAAGAGACACTAATACCTAATATTGGCAACCCTAAAGGGGTGCTTTCCATCCCCTGGTACCCAGTGAGGTGATGTTAATGAAGATGTGTAAATATATGATCGAAAATAAAAGAGCTGCATATTCTTCATATGTCTAGGTAGTATTTGGAGTTTCCAGCCCTGCTACCTGAGGGACATATTGAAGCCTACCCAGGTGTGAGGGGTGTAACTTCAGTCTCAGTCTGGATCCTTAGGACAAGATTCTATCCAGTTAGATCCAGTATTTAACATTTTGTTCTTGGATGTCAGCAAAACCTTGCTGCCCTACAAACAGTTGCTACATATAAACTAACTCAGCCTTGGAAAGTCCCCAAAACAATAGAATTCTGTAAGCATTGGAGCAAAGGTGGCATTCAAGCTGGAGAAAGGAAGAAATCCATCTGACCTGAGTTCAGGAAAGGAGGAATGTGATCTGGGATCCTGAGGGGCACATGGGCAGACAAAGGAATGATGGGAGTTGGGAAAGTGAACTCTGTTAAGCTCATGGTGTGTTTTGTTTTGTTTTGTTTTGTTTTGTTTTCTCTCGGTGTCCTTTCCAATATGGACTCACAGAAGTTAGATGCTTAAAGCAAAAGAATAGGATTAATTTCCATGGGCTCACACTGAGGTGGTCCTGGGTCAACCAAAATGTGATGAAGGCAAGTTTTGTTTTTGAAAACTCCACTCAACTGCATTAAAGAAGAATTTGGCTCTTAAAGGTATCACAGCAGTAAGAACAGTCAGAATTGGCAGATTCAAAAGATGATTTTCATGTATCAGTTAGAGCCAGGGCTGAACAGCTCTCATATCTACAGAAGAAAACTTAACCTTATGACTGAAGGTGATAAAGTAGAAATGAAATAATGAGCTCTATTAACAACAATACAAAAAGACTTTAGTATTTTTTAGACAATGCATTTTGGGACTACTCTGAAAAAGTAAAAAAGCAACATTGCAATGATCTCAAATATGTGAGAACAGTATAAATAAGTATTCCAAATAACGCACACCATCCTTCCTGACCCTGAGCCCTTGTATCGAGAATACTTACACAGTTTTTGGCTAAATTGTCAAGGTAACTGCCTCAGCTCTGTAATTTACTTTTACCTTTTTAGAGCGATTTGAGAGCATCAAGGGAGGAAGACGTGGTACACTGGTACTTCCAGCTATACAAGTGCAGTATTAGTCACGATCATCCTCAGACCAACATGGATGGTTTGGGATATAGAAATATCCTATTGATTCTAACTAACATAAACAGTTTCTCTCAAAATTCCTCATCTATGAAACGAACACTAGGTATTTTTATGCACCGTGGAGGAAATGACCTGAGTACAAAGACCCAAGTAAGGTGCCGTGTCATGCAGAGGTTAGAGATAGACCAGTTGGGTCCAAGTCCAAGCCTCCTATCACCTGCCCATTCAGACTGTTTCAGCAAAAACTATTGGCAGAATTGAAATAACTTTTAAACCATTAAAATTAAAACCATTCACCTTTTCCATGTATGTATCAAAGAAAAAAAGGGGTGGGGCTTAGGTGAGAAAGGAAGTAGAAATAAGAGAGTTGGGGGAATGATGGTAAGAGGAATAGGAAAATTTAAATTTTTACTCCAAGTAATTTCTAACTTCAAGATTAAAATACCATACGTATGTAAGGAGATTTCATCAGCCTAACATCAGTGAGATGAACACTCATTTTGATTCAGTTCTCCAGTTCAGGGCTGGCCTGGTACCTGTGTATATGGACTCTCTCTCCATTCCCTCTGCACCCCACAGTGTGCATCTACCTGTCACAGTGATTTAGAGACATGTTCATTGGTCCATACACAAACTGAACTCAAAGACCTTGGCCTCATTGATTCTGGACTAGTTCATCCCTCATTTTCTAGATTGGATTGCATTAGCCAGCCAATGGTTTTCTTAAACATCACCAGGAGAGAAAACATCACAATTTATTACTTCCAACCTATTTCAGTGTTGAATGGAGTGCTTAATCTAAATCAATAATGTAATTAATAAATGGATGTAGGTGAGCACTTTTGAGAACAATGCTGAGAATTTCATCCTTAACAAAAAAAATAAATTTTTCCTCCTAAGCTCGTCCTGGCCTCAGGACTTACTGTTTTCCCAATAAGTTTATTTCTGGAAGTAGCTAAAGAGAGATTTCAAACCACAAAATCAGAGTATCTCAGAAGCCAGTGTGCTTTGTTTGCCCTATTTCTTAATGTCTTATGCCCTCTGGTGGTAAAATCTGGGGACTTGCTGTGTTTTCACTTGAATTCTTCTATATATATATATATATATATATATATATATACACACAATATTTTTCTATGTATATTTTTTACCTTTTCATAAAGGAAAATGTTTTTAACATCTTTATTTTGAGAAAAAAAGTATCCTTTTATTTTGAGAGTGTGTT
The DNA here is from genome assembly GCF_027475565.1 of Acinonyx jubatus. Lineage (NCBI taxonomy): Eukaryota > Metazoa > Chordata > Mammalia > Carnivora > Felidae > Acinonyx > Acinonyx jubatus. Next base: position 91,188,187 of record NC_069387.1, on the reverse strand, counting down.
AAGTTGTCCCTTTAAAACAAAACTTTGGGGGCACCTGGGTGGCTCAGATGTTTAAGCATCTGACTTTGGCTCACGTCATGATCTCACAGTTCATGAGTTTGAGGCCTGCATCTTCAGGCTCTGTGCTGACAGCTGGGAGGCTGAAGCCTGCTTCCCATTCTGTGTCTGCCTCTCTACCCCTCCCCTGCTCTCACTCTGTCTCTCAAAAATAAATAAACATTAAAAAAAAAAAAAGAGAAAAAAAGAGAAACAAAAATTTTGTAACCAGAGATGGTAGGGGGTTGGAATGGTTTTTCTTTCTTTTTAATATACATTTTTCAATTTTTCCTTTGAAATAGTTTCAGATTAACAAAAAATTACAATTGTATAAAATGTAGTATAAAAGTTCCATAACCTTTTATTCAGCTTCCCTAAATATTAACATTCTACTTAAGCACAGCACAGTTTTCAAAATTAAGAAATCAACGCCATTGCGAAAGGCAAGAACTGCAACTTCACCAATGTCAATGTCTTGAAGTTGTCTGTGTGCTCCTGACCAGCGCTTCTACCTTCCTCCTCTTTGAGGAATATACTAACTTGATTATTTTATAATTTTCTGGCTATTTATTTTTGCTTTTACTACATATCCATATATTGCTAAGTAAGAAGTACCTCAGATTTGTTTGTTCTTGGGTGCTACAAAAATGATATTATACTGTGCGTGGCCCTCAGAGCCCTGTGGTTTTCATTTAACATTATACACCTACGATTCATCTCTCAAAGTATGCAGCTGTATTTCCTTCACTTGTGCTCCTATATAAATTCTATGGTGTGATTTGACAAAAGCTGACTTATCTATTTTCTCTTGATGGATATTTGGGTTGCTTTTGTCTGCTTTGTTTTATTGCAACTAAGAACAATGCAGGATCGTTCTTACATAGATCAACATCAGGAATGCAATATTTTGGGTAACCACTTAAATAGACCATAATGCCACGTTAAGATCTTGGGAGGGGGGAAGCTGATAGGTTAATAAGTTATATTACTGCTTTTGCCAAAAGAAAAAAAAAATTACTAGTGAAATTCCTTACACTGACTAGATGAGAGAAGGAAAACAAACAAAACAGTTCATACCTCATTCTCCTCCTCTTTGTCTACTGTGGCAGCTGTATCACTAATTATAGGGAACTGAGTGGGAGTCTGACAAGGACTGACTGGTGGGTGATAGCACTGGACTGGACCAGCAAGCCACATAGATTTAAAAGAGAGTGAGTTTCGCTGCATTTTAGACTTCATACGCACAGAAAACTACACAAGATTTTTGGCTATAAAATTGATAAACGCTCAGTTCTGGTCCACCTTCCAATTTGCTTCCATGGTGCAACCCGTGTGATCTTACAGAAATAAAGATAGTTAAATGTCATCCCCCTTCTTTAAATCTTTCAGTGGGTTCCCCTGGGTCTCTGAATAAAGGCAGAACTTCACACGGCCCCTCCTTCAGTCTCCAGGTGCAGTTCCATGCTATGCTTTCCCACACTGACACGCTAGCCATAATGAATACCTGCAGTATTTTGTCCCCCTGCATCCCATCCAGACAGCATCTTCTCCAGGAGGCCTGTCCGAATCCCTGCTATATATACCCCTTGCATGCCTTCTGGAGGGACGTGTTCTGACCCTCATTACGTTCCATTTTATCCCTGAATTGTCATTAAACTCTTGAGGGTACAGACTAATGTAAGATTCTCGATCCTAGTGCCATGCTTTGCATAGTAGGTACTTCATATGTTTGTTGACTGAGTGAATGAATAGATATTATTCTCTTACCTTTTTTGGCTTCTTGGCATACTCATCTCTCCTATAGGATATTTTTTTTCTTCCTGCAGGGGAAATGACTTTCCTATATCCTCAGGATTGTCACCATCATGAGCTGTGGATGGTCATAAACTTTTCACACTTTCAAGAGAAACCTCAAATAAGTGATCTGAGATGTTTTTTTAAGAAAATAATCACCTGACCTGTTTTTTCCACTTTCTTTTCTGTATGGGAATGATTTGTAGCTGTCATTGGGATGAATAATCCCTGGCCTTTTATAAAATGCAAACCCAAAAATGTTCTTTGAAATCTGATCATGCCATTTCTAAAAGGCATCACTTTCTGTCAAAACCCTGGTCCAATCCTGGCAATTGATATTTTACAAGTATCAGATGTATTCTCTGAACTGTTTTTCTTTACCTTTGGCAGTGGTAAGAGCCAGTTTTTATTGAGTACCATCTATGTGTCAGAAATTCTTCTGAATACATGGCATATGGGTTACTTTACACAGCAGATTTAATTTTTTGCCATTTTACAGATGAAGAAGCTGAGGAATACAGAGACTAAGTATCTTGCCCAATAGTAATAAAAGGAATGGAACTTATATTTTCAGGGGAGCCAAATCCAGAGTTTATATTCTAAAATTGCAATAGACCACTTTCTTCATCAATAATTCACCCTACCATACCTCCTGGACTATGTAATATTGCTTGTATGCCATATACATGTGTATGGTTATCTTCCCAATAAGGTCTTAAGATCTTTCTTTAGAGGGAATGTCCTATCTCTTTAGCCTCCACAATATGTAGTATAGTGCTAGACACATTTCGTAAATACATGCTCAGTTGCTTTGCAAAATTTAAATTCTCCCCTAGTCTTAGGAAACTGTATATAGGGTTTTAATAAGTTAAAATAAAGTACCATATTTTAAAAATCTCTAAATTTGTTGATCTAAGAAATGAATTTATGATATTTTTTATAATGCAGTAAGAACTCAAGAAGGGGAGGAGATCCTCATGACATCACCTATCTACTGTCTCTCTTCTCTATCGGGCCTCTAGATGGATGTAATGGTGTTTTGATGATATTAATGAAACTGAGTGACTTTTGACTTATTTTCTTTGTATCAACTGATTAATAAGCATTAATTTAACTCATTATCTTTCATAGCTTCCTCTCCTGAGGGCAATGGCTGTTCTCTGAAGGAGTAGGAAGCTTGTTGTTATTGTATGAGGGTGTAACTGAATTCTTTTTCATTCCCAAGGTCACCCCCAACTAAGCTTGTGTACTCTAACTCTAGTAATGATGTGTGTCTTTGTCACCTGGAATGCCACCCAATGCCTGAGAGATTAAAATATTCCCCGATGCCACAGTGAATGGGGTTTGGGGAGGGCATTGTGGAACCAACCGTCAACTCCAAGGAAATAATAACTTTTCATTACCAAGACCCTCTTTCCTTCATGCAGAAAGACCCAGCAGGCTACCAGACTTGCCTGTACATGTCTGAATTTACTGAATGTATGTTTACAAAACATATCTGGTAAGTTACAATTCCATTAGTATTCTCTCAAACCAATGTAAAACTAAAGAAAGCAAAAGAATAAATAATCGTATATATTAAATTACTGCCTCAAAGCTTCTGTAGTATAAGAATGTCTTGCCAGAACTTTTGCCATATTATTTTTTTATTAATAAGTACTTCTTGTTCTAATCATTTTGGATTACAAAAATACATGTTCATGGTCGAACTATTGGAAATCAGAAATGTATGTTTAAGTGTTTACTAATTCATAATCTCTTCACTCAAAGATACTCACTGTTAATATTTTGGTATATTTCCTTTCTCTAGATTGGTGGATAAATAGATTTGTAAGATAGAAACATAACTGACAAATATCTATAGATATAGATACAAATTTCCACTGACTCCTTTCCTTATTTCATGGGCATTTTCCCTCAATGCCCTTTTTAAAAAGGCTTCAAAATGTCTATTGATAACTATATAATGTTCTATTCAATCTGACATTGCTGGATACTTTGATGCTTTCACTGAATTGAACACCAGTTTGTGCTTCCAAATCTTGATAAGAGAGGAAAGTCAATGAGGAGCTACATAAACAGAGAGGGAGGTTTTCTAAAGGAACAAAGCAGCCTTCATCTGCCCAATAAAATCCTGGAACTAAAACATAAAGAAAAAGAAATTCTTGTTTTGAAAGAGGGCCTAGAACTCAGATGCTTACCTGAGATTTATCAAAGCAATTCAAGTCCAGTGGAGCTCTGTTCATGTCTAAAATCTCTCACTGCTGTGCAAGGGTAGGAAAGTGACAAAAACACATCTTTATCAGATTTACAGCAACTTCATTTTCTTAAGCTAAGTGGCATATATCACAAATACAACCTTACACACGGCTTTGGCTGCTCCTGGTGGTTACCAGCTGGTGGGAGGACATTAGGGAACAAAAATTGTAGACAAAATCAAGGGACGTTCTCTGAACCTTAGAATAGGCACAGCCATATTACCTCTACTTACGCAGACAATCTACCTTGTCTGTTACTGTGTGAAGTAAACACCTGCTTTGAGGTATATTTACCCGGAAAAAAAACTGGTGACTAATTTGTCAGCTGAAAGATCACAGACTGAAACGAATGAGATTAGTCCTAAAAGAAATTAGGCTGAGGGATGTAGCACAAAAACCAAAAAATTTCACTTCAGTATTGTGTACAATGAAGCATGCAAGGCTTTTATAGCACAGAAGTGCAAATTAAAATATATACTATTTTATACCTGTTAAACTGAAAGGTTTAAAATGAATGTGGCCAAGGATGTGGAGCAATGGAAACTCTCACACGGTGCTGGAAAAGCACAGGGCAGTTATGTACTCTCTCATAAAGCTGAAAGTATATATGCCTTTAAATGGAGCTTAGGGAAAGCCAGAGAAAAATTAGGGTGTTTTTTGTCATTTTTAAAAACATACTGAGATATAAAAGGTGATGAAACTTCAGGGTTAAATGTCTTGCACCCTCACTAAGCCTCAGGAGAAAGAACGTGGTGTACTGGTGTGCAAGGACCAAGCAGTGGGAGCATCTTTCTCAGGCACAGGTAACGCAGGGTGCATTGTCTATAGAGACTTTAAAAACAGAAAGATAACCAACTAAAAGTCATTCTGCTTCCTTATTACCACCCTACGCTAACATTTCTAAACAATATTCCTCCCTGAATCAAAGTCTTTTGTTTTTCTAATTTCTTTACAATTATTGTGGTAATTGTATATTTTTGAACTACCTCATCCTTTCATTATCATTGTTTTCTATGGAAGTCAGTTCAGAGAACTTTCAATGATTCAGTCAATCACTAATACTCACGGACTCAGCTACATAGTACCTCAGGGGATAACGGGATTGGAGGGAAATTTTCTAAAATGGTATATTATACCAAGCTGGCAGATAAAGGGAAGGCGTCAGTAGAATGGGAGAGATCAAAGAGAAGGGGTGATATATAATTCATCAAAGTCTGTAGGCTTTTGTAGTTGTGGTTCCCTTTGGTGACTCTGGGCCTGACCGTGACTGTGCTTGAAGAATGGGACAATAACACATGTGAGGCAAACAGAGACATGTAAAGTGCTTGCACACAAAGGCTCGCTCCCTTTTGGCCCTTGGGGGGGACCCTGTAATCACTAATGGATGTTCTAGATGATGAGTGACACATGGACTAGCCACTTTTGTTACCCAGCTGACATTAGGCTGATTTCCAGACATGTAAGTCTATTCTAGACCATTCTGTCCCAGGCAAGCCTCCAGCTGGTCATGTGAGTGAATACAGCTATAATTAGCCACACTGGCCCACGCGAGCAGAAACATCCAGCTTACCGTTAGAGTTGTGAGCAATGCTGTATGATTGTTGTCTTAAGCCACCAAGTTTTGAGGTGATTTGTGACACAGCAGTTATAAAGTCCTTGAGTAGATGAGTAAGGATGTCGTAGAAGGCAGAGGAAGAAGAGACAGATTGATCTTGGATATAAGATAATATATATCTATGTTCAAATCCTACCCCCCACCCAAACACAAACACTCCTTCTCCCACTTCCCCTCAGAGTGAGGAAAAAGAACGTAGGCTCTGAGCTGCAACTGTCAAAATTTAAATCCTGGCTTTGTTCCTTGTTGGCTGGGTGGTGTTGGACACACATCTTATTCACCTGTAAAATAGAGATGATGGTATTTACTTCACAAAGTTCTTGAAAAGATTAAGTGATGTATCATATTATCATGTGGATCACAATAAATGATCATAATAAATGTTTTAAGTGTTAGCTAAGTAGGTACCTGAGTGAAGATATAGCATAAATTTGAGGTGAAATGATAGGAAAGGTTGAGAAAATATGTATCAGGTGACATCAAAATTTTTAGGAATACGGGATGTAAGATACCTTCAGAAGTAAAAGAACAGTAAGAATCTGAGGATAAAGAAAATGAATAGTGGTGAAAATTTTAAGAAGGTAATTATGGAAGAATTTCAAAAAATGGTTGAGTGTCAGCGATAGTCTAATTGGAGTTAAAAAGAACAAATACATCAAACACTCGGTACAGTTCTGATTTTCTACAACCGTGCTCGGTAGCTCAGGGGTAGAATTAGCAAGAACAAGTAATGGGATCGTTGGGTGGCAGATAAGCAAAGAAATGGGATCATGGGAGCTAATACTAGAGATAGTTGGCCATATAGCCTAAGTTGACCTGGAAGCAAGAGAGATCATAAAGGAACTGACTGAGAGAACAGAATGGGGTCAAAGGGCAAGGAGTAGGAGTCATATAGACCTACTTGAAAGCTGGAAGCTGCAGGGGTGTCTGGGGTGGCACTGTGAGTGCAGGGCCTGACTCGGGGCTCAAACCTGTGAACCACAAGATCATGACCTGAGCTGAAACCAAGAGTCAGACGCTTAACTGAGCCACCCAGGCACCCTAGAATCAATATATTTTAAAGCTAGGAAAGGTTTCAGAGAATACCTCATCTAATTTTCTCATTTTGCTGATGAGAAAATTGAAACCCAGAGACATTTAGTGACAGAACCGAGTGACTAGGATCCTGTCTGCCTTTGTCATTTGTTTGTTTGTTTGTTTGTTTGCTTGTTTGTTTTTTCCCGTGTCACATGTATGTCCAGAGAAGAAGTCAGGTTCCTCAGGACAAGGACTTCTTTGAATCTGTAGCATTTACATGTTGGAATTCTCAATAAATACTCTTCCCAGTAACAAGATGCTTTACCAAACTACATGAGACAGCAGGAAGAGGAATAAATTATTGTGAACAGATTTTACAATTTAAAAAATCATTGTTTTTCAAACTCTTAGATGTATAAAATTTTCCAAACAAAAGGTATTTGAAAGGTTTTGTTTGTTATATAAGATCTTCAGGTGTTTCCATCTTTAAAAAAAAATTAATTTAAATCCAAGTTAGTTAGCATATAATATAATAATGATTTCAGGAGTAGAACCCAGTGAATCATCAGTTACATATAACACCCAGTTCTCATCCCAAGTGCCCTCCTTAATGCCCATCATCCATTTAGCCCATCCCCCCACCAACACCCCCCAGCAATCCTTAGGTCTGTATTTTAAGAATCTCTTATGGTTTGCCTTTCTCTCTGTTTTTATCTTATTTTTCCTTCCTTTTCCCTGTATTCATCTGTTTTGTTTCTTATATTCCACATAAGTGAAATTATGTATTTAATCTTTCTCTCACTGATATTTCACTTAACATAATACATTCTAGTTCTTCCGTCTTTGTTGTTGCAAGCAAAAGGAAGTTAATCAGCCTTAGTTTTGTTCCTTTAATTTACTGCTACCGTCTTTAGGATGTATGTGGACCAATTCAGTCCAGTGTAGGTTACAGATACTTGTTTGAATCCCAGCAGAGGAAACTTCTCCCATCCAACCCTTTTGCCAATTAACTGGAAGAAGCTTACCTTTGGAGTTACTGATTTTAATTTCATTGTGGAAAAAAGAGCATCAGAGTCAATTTAATAAACAAAAATCTTTATGCAATTCAACTTAATTTGATAGTATGGATTGGGGAAAAAAGTGGAAAAAACAAAAGTAAATATAAAACTTGGGAGCTAAACCAATATTGTTGCCAGAAATTACTAATTTCTTCAGTTTTGAATTTTAATTCCAAAAAAAAAAATCAATCTATTACCCAAGATTATTCCTTGCCTGTAATATGTGATTTGTCATTCATTACCTTGAACAACTTATTCTCTGAACCCATTTGAAAACTGAGTACGGAGCCTGCCATTTTCATTCCAAGTCTACCTGTGACCATGTTAAGCACGGTCACAACATAGTTGAATCAAAGCTCACTGTGAACACTATCACAATTTAATCAACACTCTACATGATCATTTCAAGATGGTAGCTCTGAAATTTCAGGACAAGCTTGTGAGCATCCCGAACTAGAAAAACTCTTCTAGTAATTCTTCCCCTGAGCTTAGTTGGGGCATTCCAGACATGCAGCCATCCTTCCCACTCTCCACTTCACCTTCCTCCTTCCCCTTCCTCCCTTACAACAGAGAAATGACAACCGCCACCCACTTTCAGTCAGTTCTCCTAATTCCACCCACAGCAGTCCAAAACATAAAGAAAACACATGTATTTGTTTAAATATGTAACTTGCAGACAGCATTTTCACAGAAAAAAATATTCTCACCCTCTTGGTGCTAGTCCTCTGTGTATTTTTCTTCCAGACTTATTCTTCCCCAAATGACTACAGTTTTTGCTGGCATTTCTCTGAAAGTATATTCAAGCCCTCGTTAAGACTCAGAAGGGCTCCCTGAATTTGCAGGCAGCTTCCTGTGGGGCTGACGTTTTTCAGAATGCAAGCCTGGTATGCAGAAGGTGGGCAAGGTGTTTGAAAAAACAGGAAGCACCTGTAAATGTGTGACTTTATTCCTGGAAGCCGAAGGCTCCCTCTGAAATGGTTGTAGATGCTTCCTGCTGTTTCACCTATGAGCGCTTTTTCAAAGCCTTTAAGTACTTTAAAGACCAAGAATGGGCTTCCAAATGGCAAGATTATTTACAAAGTCTGGTGTATCCCTGGGCATGGTGGAAATCCATAGCTTTTTTATTTTGTTTCCCACGCAGCTTTCTCCTTTTGCTGGGGATATTGATATGCATGTAAATTCAAGTAGGCTTTTAAAAATTATTGTTATTGCGGTAAAAACATAATATGATATCTGCCCTCTTAATACATTTTTAAATGTAGTGTACAGTATTGTTAATTATAGACTGGATGGAGAATAGTAGATCTCTAGAACTGTTTCATTTTGCGTGACTGAAACTTTAGGCCCATTTAACAGCAACTCCCAGTTTCCCCTCACCAGCCCCCCGGGCAACCAGCATTCTACTTTCTGCTTCAATGAGTTTGACTGTTTTAGATAACTCATTTAAGTGGAATCATGAAATATTTGTCCTTCTGTGACTGGCTTATTTCACTTAGTATAATGTCTTCAATGTTCCTCCATATAGTAGCATATGACAGGATTTTTCTTTTTTATGGCTAATATTCCATTATGCATATATACTATGTTTTCTTTATCCATTTATCTGTCAATGAGCAGATAAATGTTCATTGGGTTGTTTCCACCTCTTGGCTATTGTGAATAATGCTGCAATAAACATGGGAGCGCAAATCTCTCTTCAAGATACTGATTTCAATTCTTGTAGTTATGTACTTAGAAGTGGAATTGCTGGGTCATTATGGTAGTTCTATCTTAAATTTTACAAGGACCCTCCATGTTTTCCATAGCAACTGCACCATTTTGCATCCCACCAACAGTGCACAAGTGTTCCAATTCCTCCATATCCTCACCAACACTTGTTATTTTCTAGTGTGTTGTTGTCGTTTTGATAATTTTAGGCTGCTATAACAAAAATACCACAAACTAGGTGGCTTAAACAACAAACATTTATTTTTCACAGTTTTGGAGGCTTAGATGTCAAAGACAAAGACACTGGCAGATTTGTTGTCTGGTGAGAGTCCACTTCTTGATTCATAGAAAGTTGTCTGGTCACTGTGTCCCCACAGGTCAGAGAAAGAGAGCTCTGGGCTCTTCATCTCCTAAGAGCACCAATCCTATCATGGGGGCTCTACTTCCATGACTTCATCCAAACCTAATTACCTCCCAGAACCCCTGCCTTCAAATAGCATCACAACAAAGATTAGGCTTCAACATATGAATCGGGGGGGGGGGGCGGGGGGAGGGGAGCACACAAACATTTAGTTACTAGCAGTGGCCATCTTAATAGCTGTGGTGATATTTTATTGTGGTTTGCATCTCCTTGATGATTAGTGATGTTGGGCATCTTTTCATATACTTGTTGGCCATTTATATTCCTTTTTTTTTTTTTTTTTGAGAAGTTCAAGTACTTTGCTTAGTTTTTAATCAGGTTATTGGTGTTTTTGTTTTTGTTTTGCTATTCAGTTGTAAGAGTTCCTTATAGATGTTGGAGATTAACCACTTATCAGATACATGGTTGGCAAATATTTTCTCCCATTTTATAGATTGCCTTTTCACTCTATTGACTATTTTGCTGTGCAAAAGATTTTCAGTTTGATGTAATCCCACTTATCTATTTTTGCTTTCGTTGTTTTTCATGTCATATCCAAGAAATCGTTGCCACGACCAAGGTCATGAAGCTTTCCCCCTATATTTTCTTCTAGAAGTTTCAGTTTCAGGCCTAATGTTTATGTCTTTAATTCATTTTGAGTTTATTTTTGTGTATGGTGTAAGATAGTGGTCCAGTTTCACTCTCTTGCATGTGACTGTCCAATTTTCTCAGCATCGTTTGTTGAGGAGACCATCATTCTCCATTGTGTATTCTTGGGCATTCTTGTTGAGGATCAGTTGATCATCCGCATGGGGTTCTCTCTTCTGTTTGGGGTTCTCTCTTCTGTTTTATTGTTCTATATGTCTGTCTTTATGCCAAGACCACACTGTTTTGACTACCATAGCTTTATAACAAGTTTTGAAATCAGAAAGTGTGATGCTATGTCTGTTCCTTTCAAGACTGTTTTGACTATTCAGGTTCATTTGTGGTCCCATATCAATTTCGGGAGTGTTTTTTCTATATCTGTAAAATATGCCACTGGGATTTTAATAGAGATTGCATTCAATCTATAGATTGCTTTGAGTAGCATGGCCATTTTACCAATAAGTCTTCCAATTCATGAACACCTGATGTTTTGCCATTAATTTGTGTCTCTTAATTTTTTTTAGCAGTATTTTATAGTTTTCAGTGTACAAGTCTTTAATTTCTTTGGTTAAATTTGTTCCTATGTATTTTATTTATTTATTTTTGATACTCTTGTAAATGGGATTATTTTCTTAATTTCTTTTCTGGATTGCTTATCATTAGTATATCAAAATGCAATGGATTTTTGTATGTTAATTTTTTTTTATCCTGCAACTTTGCTGAATTTATTAGTTCTAATAGGTTTTTTTTTTTTTTTTGGTGCAGCTTTTAGAGTTTTCTACATGTAAGATCCTGTCTTATGCAGAGATAATTTTACTTTCTTTCTAATTTAAATGTGTTTCATTTCTTTTTCTAGCCTAATTATTTTGCCTAGGCCTTTCAATACTGTGTTGAATAGAAATGGCAGAAGTGGGCATCCTTGCCTTTAACCTAATCTTGGAAAAAAGCTTTTAATTTTTTACTTGTGGGTATGATGTTAGCGATGGGCTGTTTTATACATGGTACTTTTATGCTGAGGTAATTTCATGCTATTTACAGTTTTTTTTAATGTTTTTTTCATGAAGAGGTGTTGAATATGTCAAATGATTTTTGCATCTTTTGAGTTATGTTGTGTTTTTTAACCTCTGTTCTGTTAATGTGGTGTATCACATTGATTAGTTTTTGTATGTTGAACCATACTTGCATCCCAGGAACAAACCGCACTTGGTCATGGTATATGATCCTTCTTAAGTGCTGTTGAATTTGATTTGCTTATATTTTGCTGAAGACTTTTGCATCTATATTCATTAGGGACATTGGTCTGTAGTTTATAGTGTCTTCTGGCTTTGGTATCAGAGTAATGCTGGCCTCATAAAATTAAGTTGGAAACATTCCCCCCTCTTCAATTTTTTGGAAGACTTTAAGAAGGATTGATATTAATTCTGCAAATGTTTGGTACAGTTCACCAGTGAACCCATCTGGTCCTGGGGTTTTTCTTTTTTGGAAGGTTTTTGATTACTGATTTAATCTCTTTACTAGTTGTAGATATGTTCAGATTTTTTATTTATGATGCAGTCTTGATAGGTTATACATCTAGGTATTTATCCATTTCTTCTCAATTATCCATTTTTTTGGCATATGATTATTCATAGTAGTCTCTTATAATCCTTTTTTTATTTTGGTGGCATCAGTTGTAATGTCTCCTCTTTCATGTTTGATTTGTTTGTCTTCTCTTTTATTTATAGTTAGTTTAGCTAAAGGCTTGTAAATTTTGTTGATCTTTTCAAAAAGCCAACTCTTAGTTTTATTGTTTTTTCTATTTTCTATTTCATTTATTTCTGCATTAATCTTTATTATTCCTTCTGCTAACTTTAGGCTTATTTTGTTCTTCTTTTTCTAGTTCCTTGAACTGTAGAGTTAGGTTGTTCTATTTGAAAGCCTTTTTGTTAATTTAAGTATCACTATACAATTTCCTTTTAGTACTTCTTTTGATGCATCCCAAAAGTTTTGGTATGTTGTGTTTTCTTTTTCATTTATCTCAAGATATTTTCCAAGTTCCTTTTTGATTTCTTCTATGACCCATCGATTGTTCAAGAGTAGGTTGTTTAATTTTCACATATTTATGATTTTTTTCCAGTGCTCCTACTGTTATTGATTCCATTTTATTCCACTGTGGTTGGAAAAGATACTTTGTATAATTTCAACCTTTTTAAGTTTTTTTTAGACTGGTTTTGTGAACTGACAGTGAGCTATCCTGGAATATGTTGCATATGCTTGGAACATGTATTTTGCTGCTTTTGAGTGAAGCATTCTGTATATGTTTATTAGGTCCATTTGGTCTACATTGTTCACGTACTCTGTTTCCTTATTGGCCTTCTGTCTGGATTTCTATCCATTATTGAAAGTGGAGTATTGAAATCTCCTGTTATTGTGCTGCTGTCTATTTCTCCCTTTAGTTCTGTCAACATTTGCTTTACATATATATATATATATATATATATATATATATATATATATATTTATCATATATATATTTGATCTTATGTTGGGTGTATATATATTTATAATTGTTACATATTCCTGGTGATTTGGCCCTTTTTTTGTTATATATTTGTCTTTTGTGGAAGTTTTTAATTTAAAATATATTTTGTCTAACCATCTCCTCTCTCTTCTGATTAGTATTTGCATGGTATATCTTTTTCTACTCTTTACTGTCAGCCTATGTGTGTCTTTAAATCTAAAGTGAGCCTCTTGTGCATAACCTATAATTTTGCCTTCTTAAAAACCATCCATTCAGCCACTCTGTCATATATATATATATATATATATATATATATATATATATATATATATATATAAATTTTTAAATATACATATAACATTTATTTGTTTTTGAGCATCCCAAACACATTGTGCTGTGCTCTCAGCACAGAGCCCAATGTGGCGCTCGATCTCACAAACTATGAGATCATGATCTGAACTGAAACCAAGAATTGAATTTTTAATCAACTGAGCCACCCAGGCACCCCACACTTTATGTCTTTTGATTGGGAAGTTTAATTATATTTCAAGTAATTGTTGATAAGAAGAACTTATTACTGACATTTAAAAATTATTTTCTATCTGTCTTATAGTTTCTGGTTAAGGAATGTGATATGCTCCCTTCTACGCCTAACATTCAGATCACCAGTCTAGTTCTGGGACCCACACCTTAGGAGAGGCAATTTTGTCAGTGAAGAAAAATATCCCAATATGATAAAAGAAAGATCTGCAAATCATGATATTATAAAGAAAGGTTGAAAACACTGATAATATTTTTCCTGGAGAAAAAAAAATATTTGCGGAGTATTCTAGTTGTCTTCAAATATTTGAAATATGGAGTAGAATTTTAATTTTCCTCTATACAGATCTTCCCTGACTTATGATGGGGTTACTTCCCAATAAACCCACTGTAAGTTCAACGTATTGTAAGTCAAAAATGCATTTAATACACTTAACCTACCAAAGAAAAATACACCTAACCTACCAAATGTCACAGTTTAGCCTAGCCTCCCTCACACATACTCGGCATACTTACATTAGCCTATATTTGGGCAAAATAATCTAACATAAAGCCTATTATATAATGAAGTGTTGAATATATCAATGTATTGAATACGGACAGTGAAGAACAGAATGGTTGTATGGGGACAGAATGTTGGTTGTTTACCATCACGATCACATGGCTGACTGGGAGCCACATTGCTGCCACTGCCCAGCATCATGAGAGAATATTATAACACATATTGCTAGCCTGAGAAAATTCAAAATTCAAAAATTCAAAGTACGGTTTCTATTGAATGTGTATTGCTTTTGCACCATCGTAAAATTGAAAAATTGTAAGTGGAACCATCATAAGTCAGGGACCATCTGTAGTAGCAAGTGTGAGTATTCAAGTAAATGGGCTGAATAAATAGGGGAATTGATTTTGGTTTAATATATGGGAGAAATTTCATTCTGTCTCCCAAACTGGCACGAGCTGCTACTTGAGAGAATATGCTTTTTATCCCTGGATGCTCCAAATATTGAGAGCCACTTTTAAGAGATTTTGTAAGAAGGGATCATTAAATAAAGGGTCGAATTAAGTGGCTTCCATTCCTTTTATCTCAGAGGTTATGCTTCTAAGAATTGTCACCTCAGATTTCTCAGTTTTCTAAATTATGCTTTTCCACACTTCAATTTGTTTAAATCAAGACCTGCTAGTGATTACAGAGCAATATCTATGCGCTTGTTCCAATGGCAAGTTTTGCAAACCCCCAGCAGAATCAATTTGGATTCAGGCTGACCCTGTGCTCCTCTTGTGCAATCGAATTCATACGCAGACAGTGGTGAGCTAACAATGGAGCAACACAGACAGTTGCAGCTCCTCTTGGGGAATAGGGGATGTGCCACCAAACAGGTGGCTTCAATTAATAGAGCTGCTGCCACCAGGGGAAAACAGAGGGAAATAAACCACCAAGGAAACGACTGCAGGTAGATGGGGTCAGTCTTGGAGTCCTCTGGAACATGGCCAGAGAACACAGTCCCACTAGGCCAGCACAGCAGCAAAGATTAAGTGAAAATAGAGGCAATAAAGCACTGGGTATTCTGTAGGTCTATCTGTGACAAAACTGATTTCCCTTTCAAGCTTTAAAGCACAGTTAAAAAAAAAATAGGAAGAGGTTGCTTCTTAATGAGACAACAGCAGAGCTGCGCTTGAGGTAGTGACTTCCAAATTGTGAGTGAGCCTGTAAAACCCTGAGCACAGTCCATCCGACTACACTCAGTCTGTTGGCAGTGCACTTTGGAGACTTCCTGCCCCCATGCCTGCTGGAGCCCACATCTGATTCATCTGCTGAAGTTAGCCTCCAATACCACCTCCCTCTTTTCTTAAGTACAACGACAGAGGGAATGTTCTCTTAGAACGGTCCAGGAACAGGCTGTTTTGAAAGCATTAGGAGTTGATTTTAAAAGAATGGCAAGGAATGGTCAAGGAGGAAGACCTATGAGAACATCTTTGGTTGGCAGAGGCTTTAATTCGGTCTGTGTTAATGCAGTCTTCTTCAGAATCTCTGATCACAGTTGCCTTTCCAAAAATCCAGATCCTGTACAACCAAAGCACACAAGGGCATTGTCTTAGTCCATTTGGGCTGCTCTAACCAAAAGCCATAGACTGGTTGGCTTATAAACCAGAAATTTATTTCTCACAGTGCTGGAGGCTGAAGTCTAAGATCCGGTGCCAGCATGGTCAAGTTCTGGTGACCTGGCTCATAGCTGGTACCCTCTCATTGTGTGGAAATAGGCCACAAATATCTCATGTGGTGAAAAAGGGTGAGAGATCTCTCTGGAGCTTCTTTCATAAGGCGCCAAACTCATTAATGAGGGCTCCATCCTCATGACTTAAATATCTTCCAAACGTCCCTACTTCCTAAGATCGTTATATTGGAGGCTAGGATTTCAACATCTCAATTTGGGGGAGGGGGACAAACATTTAGCCCATAGTAGAAATGGTGACACAGGGCCTATGTCAAGCAGTTCTCCCTGTCTGCCTTGAAAAATGAGAAATCATTGACAAGCCATGACCCCACAAGCTGTTCTGCCAAGTAAGTACCTTCTCGATTGTTTGTGATTAATATTACCAAAAAAAAAAAAAAAAAAAAAATCTGTGACCCTGTAAGTAAAATGCTGAGTTACCTTCCAAGTCAGATGGCTCCTCACTTCCTCTTTGCTGTAAGTAAACCTTGTGCTGCTGCAGAGGAAACATGGGAAGGTCCGGACACCATGTGGTCAGTGTCACCACAAAGCCATGATGGGTACTTCCATGATCTCAGGGGGCCTAAGATGTAGTATTTCACTCCTGTCTAATGTTCTTTCCATGGAACCTGAGTCGTCAGGGACATCCCTTTGAAAAATTGATTAGCAAGCACAAGAGTTTAGGTTCCAGGATACAAGAATTTCTGATCTCTTGTATTGGGCTACTTAGGAAAAGTAGAACGTAAAGATTGAGAATAGAAAATAATGGAGAAACAAAGTTTTGGGGGAGTATCAGAATTTTATGGGAGAGATTCAGGAAGACAAGGAAACATAAACTAGGCCTGAGTTGTCCATAGTCTAGTACAGAAGTCCTCAAAGAAGTGAGGACGGAGAGAGCATGAAATTTAACTGGCAAGATACTGCCCAAATGAGAAGGCCCCCCCCCACCACCGTCTGAAGTAAAACTGACTTTCCATATTCTAATCACAATGAAAGGGGAGTTCCATGACACCATGAGACCAAAGCAACCAAAGCAACCAAAGGGTTTGCTTGTTTGTTTTTCTGGCTTATTTCCTTGACCATTTATTTACTATAAAAGCAATGCTAAGCTAAAGCCAGATGTTATGCCTCCTGCTTCCATCCTAGTTCAAAAGTGACATCTAGCCACTCTCTCCCCCTTTTCCTAATAGAATCACAAGAGGCAAAGTAACAGTCTCCAAAAAGACTTTGCACTAGAGTTTGTCTGAATTTGTCATTTTCTCCTCCCTCAGTATGGCCCATCTTCTCAGAAGAGGCACTCAGGTCTTGGATAATTTTTTTTTAAGTTTATTTATTTTTGAGAGAGACAGAGCATGAGCAGGGGAGGAGCAGAGAGAGAGGGAGACACAGAATCCAAAGCAGGTTCCAGGCTCTGAACTGTCAGCACAGCCAAATGTGGGGCTCGAACTCACAGCCATGAGATCATGACCTGGGCCGAAGTCGGACGCCCTACCGACTGAGCCACTCGAGCGCCCCTTGGATAATTTCCTTAAGAATAACAGATGATAGCCACACCTTACTATTTTTATGAGCTTCTCAGGAGAAAGAAGAAAAACACTGCATACAGAATATGAGGAGATCTTTAAGATCATAAGATAATGCTGCTTTATTTTTCGATTATAGAAACCTACCACATGCCCATAGTGTAATATTTTGAAAATGTAGAAAAGCATAGAAGTAAATAAAAATTACGCATAACTCCATCATTTAAGAGGAATCCCCAGAGAGTTGAGTCCTGATCAAGGCCTGTTTCTATTTGCCCTTAAGCTAAGAATGATTTTTACATATTTAAAGAGTCGTAAATAACCACCACCATCTCACACAGAGGAACATGAAACGGAGGCCTTATGTGGCCCACAAAGCCTAAAATATTTACTGTCTAGCTCTTTACAGAAAAAAATTTGCTGACCCTTGAGCCAGAAGTAATCACCATCATTTTGGTACTTTTTTTTTTCTATCTCTATTGAATATCTGTACAGATTCTTAAAAACTGTGCTATTATTCTACATAGATTTGTATTTTGCTTTTTCCCCTCACTTTAGTATAGCATCATGAGCATTTTTCCATGTCACTAATCATTTAAAGATTGGTTCCATTGTAATTATACAAGCCAAACATAAATAACTACCTTTATGGATCAGGACTCTTAGCAGTTAGTCCTATTTCTCCTAGAGTTCAAAATTTTCCAAGGATGAGCATCCGTTCATCTTTTAAAAATTACTTTTAACATTTACCATCTTAGCCATTTTTAAGTGTACAGGTCAGTGGCACTAAGTACACTCACACTGTTGTGCAATCATCTCCAGCATCCGTCTCCAGAACTCTTCATCTTGTAGAACCCAAACTCTGTCAACTAAGCAGTAACTCTTCACTCTCTTCTTCTCTCTGAACACATGATTTTTAATAGCCGTATACTATTTATCTTGGTTTTATACTTTTTGATTCTTTTCATTTGGTATCTCTCTCTCAATGTTGGAAATCAAAGTTGTTTTGAGCCTTGCTTTTTGAGGTGATGAAAAGAAAGTAACACAAGTATTATAGAACCGTCAACAGTGCTTATAGTAGCAAACTTTAAAAATTTGGTTCATGCTAAATGACCATAATACAACTAAAGGGTAGTTGAGGATTTAATAGAAAATTTTCGAAAGGGGGTTAAAATTCTGGCCCTGTGATATGCTGACTTGAGACTCAGAAATAGTTAACCACTGAGTCTCAGTGTTCTTATCTGAAAACCAAGGGCAATGAAACAGATAGGTTTGATGTGATGTTTAAATGAGATAAAGTACTTAACAATCATTTTAAATAACATGTGATGCAAATATTAGTTATGCTGTAAAGACATTTGATATCAAGCAAGGTGGTCATTTATTGGAGAAATATTTTAAATGGATATTTTTTTAGTAGCAAGGTCACTACATTGAAATAATAAGGAACAAAGGACAATTTCAGAAATGACTTTTGAGCAGCTCAATTTTTCCCTGGAAATTTACCATTGTCCTGGGAATATCACATGGTTCAAAAGCTGAACACTTCTGCATGACATTTAATTAAAATGCAGCCTGAACATGCTATGTGAAGAATTTTAAATAGTCTTGCTCAATATAAAATATATCCCAAATCAGCATATTATGTCTTTTTTTTTTACTAATAGTTTCCCCATTGGGATATATTTGACAGTCAATCTGTGAGAGAGATAGATTAGAATTTTGTAATTTTGAAATGCTTCTTACTATACTATCTCTGTTTTGTGATAAATTTATCATTACTGCCCATCCCATTTGCAATGGCTTAGGAGATGAATATCTCTTTAAAATATTGCCAAACTCTATAACTTGAGTTGTCAAGTTTTCATGGACATAACATAGAATAAAATAATCTAAAAATTTCACAGGTACTACTCTTTGAAAGCTTCCTCTATATAGACAAAGTCAAGTGGAAATATATATATACATATATATATATACACACACACAAAGAACTTTTTGTTAAATATTAAACATTACCTAGATTGTTAATTATCCACATTAATTCCCACTGTTAATAAATTGCACCAGATAATTGTACAATTCAGCTTCTCTCTATGGGTTCTTGTTTCTACACAGCAACGCGGAAATTAGAATTCAGGAATCAGGTAGTGACAAAGGCCATTCAGAGTGCTGAGTGTAAAAGACATGAAACCAAGTTTGTGGGTCGTCAAGTTTTTATCATTTCTATTGGAAAAAATTAAAAATATAGATCACAAACATAACCATATGTAACTGAATATTTATAAGAAGCTCCAAAAAGTAAGGGGTCGCTGAAGCTTCAGCCTCCTGGTAAATCCATCCCTGCCCAGGTAGATTGGAAAGGGGGGGGGGCTTTCTCTCCTGGGGGGCCTTTCCTTTCTTTCCACCTGCCTTCTGCATTAGTGTACAGAATCCAGATGGGTAATACTGTAGAGACAAACAAATGTCATGTTTATTATCATAAACCTCAATAGTGTGCTCATTGAAGAGTTAGCCGTCCTGCTGAAGCAAATGTTTCTACGATTTCAGGCTATGGTTGGGGAACAGAAGGCCAACTAAAAATTCATACCAACTGCACAAATAGAACTTGGATGCAAGAGATGTTTCGTGGTTTCTTTCAATGCAGATAGGAGAATCTGTCAGCCCACAGATTTACCACCAATGCTTGAGTTAATTTCTTATATCACATGCAAATGCGACAGTACTGGAAGGATATTAAGATAACTGTTGGTAGCTTGCTGCATACATGCTTGTGGCCTCTGCTAGGAGCACGTCAAGTTAACCTTTTTAGGAAAATGATGTCTGGCTTGTTGGGTGGATTAGCTTCCACCCTCACTCTGCAGCAAAGGGAGTTTCAGAGAGCTATTTGGGTGACAAATTGCAGAGATAAGATGGCATTTCTTTTCTGTCTGGTTGACAATGTGCTGAGTGGCAGTCTGATTGTGTGATGATAGCTAGGAGGCTCTAAATAGCAAGCTATTCTCCTTTGAAGCACATATAGCTAGTTTAGACATAAAATGACCAGAGTTATAGAAGCAAAGGAGGGGAGTTACATAAGGAAATGAGACAACTTGTTAATAACTTTAAAACTAATAAGCATATATAAATTTTGCTGAAAGCTATATTTTTTAAATAATTTCATTTGTTTACCATTAAATTTTTGGTGGTAGATATCCAAAATATGGATGTTTTGGTTCAGGTCATGCTTCCATGGTTCGTGGGATCAAGCCCTGTGTCGGGCTCCGCACTGACAGCATGGAGCCTGCTTGGAATTCTTTCTGTCTCCTGCTCCCCATCTCTGTCTCTGTCTCTCTCTGTCTCTGTCTCTTTCTCTCTCTCAAGATAAATAAGCCTAAAACATTATTTTTCTTCAACTTTGTAGTTCTTTCCAAATAAATTCCGGCCTTCATAAACACCATTGTCTAAAGTGCCATGTCATTATTCCATCAAAATCACTCACTCAAACAGGACTTGGAGCTATGCTGGGCATTGTATAAAAGAGATGTCAAGAACAACAACAGCAACAACAATAACAGTAAATTAAGCAGTTTGTCTTCCCACATCTTCTGTCTTCCCTATTAGCTTCATTATTTATTTCTTTCTCCTGATGTTCATACTCCTCTACTCCCCTACCTGTCATCACTGTCCCCACCCAACTGTGTTCTGCTATAGTGTCAGCTGTTAAGGTATTTGTTTATTAAAGAGTAAGCCCAATTCTCCAATGTGGTACTTAGTAAAATTGGCTAAGCCTTTGCAATGTGAAAAATTAAACTTGAGTGGAATGACAGGCAGTAGGATTTGAACTTGAAGAAAAGATTCCCTTAGTTTCCTCTTAATGGAACCATGAGATTAACTTCTTGCTTTACTCTCTAGTGAGCCTAATTCTAGAGAGAGCCTTTTAGGAGGAAAAAACTCTAAGACAAACAGTAAAATAGACTTCATATTGACAGAGGCAGTCAGGCTCCAAGTCAATGGAAGAACTAGTCTTTCAGAATTGGAAGGGTCCTTTGAGTTAAAAACCTGAATTTTCCTCATCATAAAATTGAGCCTTAGGGAATGTTCGTGAATTGCATATTATCATTCAAATCCTGTGTTAGTAAATTTGGTACTAGAATTCAGAAAACTTCTAGTCCAGTGCTGTTTTTATCAACCATATATGTCATGCCACATCCAAAAATATGTAAATCCAACAAAACGTAAGTGAAGTAGAGCATGTCCTAATGTTTTCATTTTTAGTATGTACTAACAATTATAAGACAGGACAATCACGTTTTATGAATGTATTGGGGAGAGGTGGAGAGACAGAAATGACTAAGCTTTAGAAACAGAGTAGGGTCATCCTTCTTGAAACCAGGATGGGAAGGGTATGTAGGGAACATGAGAGTGGATATAGATGAAGGATGAAATTGTCTCTTCACCTGTCACTCAAATCTCAATCTTCTTTCCTACCTTTATCAAGGTTAGTCAAGCTGATAACCGAAGGTCGTGTTGAATACATGCCTTTTCCATTTTATCATCAGCCTAAGTAAAGGCAGGCAATAGCCAATGACTTTTAGCTGAGGCACATTTATGAGCTTTTATCAGAGAAGGAAGAATTTCGCTTGACCTAGACTTGGTGTTAGCAAGGAGACAATTGGTCTCTCAAGTACTTCTAAAATATTCCTTACAGAGACCAATGCAGGGAATTTAACCATTAACTCAATACCTTTATGCCTGGAAGAGCAGCTCATTATTTATAGCAAATGCCATTGGTGCCCCATCCATATCTCCTACGCCTTGCTTGCTTGCATGCAAGCTGGACTTCCAGCCACCAGTTCCTTCATGTCTATTCCTGAGGGCTTATTCTGACTACTAAAGCTGAATTTGCCTCCATATGGTAGACAGATATGCCGGGGAATTAATGCTCCCTGGGAGCATCAACTAATGAACAATAGGAATTGATGTATAAACACCCTAGCTTCATTACCCTTGAGGCACATGTTTTCTTTTGTTTTGTAAAGTTTCCCACAGTTGTAGCTGGCTTGATAACGTGCCTTTTATTGGCAGCCTTCCGTTCTGTCTCACTTCCCTAAACTTACTGATGTTTCTTTCAATTCTGAAAAGAACTACTTGCACCCTAATCCTTGTCTCAGAGTCTACTTTTGAGGAAACCCAAATGGAAATATCAGAATTCTCACTGTGTTAGCAATGGGGTCTCACAACAACCTTCAGGAGAATACACCTACATCAGAGCTACAGTTGCAAGAAACAGCAAGCCTAGTTTCAGTAACTTTTTAAAAAACAAGGGTTTACTTTGCTGAGGGTTTTTATAATAAATGGATGTTGTATTTTGTCAAATGCTTTTTCTGCATCTATTGAAAGGATCATACGGCTCATATCCTTTTTTTTAATTAATGTATCATGTCGATTGATTTATGTAAATATTGAACCACCCAGGAATAAATCCCCCTTGATTGTGGTGAATGATTCTTTTAATGTACTGGTGGATTTGATTTGCTAGTGTTTTACTGAGAATTTTTGCAACCGTGTTCATCAGCGATATTGTCCTCTAGTTTTCTTTTTTAGTGGCATGTTTGTCTGGTCTTGGTATCAAGGTAATACTTTTCTATACACCAATAATAAGGCAGCAGAAAGAGAAACCAAGGAATCAATCCCATTTACAAGTGCACCCAAAGCCATAAAATACCTAGGAATAAACCTAACCAAAGAGGTAAAAGATCTGTACTCTGAAAACCATACAAGGCTAATGAAAGAAACTGAAGAGGACACAAAGTACTAGAAAAATATCCTATGCTCATGGATTAGAAGAACAAAAGTTGTTAAAACGCCTATAGTACCCAAAGCAATCTACACATTTAATGCAGTCCCTATCAAAATCCACCAGTATTTTTCACAGAGCTAGAACAGTCCTAAAATTTGTATGGAACCACAAAAGACCCCAAATAGCCAAAGCCATCTTGAAAAAGCAAAGCAAAGCTAGAGGCATCACAATTCTGGATTTCAAGTTATATTACAAAGCTGTAGTGATCAAGACACAATGGTACTGGCAAAAAATAAACATATATATCAACAGAACAGAACCCACAACTATATGGTCAATTAATCTTTGACAAAGCAGGAAAGAATATCCAGTGGAAACAAAAGTCTCCTCAGCAAATGGTGTTTGGAAAACTGGACAGCAACGTGCAAAAGAATGAAACTGGACCACTTGCTTACACCATACGCAAAAATAAGGGCAAAATGGGTTAAAGACTTAAATGTGAGAGAGGAAACCATTAAAATCCTAGAGGAGAACACAGACAGCATTCTCTTTGACATTGACTATAGCAATTTCTTCGTAGATCTGTTTCCTGAGGCAAGAGAAATAAAAGCAAAAATAAACTATTGGAACTTCATCAAAGTAAAAAGATTCTGCACAATGAAAGAAATAATGGAAACTGAAAGGCAACCTATGGAATGGGAAAAGATATTTATAAATGACCTATCTGATAAAAGGTTAGTATCCAAAATATATAAAGAGCTATAAAACTTAAAACCCCCCAAAACAAATAATCCAGTGAAAAAATAGGAAGAAGACATGAATAGACATTTTTCCAAAGAAGACATACAGATGGCTAACAGACACATGAAAAGATGTTCAACATCATTCAGCATTAGGGAAACACAAATCAAAACTACAAAATGACAATATCACCTCATACCAGTTAGAATAGCTAAAATTCACAACACGAGAAACAAGAAGTCTTGGTAAGGATGTGGAGAAAGGGGAACCCTCTTACACTGTTGATGGGAATGCAAACTGGTACAGACACTCTGGAAAACAGTATGGAGTTTCCTCAAAAAGTTAAAAGAGTAACCAGGCACCGGGGTGCCTCAGTGGCTCAGTCGGTTGGGCATCTGACTACGGCTCAGGTCATAATCTCATGGTTTGTGAATTCGACCTCCATGTTGGGCTGTGTGCTGACAGCTCAGAGCCTGGAGCCTGCTTCAGATTCTGTATCTCCCTCTCTCTCTGCCCCTCCCCCACTAATGCTCTGTCTTTCAAAAATGAATAAACATTTAAAAAAAATTTTTTTTGAAGAACACCCAGGCACCTGGGTGGTTCATTCGGTTAAGCATTCAGGTCTTGATCTCAGGGTTGTGAGTTCAAGCTTTGCATTGGGCTCTGCACTGGGCATGAAGTCTACTTAAAAAAAAAGGTGATCCCAAAAGTAGAACTACCCTACAATCATGCAATTGCACTACTAGATTTTTATCCAAAGGATACAAAAATACTGATTAGAAGGGATACATGCACCCTGATGTTTATAGCAGCATTATCAACAATAGCCAGATTATGGGCGGAGCCCAAATGTCCATCAACTGATGAATGGATAAAAATATGGTACACACACACACACACACACACATACAGGAATATTACTCAGCCATAAAAAAGAAGGAAACCTTGCCATTTGCAATGATGTGGAGGGAGCTAGAGTGTATTATGCTAAGTGAAACAAGTCAGTCAGAGAAAGACAAATACCATATAATTTCACTAATATGTGGAATTTAAGGAACAAATGTAAAAACATAGGAAAAGGAGAGGCAAGTCCAAGAAATGGACTCTTAACTATATAGAACAAGCTGATGATTACCAGAGGGGAGGTGGGCAGGGGGATGGACTAAATGGGTGATGGGGATTAAGGAGGGCATTTGTGGTGAGTACAGGGAATTGTATGTAAGTGTTGAAACACTAAACTCTACACCTGAAACTAATATTGCACTGTATGTTAACTAACTGGAATTTAAATAAAAACTTACAGGAAAAAAATAAGGGTTGATTTTTTTCTATTACAAAAATTCCAGTAGAAGACAGTTCAGAGTAGGTTCAGCTGTTTCATGATCCCATCAAGGAACTATATCCTTTCTATCATTTTGCTTTGTCATCTTTAACTATCATCCTTGGGCTTTTTGTTCATGTCAAAAAAAAGCTGTTGTACTGCAAGAACCAGAGACATGTTCCAGACAAACAGAAAGAGAGGTCAAAGTTTTCATTTTCAGAGAGCTTTGTCGTTTTAGTCTGCCAAAGGAGTCCTCTCTAGGCTTCTTCACACCTCGTTAGCTGAACTACATCACGTGCCCATCAAAACTAATCACATCCCAAAAGAATAAGATTAGGATGCTTGGTTTAGATCAGTCATGGTTCATTCCTGAGAAGGTCTCTCTTTACATAAAGCAGGAGTCTGTTACCTGAGGAGATAAGGTGGGAGTGCATAGGTAGGCAATGGCAACATCTCCCACATCACCTCCCAAAATCAGTGTTTGTCAGCACCATGACAAATATTTCAGCTTCCTATTTCCATGTGACCCATTCTAACCCAATGGCACATCAACAGACCCACTCAGGGTCATAGGAATATAGAAGTGGGGGGGGGGTAGCTTTAATGTGCCTTTCTTAAAGTCTGTCTCCTATTCTTCTTTATTGAGTCCTAGGTAACTTTAGAAACTATATTTATAATTCAGTCTAGGCAAATACAACTCTTTCTATAGCCTGAAAACTGCAGTCATACTCATTAACAACTGCTTATAAAAGGGACTCTGCTCAGGTGAGAGCACTGTTTTTTTTCCAGATATGAGAAAAGATTCTAAACAATAAAGCTACTTAGAAAAAAACTTGATAAATGAAATTGAAGTTTGAAAACATTCATTACAACAAAATTTCAGTCTCTATTTTGTTACCATGAAAGTGTCCCTGCAAAGATGTCTTATAAGAAGCCCCTTTGGGTAAAGGAGAGTCTCATCAACAAATTGTGTTGGGAAAACTGGATATCCACATGTAAAAGAATGAAATTGGACCTTTGCCTCACACCATACACACAAACTCAAAATGGATTAAAGACTTTGGGGTGCCTTGGTGACAGTGACCAACTTTTGATTTCAGCTCAGGTCATGATCTCACGGTTTGTGGGTTCAAGCCCTGCACCAGGCTCTGCACTGACAGCACAAAGTCTGTTTGGGATTCTCTTTGCCCTCCCCTGTTTCAAGTTTCATAGCATTGTGGTCTGAAAATATGCATGGTATGATCTTGATCTTTTTGTACTTGTTGAGGGCTGATTTGTGTCCCAGTATGATCCATTCTGGAAAATGTTCCATGTGCACTCAAGAAGAATGTATATTCTGCTGTTTTAGGATGAAATATTCTGAATATATCTGTTAAGTCCATCTGGTTCAGTGTGTCATTCAAAGCCATTGTTTCCTTGTTGACTTTCTGTTTAGATGATCTGTCCATTGTTGTAAGTGGGGTGTTGAAGTCCCCTACTGTTATGGTATTATTATCAATGAGTTTTTTTATGTTTGTGATTAATTGATGTATATATTCGGGCTTCCATGTTGAGGACATAAATGTTTATAAATGTTAGATTTTCTTGGTGGATAGACCCCTTACTTATGATATAATGCCCTTCTTCATCTCTTGTTACATTTTTATTTTAAAATCTAGATTGTCTGATATAAGTATGGCTACTCTGGCTTTCTTTTGGCAACCAACAGCATGATAGATGGTTCTCCATCCCCTTACTTTGAATTTGAAGGTATCTTTAGGTCTAAAATGGGTCTTTTGTAAGCAGCATATAGATGAATCTTGTTTTCTTATCCATTCTGTTACCCTATGTCTTTTGATTGAGCATTTAGGCCATTGACATTTAGAATGAGTACTGAAAGATATTAATTTATTGCCATTGTGTTGCCTGTTGAGTTGGAGTTTCTGGTGGTGTTCTCTGGTCCTTTCTAGTCTTTGTTGCTTTTGGTCTTTTTTGTTTTGTTTCATCTTTTCTTCCCTCAGAGAGTCCCCCTTAACATTTCTTGCAGAGCTGGGTTAGTGGTCATGAACTTCTTTAGTTTTTATTTGCCTGGGAAACTCTTTATCTCTTCTTCTATTTTGAATGACAGCCTTGCTGGATAAAGAATGCTTGGCTGCATATTTTTCCAGTTCAGCCCATTGAAGATATCCTGCCACTCCTTTCTTGCCTGACAAGTTTCTGTGGATAGGTCTGCTGCAAACCTGATCTGTCTTCTCTTATAGGTTAAGGACTTTTTTTTTCCCTTGCTGACTTCATAATTCTTTCCTGGTCTGTGTATTTTGTATATTTGATTATGATATGCCTTGTTGATGGTCGGTTTTTGTTGAATCTAATGGGAGTTCTCTGTGGCTCTTGGATTTTGATGTCTGTGTCTTTCCCTAGGTTAGGAAAGTTTTCTTCTCTGATTTGCTCACATAATCCTTCTGCCCCCTTTTCTCTCTCTTCACCTTCTGGGACTCCTATGATCTGGATATTATTCCTTTTAATGAGTTGCTGAGTTCTCTAATTCTTACATTATGTTCTTTTGCTTCAGTTTCCCTCTTTTCTGCTTCATTATTCTCTATAATTTTGTCTTTATCACTGATTCGCTGCTCTGCTTCATTTATCCTTGTCACCGTAGCATCCATGTGAGATTGCATGTCAGTTATAGAATTTTTAATTTCATCCTGATGAGCTTTTACTTCTTTTATCTCCACAGAAAGGGATTCCATGCTTTTTTCAACCCCAGCTAGTTTATTATCATGAGTCTAAATTCTAGTTCACACATATTGCTAATATCTGTATTGATTACGTCCCTGGCTGTCATTTCTTCCTGTTCTTTCTTTTGGGGTGAATTCCTTCATTTTGTCATTTTAGAGGAAGAAAAATAATAAAATTTAAAATTTAAAACAACACAAAAATTCAAATAAAGGAAGCTAGATTCTTGGTGTGTTTTGGTCTGGTTGTTGAAAGAAGCTTGATAGAATAGAGCTATAAAGGGAAAGATAAGAAAAGGAAAAAAATAGTAAGAAAACATTTTAAAAATTCAAATGAATGTATACAATAGAATAGAATAAAATAATACGAAGAAAGTAAAATGGAATAAAAAATACAAAAAAAATAGTAAAAAATTTCAGTAACTTAAAAAAATTTTTTTAACACTTACTCATTCTTGACAGATGGAGAAAGACAGAGCATGAGTGGGGGAGGAGCAGAGAGAGAGGGAGACACAGAATCCAAAGCAGGCTCCACTCTAGTCTCTGAGCTGTTAGCGCAGAGCCTGACGTGGAACTCGAACTCATGAATGGTGAGATCATGGCCTGAGCCAAAGTTGGACGCTTAACCAAATGAGCCACCCAGGCACCCCTCAAAAAAAAATTTTATAAAAACAGAAAATAAAAATAATTGTTTTCTCTTTCTGTATCCAAGAATAAGAAAAGAAGAAAGAAAAAACCGAATAGTTGGGCCAGTGAACAGAATGAAATCCTAGTGAAATTATATGCAGTTTCCTCTAGAAGTCAAATTATGAGGCACTTTATAGTCCATACACTAAGCAGGCAGAGAGACTTGTGTTCCTCTAGGGCTTGGTTGGCACAGTTGGATGGGGCTTGGTGTAATGGCTCTGTTCTCCACTAGGTGGCACTGCTAAGCTTACTGTGGTGATAGGTGTGGTGAGCATGCGCATGTATGCACATGTGCAGGACAGGTGAAAATGGCTTCACCCAGCTTCCCAATCTCTGGCACCAGAACACTGTACTCTCCCCGACCAGCAATCAAGCATGCCTCCTTTGTCTCTAGCCATCCACTCCCCCTTCTACACTGTCCACATCCGAACCATCAGCCTGCCAGGTGGCACCTCCCTCATGAATCTTATCTCAGATGGGGCTGTGTTTCCAAACCCCTCACTAATGAAGGCCCTGCGGCTTGGACCTCCTCTGGGGGAGGGTCTCATCAAGCAATGGCCAGGTGCCAGCTTCCTTCCGGGAACCTTTGTGCTATCATGATGCTGCAGAGGCTCAGAGACTGTGACTGGGTGCTGGCTTGCCCCAGAAAAAGTTTGTGCAATTGCGTGGCAGCAGAGGTTCAGGGACTGTAAATCACAACACACCAACTGGTGTCTCGTTCCAGTGTCAGCAAACGTGGCTGTTCTCTGGGGTTCTCTGGGACCTTTGCCTGTGGGGAGGCTGGATGGCCTCTACCAAATGCGCTTCTAGCAGGGGAACTGCTTTTCTCCATGTGGCTCACAGACCCCTTAGACCTTGCTGCCTGCTTCTGGAGATTTACCCTTCTCACCAGAGTACCTCCACGTGCTGAGTTGCAGAATTTCAGAGTCTGCTTTCTTTCCTGTGTATGGAGTCCTAACGGTATTGAAACCCTCATCTTTATTCTTTCTCCTTTTCTTGTTCAGTCACTTGTGGGTGTTTCCACCTTGGGGGTGGGGGGAGTGCTTTTCCTGTACTCTCCTCCCTTTCTCTGTCCTCTCTCCACAAAAACAGCTCTGTACCCTCCACGGTTTCTCTGTCCCCCAGTTCACCTCTCCACACCATGTACCTGCCAAATTCTGTGGCTCAAGTTATGCAGATTGTTGTGTTAATGCCCAGATCAATTTTCTAGGTGTGCAAAATGGTTTGGTGCTGATCTAGCTACATTTCAGGGATGAGAGAAGCAGAGAACTTCCATGCTGCCCTGTAATCTTCTAAAACGTTGCATACTAATTGATTGTCAGAGGACAGCGTGTTCAAATTGACATCTGAAAGTTCTAAAGAAATATGAAATAAGTATTCTTTTGGGGAGACAAGAGTCTCAAACTCTTTCTTTCCATTAGTCAAGGAGAAATGAACAAATCAATGACTCTGTTAGACATCTAATCCTAAAATACACTTCACAAGATAATTTCTTTCTACAAAAACATAATATCCTTGTCCTAAGCAGAATCTGCTCCATCCAAGGCCAGAACCTGGGGACTTTTGCCAATCAAATGGTAAATTGAAAGGGTCATTCCTGCTTTCTAAAAAATCATATAGAACAGTTTAAGGAATTAAATGTAAATGGAAACTCACAAAAACCAGTTAACCTAAACTAGAATCTATTCTGCTCCATGAAACTTTATGAAGTAGATACAGTTAATTCTAATAATCCCATATCTTATAGTTTTGAAAGCCTTTTGAGTCCTCTTGGGAAATCAAAAGTAATCCAGAAAAACCCTACCCTCTATTGTTATGGGCGAGGCATTGTCAAGGGTGTCTCAGATGAATTAACTCTTAATCTTTTCAATAATCCAAAAAGGTGAGTGCTCTTACTATCATCCCTATTTTGCATAAGGGGAAATGGAGGCACAGAAAGATTAAACTATAAACCCAAGATTGCACAGCAACTACATGGCAGAAGCAGGATTCAATCTCAAGCCTACTAATTCTGAAGCCAACATTTTTAACTGTTTTCACTACATGGAAGATTATTGGCAAGCATCTTGACTGTATTAACTGACCTGGCATGTCATTAACCCACAAGTACATGAAGAATTAGAAGGGAGATTCTTTAAAAGATTAACTTACATAAGTTACTCATTTTGTAAAAACAAAACAAAAAACAAACAAAACAAAAAAAATCCGTGTCAGTTACTGAGTCTAACAGTAATTGTGTTACTACAGAAGTAATACATCTGCATATTGTATTAAATAATCTCTACCAGAATGGTTTAAAATGCCATCAAAGTATGACTCTTCTGAATCTCTTTAATTCTTATTGCTTCAGCCTCACCAATTCCCTGAGACATTAGTGAAAATAACCTTGATAAGCTAAGCTCTGTAGATGATCATGTTCTGAAGGGCAGTGTGTCTGATCAACTGGTTTTACAAGACTTTGATGTTAACTGCTGTTGGGTCATCAGAGAAATGTTATATTAAAAAAATGCTTTTAAAAAATTCTGGGATAAATTATTTTTGTATACAATATGGTACATCGTAAAAGTTTTTGCTAGAAGAAAATTATAGTTAAAACAGGGCAACTTTGTTCTTCTCTTTTACAATAGTGAAATCAAGATATATCAAGTGAGTGATGCCCAATAGCCTGGGATCTCAGAAAAGAAAAAAGAGGAGCAGGACAATGACAAAAAGGACAAAGAGGAAGGATTCTGGATGGATTAATTGATACTTTCAAGCATATATTCTGGCCTCCCTTTTTAAATATCACTTCTTAATGTGAACTCCTTTTGGATAGCTTAATGCATACTTTCTCTATCTTTGGGCCCTATTCACCTCAATAAGGGTATAAACAACCATTTCCTTAAAACCGAAGTTAGGGTCTTTTATCTCAATCCAGGGATGGACTTCATCAGTGAATAATCCTACTCTTTAATCAGTAAAAGAAGGAAATGTTATAAATCGAATGCTCCAAAACCAAAATCATTATTTGTGAAGATGTAATACAGCTTTTGCCTTGTGTATATAGATAATCAGTCGGGCGGCTGGTCAGTCACTGATTCAGAAAATATTTAATTATCTGTCATAACTCAGGTACTCTTTTAGGCACTGGGGAGGTAGCAATATATGAAACAAAGTCCCTGTTGTCACAGAGTTTACGATCTAGTTGGGATGGGGGATTGCCGATTCACATATAAACAAGTATATGTATGCGTCAGGTGGTGACAAGTTCTAGGAAGAAAAAACAGCAGAGTGGAAGTGGAAAGGCCTTCTGATAAGATGACAAAGAGCCAATGATCTCATTGGTTTCCATGAGAAAATTGTATATGTTGTAAATAGTCTCAGAGACTGTACCAGGAAGTATCACTACTTAATGCTAGGCAATACTATGGGTGTTTTAATGGAATTTTTTTGTAGTCAAAGTGGTTGTCTACCTATATTTTCCTTAAAATTTTTGAGGCTAAAATTATAAAAATGATATGAAACTCTATGGCTTTAATTTATCATTCATCTCTGGCTTACAGTGGACTCAATAAATGTTTTCTAGGGCCTGACATGAAGATATTAACTTCACTCACCCCCAAATAGAGTTAAGAAACCACCTGTCTTGGAGGTTGTCCTCATAAGCACTTCTGTATTTTCAAGAAGATCTCAGCTCTGCCCCAGCTCGATTTTCTAGGTCAGTTGTTGGCAACTTATTTAGTTGGCAAACAAGAATAGCTGCCTTCTGGATGCTTGCCAAGGTGAGGGGGGAGGGACTTAGTTTATTATTATTTTTTTTATTATTGTTCTAATAGTGTTGAGTACTTACAGGCATGGTGATGTGTTAAACATTTAGGTCTGGTTTTTTTTACTTCATTATTACAGCCACCTTGTGAGAAAGGGCCTTTTAATAGCCTCTGCAGATGAAGAGATGGAATTCTGGAGAGGCTGTGCCAATTTCCTAAGGTCAGACAACTAGCTAATAGCTGCACGGGACCCAAACCTAGGTCTGCAAGCTCAGCCATGTATATTTCCAGTGCACATTTTTCTTTTTTCCTTCCTATTTACTTCTAACCATGTGATCCTGATAGATTCAATTTATTCTTATGAACCCTCCTCAAATTTTCTTTGACAAAGGTAGGGAATAAATAAATAAAATGTCCATTCTATAGGGTTTTTTTTTTTTAATTTGTCCTCTGGGAGACTTCTTGGTCTGTGATTAGAATATTCCTCTAATAACAATCTGTTTCCTTGTCTAGTGTCCCTTTCCCAACTACTGCTGATCCCTGCTTCCCTCTCTTCTGTCTGCCTCCTCTTCTACTCTGATTCTTTATGCCATCACCAGCCTGTTTTCTGGAGTGATTGTTTAAGAATCTTGATAGCAGTTCGGGGCGCCTGGGTGGCTCAGTCGGTTGGGCGTCCGACTTCGGCTCAGGTCACGATCTCACGGTCCGTGAGTTCGAGCCCCGCGTCGGGCTCTGGGCTGATGGCTCAGAGCCTGGAGCCTGCTTCCGATTCTGTGTCTCCCTCTCTCTCTGCCCCTCCCCCGTTCATGCTCTGTCTCTCTCTGTCTCAAAAATAAATAAACGTTAAAAAAAAAATTAAAAAAAAAAAAAAAAGAATCTTGATAGCAGTTCAAAGTTATCCAGCTTTTGGTGAAGGTATTGACAGTCTTTGGCTTTCTGTACGGGAATTTTAAGCCCTGCCTTAATCTATCAGGGACTGGGAAATTTTTGCCATTTTTACATATTGAGAGATGTCTACACCAAAAGCATAAGGTTATCAACAACTGAATGGAACAAGATACCCCCTGAAAGCATAAAGTTAGGCAATTTTATAGAAGCTTCATTGGGATTTTATTTTTGATTCTCTTCATTCTTTACCCTTTCTTTTCTTTGATCTTGTCCCTTAAAATTGTCTTCACTTAAATTATATATGCCTGGATATGTATATGTATAAAGTTTTCGTAATCAAAATATTCCAACTGATTAAAAATTTTAAAGATGTGGGGCACCTGAATGGCTCAGTCGGTTAAGCATCCAACTTTGGCTCAGGTCACGATCTTGCAGTTCATGAGTTCAAGCCCTACATTGGGCTCACTGCTTCCAGCACAGAGCCTGCTTCAGATCATCTGTCTCCATCTCTCTTCCCCAGAGAGAGCTTACAAAATGAGAGCGTGTGCATGCGTGTGCACGCTCTCTCTCTCTCTCTCTCTCAAAAATAAACACTAAAAAAAATAGAATGTCTTTAAAAAGAATTTTAAAGATGTCAAAAGGCAGTGGAATTTGATGAGATATCTGAATAATAGATGAATGAAAATGTGATGATCTTAGAAGGAAAATATGTGAATTTGATTATTACTACTGATTCTTATATATGTTGTTTTGAATATAACGTTGAGTCTGGAAAAGTGATGGCCAACCTAACTGCCTCTCCTTCTCTATTCCCAGTCCTGAATAACTATAGGATCTGACTGAGAGGTCTTGGGCTCTATGTAGATGCTCCCCAGGAAGCTAGTGTGGGGCTTTCTCCCTGAGGATTAAGCTAAAGCCTTTAAACCCTTACTGGGGAGCCCCAAGGCGAGAAGAGAACCAGGGTTCCCCGAGGAATGAGTGTACCACACTGGCATTCACTCCATATGATTACATCTGTTCTTCAGAATCCCCAAGAAGTAGAAAGAACACTGAGTGGTTGAGCTAGGTCTGTACTGGGTGAGTAGGTGTGGAGGCTTCCTTCTAGCTTTTTCTTCTGCCTCTGGGGTTCCCAGAGTTAGAAAATGCTTTGCCTTCTTCTCGGTGGACCACCACCACCTGGTACTAGAGCAATCAGACCTAAGTCTGAACAAGCCAACAACAGAAAAGTCAAGAATACAGCTATGTGGTGGCCTCATTCAGAGAAAGACCAAACCAAAGAGGTAGGCGCCCAGAGAAATCACACTGAGTACCTCTGAGGAGACTACTGTGAGCCCACTCCACAGGTTTTCTGGAGTTGAAAAAACAAACATGATTTTCAAACAAACAAACAAAACCCAATAGGTGAATTGAAGAAAAAAATGGGCTCTGTTGTTACCTGCATTACTGACAAGAAATGCCAAAAGAAAGAAATCACTCAGAAAACAGAACAAAAATATAGAGAAAAGACGATGGGGAGACGTGAATGAGTCTAGAGATTTTGTGTATTACTAATAGGCTTTCTGAAAAGAGGTGTAAAAGATGGATGAGAGGCAATAATAGTAAAATAATATTTTACAGATAATAGACTAAATATGTTCTAGAATAAAGGCAAACCTGAGTTTATAGTTTGAAAGAAGATACTTAATTCCAAGCAGGTTTGGTAAGAAAAAACAAACAAACAAACAAACAAACAAAAACAGCTTACCTGGGAATATTGTAGTAAAATTCTTGAACTACAAGCATAAAAAGAAAATTTCTCATGCTTTCAGATAGAAAAAGTAAAACACCACCCAAAAGAAAAAGAATGAAACAGTACTTTGGAGAGGTCAACAACCTGACACAAACTCGTTTTAATTTCTTGTTCCTCCATTTACTGCCTGAGTGATCTTGAGTACATTACTTGACTGTATTTCTGTTTGCTCATACGTAGAATAATGATAGTGATTGTACTTAATCCATGAGATCTTATGAGAATTAAATGAACTAATAGTTAACACACAGTGCTTAGAACTGTGCCTGGCACAGACTAGCAATGCATATGGTTGCCATTACTCTTAGATTATCTCAAAGCTGCAAGTCAGAGAGAAGCAAATCGTTTGCAGCAAAAAGAACAAGATTCAGAAATCCCATACCCAGTTAGTTGCTCTCTGTCCCGGTGGTCAGATATCTGTGACTATGTCAGAACTGAGAAAATATTTTAGATTATTTTTCACTTAGTTTAAGTTTTGATGAAATTATATTCAACTTTTATATTTGTGATTAAATCACATTTTGTTTCTGGTAATTTATAAGAACATAATAAGTAATTTTGCTTAAATAAAGGCAAGAAAATAAACTTTATAGGATAAATATATTTTATGAACATGTGTGTTTTTATTTTACAATATTACTGATTCCTCAACAGAAAACTTAGACATATACTATAATTGGATTCAGTTGCTTTTTGTAGTTTGCTAAATTTTGGTTATTTAAACCATAGATTTACCTATTTTTTTTTAATTTTGTCATTTTACAGGTATATATTTCCAACCTTGGAACAAACAGCATATTTTATTTAACAGTTTGTTAACTTGATTTATAACTTTCATATATTTATACGTAAGGTGTGTGGATGTCCATTTGTCCTCTTGTCCCGATGTCCCACAAATATTTAGAGGAGGCCTAGTAGTGAACAATGAAACTCAGCTAAATCCACATAGATGATAGACTACCTGGGAGTGTAATAATAGGTACTAAGAACTCTTCAGTTTTGAGGGGAAATCTTCAAGGAAAATTCCCATAAGAGCATAGAAATGGAACAATTAAACAAACCCAGGAGTTGGTCAGTGGGGAAGGAGAAAGTAAAGTTATCCAAAGAAAGTTCTCACCAGAGTGCTGAGGAAGAAGCAGGGAATAATATTTGGTATCTTATTTTCAAACATGTAGGGAAATTTGAATATGATAGGGATGGAAATATTTATATAATTCAAGATAGTTTATACAAACACAAACACATACACAGAGGGAGAGAGAGTCTTAAAAACATGCACTGTTCATCAAATTTTATGCCACAAAACAATCCAACAACTAAATATATACAGAAGAAAAATTACAAATTTTGTAATTCTATGAAAACACAGAAATCTTCATATCTTATTCAGAATTAGGTCTAATAGCCCAAATAAGTAAAAATATAGAATACAATGATCTATCAAGAAACTCATATGTGACATTCCATTTGTTAGAATGCTCATAAAACTTTGATACAAATTGTGTATTCATTTGACCATAAAGAAAATCTTAATATAAGTTTTAGCGTACATATTATTGGTCACAGTTCTGCTCATATTCAATAAAGTGGGAAACAAATATTTAAAAGGTGACAAAAAAATCTCTAGTACTTGGAAATAAATGTATTCCTGGGTAACTTTCATATCAAAGAAGAAATAAAAAGTAAAGTTAAAGTCTATATAGCAATTAGTAAAAAAAAAATTAGTAATTAAAAAATTACTAAATTACTAAAATTACTAAATTAAAATTAAAAATTAAAAAAAATTAGTAATTAGTAAAAAAAAAAAAAATGAGGGCATTAAATTGGTTCCATATTTGTGGTACTTCTTGGGTCCTAGCAGAAACAGACACACCCTCTGGTGGAAAATATATCCATTTTAGGCCTGCATAGTAAGACAAACAGGAGATAGCGGTAAAAGATTGCCAAGCTCACAAGGAAGCAAGGCACCATAAGAGATATTTAATGGTAACTGCACATAATGGATTTAGATCTCTGAGAACTTCAGGTTTTGAAGCTTGTGGGATGCTTGAAAAGTAAAGATAAAGTCACAAAAATGAGCAAGCAACAGAACACTTTGTAGCAAACTGGATGTAAATTAAAAAAAAAAAAGAATGCTATAAATGAATAAATATTTGTTAAAATAAAAAATACAGGGGAAAAGTTAATCTGCAAACTGGATCCAATTAAAAAATTAGTGAACTAAAAAAATCAGAATAAGTTATCCAGAATACAGCACAATGAGACAAAGATACATAATATATTAAAAAGAAGGTAACAACTGTGAATAAATTCCACCATAACTAATCGGTCTTAGAGGAAAAGAATAACCTAAAGAAGAAGAATATGTAAGGGGATAAAGGCTGTTCAGGGATTTACTCAGGATAAGTAAGACATGTATAGCCAGACACATCATAATGAACCAGATTATTATCAAAACTAAAGAACAACCAGAGAGAAAAGAGCAATCACCACAAGGGAGGAAGAATCAGTCCAACGGCAAACTTTAGCAGGAACAACAAGAGCCAGGAGCCAGTTGAGTAAGGTCTTTAAAATATTGAGAGACAGTAACTGTCAACCAAGAATCATATACCCATCACATCTCTCTTTTAAGAATGAAAGTGAAATAAATATTGTCAGATAACAAGAACTGAATTTTATCAGGAGACCTTTATGAAAACACCTTATAAAACATGTACTCTGAAAAGACAATGATCCCAGAGGGAATGTCTGGGATGGAAAGAAAAAGATGAACCAAGAACATGATAAATATAGATATAAATTTAAAGTAAACATTGCATACTAATTTGACAGGCTAAGATGCAAACCTTAAGTACTGGACAGGGACAGTAAATAAATTGGAAGTACAGGGAGAAGAGATGAAGTGTTTAGAGATCCTTGCATTACTTAGTAAGTGGAGTAAAGTAGTGTTTAATTTTAGAGCCGAAGTTAAATATGCATTTGGTGACCCATTGGAAACATGTGAAACAAGCAGAAATAGAATGTACAAATTTCCTGATCGTACACAGAAAATGGCCAAAGGGGGGGGGGCAGAGAGGGGGGATGGTGAGCCATCAAATCCTACAAAAAGCAGGATGCATAGAAATCAAGTGCAAAAGGATAGAAACAAGTCGAACTGTAGTAATTATAAGGAATATCATAAAACATGATAGCCACTTTTTTAAAAAAAACACTTTTTTAGATTAAAAAAACTCAAAAGATTGAGTTTTTAGATTAAAAACTCAGGTACAAATTATTTTACAAGGTATACAGCATGTTCTTACAGTGTCAATTGTTTCCTGAGAAGCACATACAAAGAAGGGATCAGATACGCAGAGATTTGTTGGGGGGAAATGCCTGGGAAAGATTTAGAGAGAGGGAGTTAGGAACATGAGGAAAGAGCCTTCTGACAGTGGGGCAGGTCGGACACATGTCAAAAGGAAGAGGGGAGAGAGGAGAGCTGGAAAGGAAGAGCCTCAGACAAGAGCACAGCGCTGGGAAAGCTTCAACCAGACCAATGGAGTGCATGGCAAAGATTGGTCATTAGAATGATCGCATTGGTCTTCAATGGCCATCCTCTACACTCCCTGGTGTTCTCAGTCCTTGGCTGGGAGCATCCTAGGGGAAGCATGTCCCTGGTGGGAATGCTGTGGTGGACCTGGAAGTGTGGCAGGCAGAGCTGGCCAGTCCACTGCTTCCCTGCTGCAGGGTTTCTTGCAGGGAGAGTGAGCAGGGCACTGTCATGGTTGCCACACAAAAAAAGTGAGACTAATATGATGGGAAAAGATACACAAAGCTAATACTAACCACAAACATACAGTGAGGTATCTATCTTAAGAGAAAAAAACAAACAGACTTTAAGACAAAAGACGATCTTGATGAAAATTAATCAATCTCATTACTCTCTTGCTTATCTTACCCTTCCTATATTTTTCTTTGTAGATACATGTATGTATAGTTTATGATTTAAAGGTATCACAATTTTAGCAACATTTTAAGTGAAAGACTATGGAGACAAAAGAGAAATTCTCTAGCTTTCTGAAGTTATAAGAAGGAAAGGATAAAATATTTATTTTTAAGAGTAGTAAATTTTCTTACACCTACAATATTAAACGTTGAGCTTCCCTTCTTCCATTTAATGCCACAGTGGGTCTTTAAAAAAATTTCAGTGTAGTTGACATATAATGTTATATTGTTACATTAGTTTTAGGTATATAATATAATGATTCTATATATAACTCTATATGTTATGCTATGCCCACCACAAATGTAACTACTATGTATCACCATACAATACTATTAGAATGCCATTAACTATAGAGTAAAACCTTGGTTTGTGAGCATAATTCATTCCAGAAACATGCTTGTGAACCAAAGCACTTGTATATCAAAGCAAATTTCAAGAACCATTGGCTCAGTTGTGATCATGTGACATTCGGTGTCCCATACTAGTACTGCAGACCATGGCTCCTTTATCAAGTTAAAATTTATTAGAAATGTTTGCTCATCTGCAGAACACTCGCAGGACAAGTTACTGACAATTCAAGGTTTTACTGTATTCTCTATGCTGTACCTTTTATTTTACTTTTTATTTTTTTAAATTTTTTTGTTCTTAATCTTTATTTTTGAGAGAGAGAGAGACACAGACAGACAGAGTGAGAGCAGGGGAGGAACAGAGAGCGAGGGAGACACAGAATCCGAAGCAGACTCCAGGCTCTGAGCTGTCAGCACAGAGCCCGACGCGGGGCTTGAACCCATGAACTGTGAGATCATGACCTGAGCTGAAGTCGGACACCTAACTGACTGAGCCACCCAGGCACCCCTATGCTGTACCTTTTATTACCTGTGGCTTATTTATTCTGTAAGTGGAAGCCTTTAACTCTCACTCCGCTTCACCCATTTTGCCCTTCCTTCCCACCTTCCCTTCTGGAAACCATCAGTGTGTTCTGATACATGTTGAATAAACTATGTACATCCATACAGTTGAGGACTATGTGGATGTAAGAAATAACAGGAAATACCTCTAAAAGTGGACACAGTGATTTCCATGGCATATTATGAAATGAAGATGCAAAGCACAAAATCTAATTGTTCTTAATAAGATAATAAAATATAGTAGGTATGTATCTTTTTACATGTATATTTTTATTCCCCTTACGTAAAAGCTAGCATACTATATTCTATTATTAGGTTAACATGCTCTATTTTATCCAAAATGGAATATAAACAGCAACATATGAATTTGACTCTATTTCATATTAATAAGGAAAGTATATTGAAGGGAGAATATGAATAACCAAGTAATTTTTGAATGCAGTACATTGTCATATACCTTCAGTTTAAAGGTAAAAAGAATTGTAAAAAAAAAAAAATTCTAATTACTTTGTTTTTCCCAGTAGTA
The DNA here is from genome assembly GCF_027475565.1 of Acinonyx jubatus. Taxonomy (NCBI): domain Eukaryota; kingdom Metazoa; phylum Chordata; class Mammalia; order Carnivora; family Felidae; genus Acinonyx; species Acinonyx jubatus. The sequence continues at coordinate 91,147,797 of NC_069387.1, read as the reverse complement.
TGGAATAGCAATTTGAAACTTTTGGTGTAAAATAGAGTTTGAAGGTATAAATAAATATATTCAGGAAATGGGAGCCAGTTTTTGCACTTTGAATAAGAGCTACATTACAATACAGATAGAGGAATGATTGAACCATCTCGAGCTAGACTGCAACTGGAGATCCATAGAGTTAAATAGATCTATGTGTGTGTATCTCCCGCCCTCTCAGCATCCCACAGTGTCTGTAGAAAAGGCCTAGAAGTAAAGACATCCCAATAGTAATGAGCACACTAGATTTTGGTTACTAAATGCCATTCCCATTAAGAGAAAATGGAGCTCCTTGGAACAATATCTGATTTTAGGGAAAAGTACAAGATTACTGACAAAAAATAGAACATCATAAAAAAATAATGGGGTCATGTCAAAAGGATCTAGAAGCCAGCTTGAAAGGGAGAGGAATTCCTGGGTCATATCCTTAATTCTGTTCTCTGGCAGAAACTCTGTTCTCTGTGAAGCCTGGCTCCATTTTTGAAACATTCTTTTTATTAAATAACCTTCTCCATGGCCCATCTGAAGTGGACATTAGGATTTATTCAAGGGATCTGTAGAGGTTTTGCTGCTTATATTTTGCCTATGAGAGTTTAGGATTCCAAGTCCGTTAAATAATCAGTGGACTATGTGGTTTCCTTGGTAGTAAAGATCCCTCGGTAAGGTAGTAGATTTCTGATCCCTTTTCTAGTCAGTCAAGAATCACATCCCAAACTCATTGTCTAAAGGTAGGGTCACATGACTGCTTAATCAGTTTCTTCTCCCCAAGTCCCTACCTTTCAGCTTGATGATGTCAGCTTTTGGAGGCATTCAAAATAATAGGTTTGGGTGGCTTTCAATAGCCTTTGCTTATTTTTGCCATGGGACTGAATCACTGTATCTAACTAAGGAATATGAACAGGCCTCTGTTTCTCAAAGGTTTTATTTTTTATTTTTTCACTTCTTAGATTCTAGAAGAGTTAGCCTTTTCATCTTTGTGATTTCCAACTGTGATTTCCAATCAGCCAATTTTTATGTAAGGTTGTTTTTTGTTTGTTTTTGATACCTTGCTCAAAACAGCAAGAAAAGCCACCACACATGAACACTCTTTACAACCACTTCTCCTAATGACGCAGGCTCAGTAGGCATATAGTCTGTATGAGTTATGACAGCTGGCAGTTTTACCAAATATTTATCCTCTGTTTAGTATTGGTTTTCACTTTGTCCTGTGTTTTATTTCCTCACTGCCTACACTGGACATCTAACCCAGGGTAACTTGTGTGTTTTTTGTTGTAGTAGCACTCCATGTCAAGGTGCAACTTTCTGTATTAATCAGAATGGCACTACATACTGTAACATATAGACCTTAACCTGTTAGTTATGGCTGCCTAACACAGTGGTCCAGTGAGTGCCCTGATTGGTAGGGAAATTCTCCTTTACACAGTAATTCAGGACCTCAGATTCCTTCCATCTTATGCCACTATAGTCTTGGTGTCCCCACCTCCAACCAACGCAAGGAAAATGTCATGAAACCCAGAACTGACACATCACTCAGCTCACATTCCATTGATGAGAAGTTGTCACATAATCCCCAGTTGAATGACAACTTCATACTCTGGAAGGGGAAGCACAGATTGCATGTGGAGAGCTGGATTTCTCTACCACTGTTTACAATAAGTACTATAAACCCTTTGGTTAAACTTAGACAATCAGCCGTACAAATCCTGACTCACTTGTCTGCTTTAACTCCCAACATTGGTCAAATTAACCTTGTTTTGTTGTTGTTTTTTGGTGTGTGTGTGTGTGTGTTGAAGTAAAATCTCTAATGTAAAAATCGACATTTATAAGTGTAAGGCTTTGCTTCTATTAAGCATCATGGCAGCAGCCTCTCTATTAAGATGGAAATACTTTAAGGAACACATTTTATTGAATAAAACTCCATGACAGAAAGTGGAAATAATACAATTGGCGTTTTGATGTGCTTTTCAGGATTCTCTGTCCACTTTGTTGTGTTGTTCTGTTGTGCATCTTCACAATAATTTGTTCTCTGTGCTCTCAAGGCTTAAAACACTCACCCATTTCTCAGAGGCAGAATAGTGAGAAGGCACATTAGGGGTTGAATTGGGTTCACCAAAAAGATATGTTGAAGTCTTAACCACCATCTTCTCGAAATGTGACTTTAGAAAGAGGGTCATTTTAGATGTAATTAGTTAAGATGAAATCATTAGGGCAAGCCTTAACCCAACTGATTGGTGTCTTTACGAAAAGAGGAAAGATGATGTGCAATCAGACCCACGAGGAAAGAGCCAAGTGACAATGGGAGTGAGGCAGCAGCAAACCAAGGAATCGCCAGCAATTAGGAAGAAGGAAGGAAGGACTCCGCCCAAAGTCTCAGTGGGAACATGATCCCGCTAATGCCTTGATTTGGAACTTCTAGCATCCAGAACTTGTGAGAGAATAGATTTCTGTCTTTGTAAGCCTCTCCTCCCCGCCCCCCCCCCCCCCCCCGCCCCAGCTGTGGTATTTTGCTACGGCAGCCCTCGGAAGCTGGTGTAGGGTACAAGGTTGTGGATTAAGCAGAACTGGGGTTGAATACCACTTTTCTCACTTGCCATCTACGTGGTTCTGGGCAAGATGCTTTACCTCTCAGAGACTATTCCCTCAACTATAAAATGGGGGAGAATAACGTCTGCATCTCAGAACTGTTAGGAGAGTCTTAAAAATATTTTGTATAGGTCATGACACACTGAATTCTGGTTAAGGGGAAATTATTGTCGCATGTTGTCTGATGTCATCCTTAGTGGCATAAGTATTTGGATATTCTTCCAGATGTCACTGCTGCAGCTTTAAAACTAACAAAGAATTTTCCTGTGCAGTATAAATTTGTCCAGCCAGATATCACTGTATTTTATTATTCAGGCAACAATGGCCCCATGCACAGACAAAATGATCTATTTATCTATGGCCCCAGAGCAGGCAAAATCTTCTATGTGAAAGGACCAAGAAGGATACAGTGATGTGGTTGATTCATTCATTGGAGAAATACTTACTGAGTATTTAGCATAGTCCTTGGCACTAGGCCAAGTCCAAGTAATGCAAAAGAGAAAAGCTAACATCCTCTTACAGACAGTTTACAGGAATGGTCAGGTGATGGGTCTTTTGAGGACAGTACAATGAGAGGTCAAGGAATGTCTACCAGGGACATCTATACTAGCCTTGGGAACCAGGAAAGGCTTCCTAGAAAAGACAGTGCCTCAGTTGTGCTCCCAGGTGTGAGTACTACTTATTCAGATGAATAGGGATGTTTGGGGGCACAGGTACTCCAAGCAGAGGGAGCAAGCCAGGCTCAAAAGTCTTATAAATGGGATAGCTTCCTGGCAATTTCTCAACGGCACCTAAAAAAAATAGCTCTGTGGTCAAATCTGTATGTTCTTATATATTTGGGGGTATAATTCCCTTAGACTTGGAAACGTCAACTCCTCTAAGGCAGCTGAATGTTCCCTTACAATCTTGTCATCTATTCTGGTCTTCAATTTACTCCTAAAAATACTTTTACTATAATTTTTTCAGTTGAAAAGGCATCCTTCTGTCTAAAGTAAGCCGTACAGTCCTTTTGCCTTTACTCTGTTATTTGTTAACAGACATCTATCTTGCCTACACAGTGGACTTATTCCTCCCTTGTTTCTTTTATGTTCCCAATGTAGTCTTTAAAAACGATCCCTATTTTTTAATTTAGCATTTTTCTTAAACTTTGTTTCATGATGTGCCTCAATTTTCTGAAAGCTTCTTTTATAGATTGCTTTTTCTCATTTGCATTTGTGTTTGTTCATCCCCTCCCTCTGTTGTGTATTTATATGAGTAAGGATGTCCTTTTCAAACATGAGTCCATCAGAGAGGTCCCCCTGTATAACCACACTACTCTCTTTAAGTACTCCCCCCCCCAACCATCTTCATTTTATTTATCATTGAGACTTGAGATTCAAAAGGTCCTTTATTTTTAGACTTAACATGTCCCTTGAGCCATGTTCCCCTTTAAGATCACTTTCCATGAGATCATACCTATGGTTTTAAAACTTGTCTTCCTAAAATCTAAAGGGCAGGCCTAATAATTCCCAGAGTTCTCTTCACTGATGACTGCAACTACCCAGATGTCCTTGAAACATAGATACAGGGAAAAATTGCTTAGCTTGTTAACAGGATATTGAATCCAAGTTTTCCTATTGTCTTGGAGTTTCACAGAGGTTTCCAAGCCTGTAAATGCCTGGTGACATGTTCTCCTACCTTCCAAAGGAAGAGCCAGGCACCTATGCTGAATATGCAAAGAACATGGTCCCACCAAAAGCTCTTCCCCCGCCTGGTGTAAGGCCATATAAGACAAGATGAAAAACATCATTGAGATGGTGAAGCCACTGGTAGAGAGATTCCCTGGTGAGAGCAATCAAGTGCTGAGAGCTTTCACCTAACTTCCCCAGAGCAGTGCAGGGATAGGTGAGCTTTCCCTCCCTAAGACAAATGAGAGTGCCTACGGAAAAAAAAACCAAACCAAAACAGAACAAGAAACAACTTTTAAAGCTTGGCACGTGATATGTAGCCAGCGGCTCTTGAGTTGGGGTGAGCCAATGTTGAGAATGGTCCACATGTCCAGATGCTGGAGAATTTGCCATGGATTGCATGGAAGGGGATGGGTAGTTTGTCATGAAGGGGACTTTGCTCAAGACACTGTTGATTTTTTCGAGCTGACCTCAAGAGAGAGGGAATACCAGCAACCAGAGGCTTAGAGAAGTTATAAGACCTAGGAGAAAGGGGTTGTAGCCCACATCAAGGAGACTGTAGGTGAAAGATCACCAGCAATGTGCGCCCTAAATAATCCACAAAATTACCCTATGGAGAAAAAGTCAGCGTTTGGCATTGCCACATCCAGAGAGCGCTAATAACAGATTTCAACTGAACCAATCAAGTAAGAAGTGTTTGCCCCCTGCCTTCTCTCCTTCCTTCAAGTCCAACACTCAAGAAGCTAAGTGCAGATGTGTGAATGGGGGATAAATAAGTGGGAGAACAAGATGAATAAATGGAGAAGAGGCAGCCAGGTGTGGTAGAGGCAACTTGCAGTCCACGATGGATTGTGCTCCCCTTCCATAAGTGTAGCATGCAGGAAAGTGACGGTCCACTGTGGGGTCAGCTTTTCTAAAGGCAATGCCCTTTGCATGTAGTTGAGCCCAGAGGAATGTGGATGAAAGTGATGTGTGTTACTTGCTACCCTGGCCCACATTAACCTTCTATAAAATCTTCCATGTTCTCCCTTCCCCCTGTTAGCTGGATATCAATAACCAGGATGTAGCAGACACTACAAATGCCTTACCCATGTGCCCTTAGCCATTAATATCCAAGTATATACTAACTAATATCTAAGTGTGTTCCAATGGTCTGTACCTAAGTCTCTTTGACTGAAGCCTTTGTCTAGCTACTGGAACCTTCTTTGTCCATATATATGGAAGGCTGGAAATGCCAGGGAATTAGCAGCTCCCCCAATAGGTGAACAATCTTAAACCAATGGCTATTTGGAGTTGGTGGATAAATACCCCAGCTTCCTCCTCCTTGGGTGAGATAACGTTGAGGCAAATATTCTGTACCATTTCCCACTGGGATTAAGCTCTAGTTGCCCTGAGATATAACTTATGTAACCCTTGTTTTGTTTCCTTTCCCTATCTCACTTCTGTGCCCTTTGGTATTGATTGTGATTGTGTCCCAAATAAAAAACACTTTTATTTAAATCCTTATTTCAGGATCTCTTTTTGGGAAAGCCCAAACTAAGACAAGGGCAACTTTGAAACCCCTATTACCAAAGATAGCTGAGTCTTAGACATCTTGGATCCTTGAATAACTGGATGGAGCAGACTCCCTCCCCTGACCGACACCACACTGCCCCACCACAGTTAATTCTACTTCTTATGTGCAAAACCTAAATCTCCATTGTATTAAGCCACTGATGTTTCATGATTTAGCTGTTACAGAACGTCAACCAACATACTATGTAGGCCCCACTTCCCCTTTTGGCAGGTTTCCAAACATACAGCAGATCCAGACCTGGGAAAGGAAGAAGTTTTAAATTGGATGAGTGTTTGAAATTTTCACACTACTCTGGCAGGATATTTTTTACTGCATTGAAAATTAAACTGAAGATTTATTGTCTGAGAGTGGCCAAGTTTTCATCCAGGAGCCGGGAACAGCAAATTGAGAGTATAGGTTAAAAAAAAAAAAAAAGTTGCCTTTGCTTGTATCCCACGAAGTTTGGCTCTTTCAGTAAATTGGTTATAAGTCATGTATGTTTACTTGATTCAGCGGAAATTGCCATACCGATAGCTCCTTGTGAGCTAACAAAAAAGTATAAAAATGTTTTTGCTTGGCGAGTTAAACCTTGCTATGTTTAAATGTATTTGTTTTCCACTTGACCATGCACTGAAAGATATACATGTATATAAATAAACCTCACTCCATCTGTGATATTAACCGACCATCTTATTTTACTTACATGGAGAGAAAGATATTAGTTACGAACTTAAGTTTGGAAGTTTTCCTGAAAAATTCTAAGCCTCCTCTTTCCTCCTTCCTACCACCCCTCAGCCTGGTTCCTAGATGCTGTGTGTTTCTTTCTAGCTCCTTTGGACTGAAAGCTATGGTTGAAACAAGTGCTTTGCTATCACCTTCCCTTTACCTTCTGGGCACAGTCTCCTGTTTAACACATGGGTCATGCTCTTTTGTTCCTTCCCCAACCCTTCATCTCATTATTAAGGCAGGGACCCCGAGGTCATGCCCAGATGTAGACCTAAGGGGTCCCATTTTCCTGTAAAGGGAATTAAGACACTAAATGAAAGCAAAAGAACAAACTGGAACAGGTTCTGAGTGCTCATGCAAAAAAAAAAAAGTAAAAATAGCTATAGTTCATAAATGCAAAATAATAGAACAGCAAAGGTCAAAATGGAAGCCAACAGTTAGAGTTTTAGTTTTACCATAAATATTTTTGTGCCGCAAAAAAAACCCCACCTTCAAATTAAGTAAGATGTCATTTTGTCCACAACATGAGATTAAAAATCTACATTCCTTTGGATAAATAATAATACATTCCATTTATTGAGTGTTTACTGCATCCCAGGTGTTGTTCAAAGCACTATGGATATTCTAATGCATTTCATCCTGACCACACATTCTATCAAACAAGGACTCTCCTTATGTCCCTGTTACAGATAAGAAACTGAGGAACCTAGAGGACAAGAAAATTGTTCTAAGTCACACTGCTCACAAGTGGTGGAGGCTTGATTTAAATTCAGGCAGACTGTGCCAGACTCAGAGCACCTCGCCTTCATTTAACCCTCACGACCTTCTTCAAGACTGCATTCTCAATTTACAAACGAAGGTACAAAGGCTCAGAATTAAGTAGCCTGCCAAATCTGTATTTATAGTCTGATCCCTGAACACTCTTCCTTAACCTTAGGGTGAACATAGAATTTATTGTCTAAAGTCCAGGGAACTTTTAAGAGTGAAAAAGGGACATTATTAACAATGATGCTGGCACAGTAAGCACAGGACTCTCACAGGCACAGGGCAATGCATGCTCGCCCTCCATGCTGCCCATCTGTCCTACCTCAAACCTTTGAAGAGATCTGCAAAATGACAAGAGAGAGAACTCTTCCCCCAGTGTTTTGTGAGCTAGTATCACCCTTATCCTCCCCTCTCCCTACATGTTCATATCCTCTTTGGAAACACTGTTCCATCAACTTCCTCTTCTCTACTTCAAGTCTTTTGAGGAAAAAAAAACACAATTAGGTCTTATAAATGTATTTTCTTCAAGTGCGAAATGACGGGGTTTTTTTGAGACTTGGAGAAAATAACATCCTTTCAACTAAGAACAGAGCTGAGCAAAATTGGAGGAGAGCACAGCGAGGACTAATAATTTAAAGAGAAATTTATAGGTCTGCTGATCTCGTGACTAACAAGTAATTTGCTGTCTGCAGCTTTAGCGGCAAGAAAATAGTGCTCAAAACCAGCTGAGCAAGGGAATCTCCTCTGGCGTTAACAACAATGCAGATGCCCAAGTCCCATCCCAGACTTCCTAAACCTGTTTTAGAGGGTGAACTCTCCAGTGTCTGTCCCTTTTTACAGCCTCACCAGGGCATCAGATTCACAGGCAAGGAGAACAAATCAATATTAAATCCCCCTGACCCCAACAGCGCTTTCTTAAAGAAACATGGAGCAGGCATATTAATATTCATCTTGCGCCATTATAATTACCAAAGAATTCATCCTGGGGGTTGTCTTGCCTGCCTGCCTGCCTTTCTTTCTTCCTTCCTTCCTTCCTTCCTTCCTTCCTTCCTTCCTTCCTTCCTTCCTTCCTTCCTTCAAGAGAGGGAGAAAGCACGTGCATGAGCCAGGGAGGGGCAGAGAGGCAGGGAGAGAGAAAATCTTAAGCCAGCTCCATGCTCAGTGCAGAGCCAGTCAAGGGACTCGATCTCATGACCCTGAGATCATGACCTGAGCCAAAATCAAGAATTGGAGGCTCAACTGACTGAGCCACCCGGGTGCCCCATCCTGGGTTTTCTTCAACATGTTTTAGACAGAACTTTTTTTTGGTTGTTTTTCTAATCTAAAATGGTCACCTTACCTTTCACATCAAGAAGTTTTTACCATCTTTCATGATTCCTTTCTTTTATTCTCCAACACCTCCTTTCTTAATATCTTCTTATACGTTCATATGCATATATGTATGTATATATACATATGTATGTATATATGTGAAATGATGGTTTGTTAGAGCTTTGGAGGAAACAACATCCTTTCAACTAGTGGAACAGAGCTGAACCAAATGGGAGGATGTAAGCATATATGCATATACATATATAGAGATAATTCAGGTGAACACATTCAGACATATATGATTGTGTATATATATATATATAACATATACACATACTGTACATATATTCATACAGGCCTCCTGAAATTGGAAAGACCTCTTGAAATTATTTTTGATTTTTATTTACGTATTGGGTAAAACAATTTTGAATAAATCCACTATTTTTTAATCATAGAACTATTTTGTTTTGTTTCCCAATGATGCTTTTTCCCAACAGACCATTATGAAAATTTTAAAGCATACAGCATAGTTGGAAGAATTTGAAAGGACACAGCCAGGTACCCATCACCTAGATTCTACATCTTACTCTATTGGCAACATCATGTATCTATTCATCTACCATTCTTCCCACGATCTCCTAATCCACCTTATTTTTGATGCATTTAATAGTATATTTACACTTTGACATACATGTATACATTACACATAATATATTTACAATAGCATTTAATAAATGCTATTGCTATTACTAATGTTAGTGGTGACAAAATATTTCAACTGCATATTGTCATTCAGTTAAGCAAGTCTTCATTCAAAATTATTTTATGGGAAGGGCACCTGGGTGGCTTAGTCAGTTAAGCGACCAACTCTGGATTTTGGCTTAGGTCATGATCTCATGGCTGTGAGTTGGAGCCCTGCATCAGGCTCTGCGCTGATGGCATGGAGCCTGCTTGGGATTCTGTCTCCTTCTCTCTCTGACCCTCCCCTGCGCGCGCTCTCTCTCTCTCAAAATAAATAAACAAACATTAAAAAAATTACTCTATGGGAAAAGATACCACAGGTCAGATTCCCTTCTGAGGAAAATAAAACAATGTTATCTTTTGCTGGTTAGGAAATTTAAGGACTGGCATTAAATCTCTATATAATTATTTTTCATTTTAACATTTAATTACTTTTATAACAGTTTGAAAATCTAAACATTTTGACCAAAAATATTAATCAATGATTACTACTTACTTGCCCAGTATCCTTTAGGATAAAGCACCAGTTGAAAGTAAGACTGCCAAGTATTAGCATGCATCTGATTTTTGAGCTTGTGCCTTAAATGTTGAAAATGTGAGTAACAGATGGTTTTCAAAAAATAAGGCGCTTTGCTATTGGTTTAAGGACACCATATAATGGTTCTCTTCTCACCCAAATATCTTCCACACTTGCCTGAAATCCATTGTCATGTTTCATGACTTTTGGGGAGATCCTGTGAAAATGCTAGGAGTCTTCAATGTTAAGAAATTCTTTGCTTTCCTCAGTGCTTCTGGACAACCTGACCAGGATAGGGAGACCAACAGATGCTACAACAGGTGGAAGGTAGAATTAGTCTTGCTGCCTGGTATTTTTTGTCTTGGAAATCCTTGGATTCACCGACATGCACACTAAATCAGGCCTTTTGCAAGCTGCCATGTACTTGGTGTCTAGATGGACTGGATTCCCACACTTATTATCTGCCTATTTCTCCAGTTACTTAAATCCCAAGTTGGCTTAATGATGTGGAGGGAGGGCAGTGCTGATTCCTGTCTATTCCTTACTTCCTTCTCTGTATCAATTGGCCAAATCCTTGGTAACCTAATCTCAATTCACTTTGGAGACGCCACTTTATATAGATAGGTCACTTAAACTGTGGCCCAAGTACTAGTATAAACTTGAGAACGGCTTATGTTTGCCTGCCCTCCATCCCGTATGCTCAGCCATTGTATTAGATTCCCTTGCAGGTACATGCTGAGGCTGATATGAATGGGGCCTAGGTTTGGGACAGTGGAGATTAAGTTTCTGGTTGCTGTGCTTTTGGAAGCCAATCCCCATATCATAATCTAAACGGTCTTGGTTCCTCCCTTCTATTTGGATCCACGTGAGGGTCTAGACCAAATTAATCTGTCTGGCACACCCAGGGTTTTAAGAACACAGGTGCTATAGTCAAACAGTGCTGCATTCAAATTGTGGCCCTACCACTTATGACTGACATTTTGCCAGTGCCTTTATCTCCTTAAATTTCAGTTTCTTGTAGAAAATGAGGTTGCCTTCCTCATTGCATGTTTATGGCTTTTTACTAAGATAAATGCTTGAAAAGTACATACTAAATTATGGTATACAGTAAGTTCGAGAAATGGAAGCTTAAAACAAAAGCTAAAAGTATCAGTATTATTCCAGGCACTCTAAGCCATCTCCAAAATAAAGTGAGTTATAAATAAATAAATATATAAATAAGTAACTTAAAAATAAATTTGTATTCATCAATATTTTTTGACACTTTGCTACACAAACATTATTCAGACACCTGGCAAAACTCTGTGAGGATAGTATATGGGAGGATTACGAACTATAAAAGTGGAATGCATTTATTTTATTCCTTCCTATTCTCTTCCCCTACAGTTCACTAACCATTTGCTCAATCTTTTAGTCATGTATTTGTTCATCCAAAAATATTCTGTACTAGGCCCTGTGCCAGGATGGGCAAGAATGCTGAGGTGAGGCATGATGAGACTCACAGGTTATGTTAAGGAGCTGGATTTTTCTTAAAGGAGACAGGGAGCCATTAAAGAAACATGATCCTGGAAAGACCTTCTTTGTATCTGCTTATCAAGACGCCCACTCTGGTGACAATATGGGGGATGGATTTGTAGGATCGGGGACAGCAGCAGGGAGACCCCTGTGCCTCACACACTACGCTGGTGCATGCCTTTGTGCCTTTCCACTGCTTGGGATCCCCTTCCCATGGTCCTTTCTCACCTTCTCCTCCTCCAGGGAGCCTTCCAGGACTCTTTCTTAAACCAAGGGGTCCCGCTCTGTGCACTCCAGAACTCTGTGCTTACCCCCAACTTAGCATTTACTCGAATATACCAAAACGATCTATTTCCTTGTTTGGCTTTCCCACCAGCTTACTCACACTTTGAGGATAGGATCTGCATCCTATCCTTGTTTCCCTAAGGCCCATCCTTGTTTCCCTAAGACCCATCTTAGTACACAGTGCATACTGGATGCTCAATAAGTACTCCATTAATGGCTAAATAGGTTGGACTGGTAGGTAAAGCCTACACTGAATGGATCTACAGATAGAAGTCATGATTTAATAGAAAAGGCAGACACAATAGTATATATTACAAATAAAATAACTGGGTTATTGTATGAGTAAGAATGAATAGCTAGGTAGGATAAATTAGGGAAGGATTCCCAAAGGCAGTAATAGACTCTTTGCATCTTGAAGGTGAATGGCAGTGTCTTCCGTGGTGACACGGTGTACCACGTCAGACAGAGGAAAGAATGCAGACAAAGAACAGATGAGTGAAGACTGACTGGCCAGTGCCCTGTCTGGAGTTGGGGAGCAAAGGAGCCCATGAGGCATTCGGGCATCAGAATCAGGGCTGCTCTGTACAACACCATCTCTGGATTCCACCTTCAAGGGGCAAATAGTTCTTTAGGTTTCAGGTAAATTCCCTATGGGCCCAGAGCCTTAAAGGGACTCAACTTGCAGGTGGGGAGTCCTATTGTTAGAAAGGGGGCTGGACCATAAAAATCAGGGGAAAACCACTGCTCAATTAGCTGCCCTAAAATCATATTGAGGGTTGAGGGCTCTCTGGTTTGCATTCTTAAAAATCTGTTTTAGTTTTTATTTTAATTAATTAATGTATTTATGTATGTATGTATTTATTTAATGTTTGTTTATTTTTGAGAAGAGAGAGACACAGCACAGCAGGGAAGGGGCAGTAATAGAGGGAGACACAGAATCCGAAGCAGGCTCCAGGCTCTGAGCTGTCAGCACAGAGCCCGACGTGGGGCTGGAACTCACGAACTGCGAGATCGTGACCTGAGCTGAAGTCGGACACTTAATTGACTGAGCCCCCCGGGCACCCCTAAAAATCTGTTTTGTTTTTAAAATTGAGTTCCAGTCTTTTTGCATTATTTCTAGTCTCTGTGTTTTCTCAAAGACTTATGGCACTGGTTTCTCATGTGATTTCCCTCAGAGCCCCTGGTTGAAATTTTTCTAGGATTGACATCTTCAGCTCATTTAGAGCTGTCACATGCACTCACACTTTATTCTAGTAGGTTTGTTGTATTTTTATTTTTAAAAATTAATACTATTAAGCTTGTTTTGCTTTTTTATTACTTTGGTGGATTGGCTTTCTGATAATGTATGCTAGGGTAGCAGATCACTACTTTATATTTGAGAGCAACACTGGATGTTGCTCTAAATGGCATTTATGTTGACATCTCAATGGATCGTTTGGTGGAAAAAACAGGGTGAGATAAGGCGAATCAATAATGGATGAAGGGAACAGAAATTGAGAAGTGGAAAATTATTAAAAGTTCTTATTTTCATAAATTATAACTTATTTCTTTTTGTTTCACAAACATCTAAATTTGGGTGTATATTGGACTTCAAAATAATCATATGTATGTTTATCTTATGCTTTCAAATCTGGGTGGAAAAGACAAAATCAAAGTACCGATTGACCCTTTCTCCTTCAGACTACCACAGGGTCTCATTGCATCTTCTGCATCAAGGCGGGTGGGCTTGCCTTTCTTTTTGTTTCTTGATATGAACACAGCCAAATACATACATACATACCCCCTGGCTGCTCTTGGCTCCTCTGCAATTCAAATACACCTTTTCAGCCAGCCATCTTTCATTCTCCCTCACTTTTGTCTTTTTCTGCTTCCTTTTCTCTCTCTAAGCATTGCTTTTCAGGTCAAATTGCTTGCCTAGATTTGCCTTAGTATCATGTATTAGGGTTCTCCAGAGAAACAAAACCACTTATATATTTCAATATACATATAAATGAAAAGATTTATTATGGAGAATTGGTTCATGCAATTGTGGAAGCTGAGAAGTCCCAAAATCTTCTGCCTGCAAGCTGGAGGCCCAGAAAAGCCAATGGTATAATTTCAGTTTGAGTAAGGTATAAATCCTAGTACAAAGGCAAGAGAGCAATGTCCCAGCTCAGTCAGACAGGCAGGAAGCAAAAGGGCTAATTCCTCCTTCCTCTGCCTTTTTGTTCCATTCTGGTCCTCAAGGAGTGGTGCCCATTCACAAGGGAGAGGGCAATCAACCTACCTTACGAAGTCCACTCAAACGCTAATCTCTTCGGAAAGACTCTCACACACACCCAGAAATCAGGTTTAGTATGGGCACCTATTGGTCCAGTCGAGTTGACATATAAAATTAACCATCACATTTCATTAGGGGGAAATGAGTTAAAAAGAGAAGTTGGAAAATGAGGGCTTTCTTAGACCAAAGTATGAAGATAGAGAAACAAACTTCCGTTACAATAGCCTTTGGTTCCGGTCTCTGCCACTAGGTGTCACTAAGTAATCTAATTAAATACCATTTATGACTCCAACAAATGAGAAGACACTGAACTAAATGAGGTAGAAATAAAAATTAAGGTCATGTGGCCTAAATAAAAATCCTGTAGATTATCTGTAACAGCTATTTTAAAACAGCAGGATGAATCCCTGGAATATGAATTGGAAAGTTCATGAATTAGCAAGAGGACATGAGAGGGCTTAGTCTTTATTGGGGAGAAAGAATAAATCCTTTATAGTTTATGTGCTCTTCCTTTTTTCTCTATTAAATTGGACATCCTGCTGCCTGCATTTTCATGAGCATAATTAGATTTTATGTGGTCTAAACGTTTTGGCCGGGTTGTTAGCATCTGCTAAGGCAACTCTACTCCCCTTCAGACTTTATTAGTTCATATATTTTGTTGTTCAGCTTTGTTAAAACACTATTTTTTGAGGGCGCTGACCTGAACTACCTAAAAAGCAAACTGGATCAACATAATATCTGCCCTTAGGAATATCTTTGGGTGAACTCCTATTTATCCTTCCAGATTCAGATAAAATGTTTTCTAGTCTGTCAAACCTGGTCCCCATGCAGCTCTTCTGCTTGTCATTCCCCTGGCACAGCTGCATAATCTTCCATGAGGCATTTTTCACCTTACCTGCTCATTATTTGTTTATGTATGTCTTCTTCACAGACTGTGAGCTCCCCAAGGAGGGAGACCAGCTCCACAAAAACTCAATGGTGCCGCCGCGGCCACTTGGCTTCCGGCTCTAATGTGGAGACACTATGTGGCACTAACACAGTGTAGAGCAAGTCAGTGGGCAATTACTGGTTCCTCTAAAGCACTTTGCTGGAATCTTCTCCCATGTCATTTCAGCAAGGGATAACACTGGTTGTGTGTGTTCTGTGTTTTATAATACTATGTGCTCGGAAAGAATAATTAAAGGCTCACTGAATTAACGTGAAAAGAGGTTTTTTGTTTTGTTTCAGGCTTGTTTTATTTTTTTGGATGATGTCTTCAAATATTTGTAAAAGGAGTTGCTTATTATTCAGCTATTGCCAACCCATTTACACAAAGTTGCACAGCAGAGAAGAGGGGACTGTATTTTTAAGAGGTGCTAAATCAATATTTAACTGAAGGGGCAGATTTTAAGCCAATTACTTTGCCTTTCTAAGAGAAGTAATGAGATTAGGAAACATTTTCTTAGGGGTTAATGGACTTGTAAATTCAAACAAGTATTTAGAAATATTGCAAGTAGTTATGTTTAATTTTTCTATAATCTTAATTTTATAAAATAAGTATAAATTGCTTTAAGAAACTTGCAGTGAAATGCGGCACACATTTATTTAATACTTATTATGTGCCTGGTGCTATGTTGAAGGAGGAGATAGCAGCATGACTGGTGTCTCCCACCTCCAGAAGCTTACACTTGGTGGGGCCATGTATACAATGAATCTAAATATAATTTTCTAAGAGCCAAGAACCAAGAGATTTGATTAATCCTATAAGGGAGGGTAAGATGGTCAGGGAGGTTTCAGAGAGGCATGGCATTTGAACTAGAATTTTACTATCTGTGAAGTCAGGAAGCTTTATAGTTTGTACTTTGTGGCTTAGTTAAATGGAAGCACTCAGGGATTGGGGCAGTATTTACATAGAGTGTTTAAAAGCTTAGATTTGTAAAATTTAATTAACGGATCGGATCTATCTTTTGATCTACTTTACTGATAAAGTTATCAGGGTAAATCAAAATGACTGTTTTCTGTCATTATATTGACATCATCCTAACCTATTGAGTTTTAAACTTTGGTATACTTTGCAATCATCAGCAAGGATGTTAAAGTATACTTTCCTCCCAAACTTACTGGGTCCAAACCTCCTTGTGTGGGGAGGCAATGTGTTGTTTTTTTTTAAGTTTATTTACTTATTGTGTGTGTGTGTGTGTGTGTGTGTGTGTGTGTGTGTGTGAGAGAGAGAGAGAGAGAGAGAGAGAGAGAGAGAGATTCCCAAGCAGGCTCCACACTGTCAGTGCAGAGCCCCATGCGGGGCTTGATCTCACGAACCATGAGATCATGATCTGAGCCCAAATCATGAAATCGAGAGTTCCAACGCCAAACTGACTGAGCCACCCAGGTGCCCTAGGAGGCAATGTGTTTTTAACAAGGCTTCCGTGTGATGTTGGTATAAGTACCACTACATAAGCAACTTGGTAAGTTAGAGATAAAACTTGGCCTTGTGGGGAAGGCTATGGTTGCTGATATTATCTTCTGATTACTAATGAATGTGCTTCTTGAGGAGATATAAGGAAACTTAACATTTATTTGGGACTCTACCCATCGTTCTAGGGCTGCATCTAGATCATTTTTCAAAAATTGCAATACCACTAAGACTCCTATTTTAGAGACGAGAAAACTTAAGCTTTAGAGAAGTTAAGAAACTTAATTAGGGCCACACTTCTAGTAAGGGGTGAAATCACTAATAACTTTGGGGACCCTAGTTCTTTGCCCCCTTGAGTATATTCAGTTTATCTCAGCCCCTGAGATACCAATTTAAAAACACATATCCTGCAAGATGACTATTTAAGTCATTTCCATGAAAAGAAAAGATGACAGTGATTTTCTCACTCCTGGGCTCTGACCTGGCTGCAGACAATTGAATTGCCAGAGAAGAAGGAGAGCGCCAACTTCTGTAACTGATGATCTCTTCCACCTCCATCCAGACCACAGGCCTTTTCCAAACATCCCTGAATCAGAGATTAAATATGGACAGATCCAAATCAGTTGTGAAAAAATCTAAACTTGGCACTCCCCATGTCTTGTAGTTGGCGTTATGGAGTTCACTTCAACATCCATCTTAGGGGTGGGACATCTTAGAAATATTCAGCTGCTGTTGTAACACATTGATTACATTTGTACAAATCATTCCTTTGGCAAATGGGCAATTGGGATTTAGCCAAATGTAAACAAGAAAACTGACAAGCTTGGTCCTTTACTTTGGCTAGTTGACTTCTGCCTCAGAACAATCTTAGGTATAACCAGGATGAAGTTGGGAACACTAATACTTGCTGATCTCTAGAGAGATCACCCCAGGGCCTGAGATAGGTCAGCCTACTTCAACCCTGAGATGATCCCAGGGACTCAAGGCACAGAATTCCTTAACCTACAGGGGCATTGAAGGTATGGTCAGAGATGTGTGGCACTTAAATCCTATTTTATTTTGTTTATTTTTATTTATATTGGCAATTGTAGTTTCTGTGGACCCAGAAGTATGTGAAACACGGCTTTCATTGTTATTCCTTTAATAATGAGAACGCTGAGTTCAAAAGCTGACACTCTTAAAAACACCCACTTTTGGGGCACCTGGGTGGCTCTGTTGGGTAAGCAGCCAACTCATGATTTCGGCTCAGGTCATGATCTCGTGGTTCATGGGGATCAAGCCCCGTGTCGGGCTCTGCACTGAGGTGTGAAGCCTGCTTGGGATTCTCTCTCTCCCATCTCTTTGTCTCTCTCTCTCTCTCTCTCAAAATAAATAAATAAATATTAAAAAAAACAAAAAAAGGGGCGCCTGGGTGGCTCAGTCGGTTAAGCGTCTGACTTCGGCTCAGATTATAATCTCGCGGTTTGTGAGTTCAAGCCCTGTGGGGCTCTGTGCTGACAGCTCAGAGCCTGGAGCCTGCTTCGGATTCTATGTCTCCCCCTTTCTCTGCCCCTCCCATGCCCATGCTCTGTCTGTCTCTCTCTCTCAATAATAAATAAACATTAAAAAAAAGAAAGAAAAACACCCACGTTCATAGTTATAGAAAACCAACGGGAGTAATTAATAGAACTTGAAAATTTGGTGAGGCACCTGGGTGGTTCAGTTGAGTGTCTTACTTCAGCTCAGGTCATGATCTTGTAGTTTGTGAGTTTGAGCCCCACATCGGGCTCTGTGCTGACAGCGTCTGGAGCTTGGAGCCTGCTTCGGATTCTGTCTCCCTCTCTCTCTGCCCCTGCCCCACTTGTACTCTGTCTCTCTCTCTCTCTCTCTCTCTCTCTCTCTCAAAAATAAATTAACATTAATTTTTTTTTATTTTGTAAAATTTGGCAACTGAGCTTTCTTAAAATTAAATTCCTGTTAGATGTGTTTGTGTCATTTTGAAAAAGTGGATAAACATCATCCATTATGGATCATAAACTTTTTTTGCATGGCTTTTGCTCATTTTAAAATGGGCCAGTTTGATACACGCCTAAGTGTATGTATACACCTCACTTCCAGTAACAACTTAATGTGTCTGTATTAGTAGAGTTAGAGTGATGTTCCCTCACTTCTGAGACAATGGTCATGAAAGGGTCTCATTGCCTCCTGCAAAGGGTACCAGGAGAACTTCTCTGCTGTATTTCTTCCCAGACACATTTGTTATTCCTATTTATATGATTCATCATTTTCCTGAAAAAGGTAACCAACAGCTCAAGCTTTAGCAATAGTTTTCAGCTTTATGTTTATGAAAGCTGCTATTTCAGTAGCCAGAGAAGCTGAGTTAGTGGACACCTAAACAGCCTCCTCTCAACATGCCACGCGGGGAGCATAAACCAGCTGATTGTGTAACAGCAGAAATCCCCCTCTATGAGCAGTTCAGGAGCTGGCAGAGGTGGTGGGAATTTTTCTGGCCAGTGTTCCAGATGGTCTGTCCTGTCTGGTCTGTCTCTCTCCCATTGTTTTCTAAAGCTTAGCCTCCATGCTAATGCCTTGTACTGTGATGGGCTGCTCACCCCTTGAGTATGGATTCTGGGAGTTAACTTAGTGATAGGACCCAGAGGAAATGCTGACCCCCATCTGTTCTTTGGGAATGTCCTTATATAGGAACAAATTTGGGTTGTTAATTTTTACAGTGAGAGCTTAGTAGGGCTGGACTGCATTTACTCTCTCTCTCTCTCTCACTGCTTGACTGGAAGATATAGCTACAAAGGGAGAATTTTCTTCCCCAACCATGTTTCTTTCTTTGTGTTTGCCCCTGAAAAATGGGTCAATTTTTGCATGGGCATGTGTGCATGTGTGTGTATGTATAACAGGGGGTGGTCCTATTTTATTCAGAGAAATCCTCCATTTTCTACATTTATGTATGTATGTATGTATGTATGTGTGTATTGGAGAGAGTAAGCAGGGAAGGAGCAGAGAGAGGGGGACAGAGGATCTGAAGTGGGCTCTGTGCTAACAGGCCACAGCAGAAAGCCCAATGTGGGGCTCAAACTCACAAACCACAAGATCATGACCTGGGCCGAAGTCCAACGTTCAACTGACTGAGCCAACCAGGCACCCCTCTACTTATCTTTAGATCACGGAGGAAGGAAAGTTTACCAATTCTTTTACTCTCTCATGGATACACTGGGGAATGAGTCTTCTCTTTCCATTATCTACTCTTATCTCCCCATGGGATAAGATGCAGTCAGTCTGATTGGTCCCTGGGACTCATCAGTCATTCCCCACTTCTCCCCTAATAGTATGCTGTGACCTATATGATTTTACTGGAGCCAGCCTATGTGAAGGTAATAGACTACACCTCCCAACTTCCTCTGCAGTTAGAAGTGGCCAATGAGATGTAAGCAGAAGCTGGGGGCCTTCCCCAGGAAGCTCTGGTTCACCTGGGAGGTGTATCCTTTGTTTCTGCCCCTTTTTATTTCCTATTGCCTGGAACACTGATGAAATGTTTAGAAATATAGCCATTATCTTACAACCTCAAGGTGATCTTGAAAGTAGAAGCTATAAGCTAAGGATATGGAGTTGAAAATAGAAAGGTCCTCAGTCTCTGATAACTGTGGAGCACGTTACCAGTACTGGCTTACCTATCTTCACACTTATTTGTGAGTAAGAAAAGTAAACTTGTATCTTTTTAGCCACTATTGTTTGGATTTTTGTTCAATGCAGAACCTAATCTGTCGCAAAAAATATGTAAGTCACATAACCAAAAATAGCTCATTCTGCCTCTTTTTCTCCTCTTCTCCCTCCCACCTCCCACCCACGAACCCCCCAATTTTTGCTCTGTTTTTAGCTTCTCATCTCCAGCTGATAAACCCTGTGTTTGATCTGCTTAATAAAAGAGAATTGGAAGCACAGAGGATGTCCACCATCCCTGAATTGAGGTATTCAGCATTTGTAAAACCTAGAGACCCATTTGCTTTTAGGTATCCAAGATGGTGGCAGGATCTTATCTCTTGATAATCACTTCCATTTCCAAAAGGTAAAGCATTAAAGAGAGATCAAGGAGGAAAGAGATTTGTTTCCTTTATATTATTTTTAAGGGGGTAGTGTCGGTGGAAATTTTTCTGTGGGATAAGAGGGGAATGGAGGAAGAAGAGACAATATCCCCAAAGACTCAAACCCTCAACTTCATCACGTTTGTTGCGATTTCCACATCAGTCTTGACCTGTTGGTCATTTCTACTTCTCTGGCAGTTTTAAAGGGAGGAAAGGACTAGAGTGAAGAAATGGGTCACTGGATACAGTGCCTTTCAGTCCAACGTGCTATTCAGCCTTACCTCTCCTGTAGCTGGGGGCTCTGAGTATAAATAGGGGATGTAGGGAGCAGGCATGGGTTCTCCTACCCAGTGAAGTTGCACATGCTCTCTCCCATGGCATCTGGGTAGCAGCGAGGGGCAGGGGTGGCATAAAGAGACTGTGTGGGGACGATAGACTGGGGTTCCGTCTCCTTGTTTTGGGTTTTACACTCTGTGAATCCTACACCCACTCGTGTCCACCCTGAATAAGGAGAGGAGGATTCTTTTGTTAGAAATGTGTTTATTTTATAGTGAATTAAGGAAAGGCGGTCACAGTCTGCAATGACTGTTTGGATTCAAGGCACGGCTCTTCCTAGACTACCCTCCCTTTTATAGAAGGTTAAGCTAACAATGTTTAACTATCTAGAACGGGGTAAGGTCCCCTTTCCTTATGTCCGTATCTTATTCTTCCTGTCTGCTATCTTAAAAGAAATCTGAAGGAAGCGGATTGATGTCCTTTTGATTGCACGAAAAGTGATTGAACAGCAGCTCAGCAGCATCATTTTCCTTCCCAGTCATTGAAAAATGTTCTGTGTTATTTTCTAAAAGAGTCATCAGAATTGACAATTTTGTCAAGATTATCTGATTTGAAAACAGACTTTAATATTCAGGACACCATGATGACTAGAGTAAGAACTTAGAGCTTGAATCTCAAAGCAGTCCATGTGTGTGTACGTGTATATGCTTGTGTGTACATGCGTATGTGCAGATGTGTGTGTGCATGTGGTGGGGGGGAGTGGGTGTCTCAGGCTCTGCCCTCGTCAGTGGTCCACTTAGAGCCAAGGTGCATCACATGAGCCACTCCCTGGCTGTGAGAAATGCATACCTGCCCATACGTTTGAGATTCAGTTCCCACATTGTGACTCTATTTAAAACCTACCTAATGTTCGATGTTGCCTATAATTGTAGGCTGGTATCTGTATATCACCTTTTGCTGGAAAACCCAGGCTTTTCAAAAAAAAAAAAAAAATACTCAGGTCTTACCACAAGCGTGGGTGGCAGGTGTTGTTTCTTTCTTCCTCCAGATGAGGAAAATGCAAAAACAGAAAGGAGTTACGTGACTCAGGCAGGCTCACTAAAGCCTTTGTAAAACTTAACCCCCATTTACTTTCAATGTCATTTAGTATAATGTGTTAAGTCAGCAACTGATTTTTCTCTCAGATAACTTTGTTATTGAAATCTAACTCACGTATCATAAATTCACCCTTTTAAGTATACAATTTAGTTTTTAACGTAGTTACTAAGTTGTACAGCCATCACCACCATCTAATTCCAGAACATTGCCATCAACTTCCAAAAGAAACCCACACCCATTAGCAGCCAATCCCCTCCCCCTTTTCTCTTCCAGCACCCCCAACAACTATTGATCTACTTTATATGTCTATGGATTTGCTTATTCTGAACATTTCATGTAAATTGAATCCTATAACATATGGCCTTTTTGTGTCAGGTTTCTTTCACTTAGCGTACTATTTTCAAAGTAAATTCTTCATTCCTTTTTATGGCTGAATAATATACTCTTGCATAGGTATGCCACGCTCTGTCTATCCATTCATTAGCTGAAGGACATTTGGGCTGTCTCCACATTGGGGCTATTACAAATAATGCCGCTGTGAGCATTCATGTACAAGTTTTTGTGTGTATTATTGTTTTCGACTCTCTCTTGAATATATGTATATACCTAGGGGTGGAATTATTGAGTCATTACGGTAACTCTATGTTTACCTTTTTGAGGAATTCTTCAAACTGTTTTTGCAAAGAGGCTGCAACATTTTACATCCCCACAGCACTGTCTGACAGTTGTAGTTTCTCTGCATCCTTGCCAAACCTTGGTATTGTCCCTCATTGTGATTACCGCCACCCTAGTCAGTGTGGTAGCTACTGATTTTTAAACGATAACAGAAAGATACGCAGCTAGAGACACTGGGACACTTTCTAAGCTGGAATAGGGGTTATGTGGCCCATGGAATGGAAACCCCTTTCCTTGCTAGACTTCCCTCTTTCATTATCCTATTCCTTATCTGTGACAGGCTTTCTAGAGTCTGCACCTAAGACAAGAGAGAAAAAGCTGCTAGAGGCCTCACCTCCTCTCTCTGTTCCCAGTGTACGTGAAACATGGTCCTCCCCAATGTTAACTTCCAACTCTCTACAGAAATTCTTCTATGGTTAACACCCAGCTTAATGTATTTACTATCATCATCTTCCTCAGCTGCTCTGGAATATTCTTTACTTCACCATTTGACGTGTTACTCATATTAATAGTGATGCTAAATACCAAATAATCCCATCGCACTTATTACACATTGCTTAATCCTTACAACAATGCTGTGATGCGTGTTGTTATTGTCCCAGAAATTTTGGACATGAGGAAGTCGAAGATGAAGAGTATAAAGTGAATTTCCTTGGACACAGAGCCATCGGTGATAAAGTAGGACTCTCTAGGGAAGGCTGTAATGTCAGCCTCATCTACCCTGGTATTTATTTCTTCTTGGCCTTTTTTCAGGCTCTGAAGGTCTGGAAGGCTCCCTTCCAGACTGGAAAATCCTGAAAAGCGATGTGTTCTTCCCGTCTCCCTCAAATGCCACGATAACCCTGGAGGGAATTATAGAGCTAAGTAGGCTTGGGATGACTTACTTTTATTTAATTACAATTTTAATTATTCCATTAGGCCGCTTATGTCTCTGGAGTCAATTCTCCTTCTCAGATATTTTCTGATAATTAGAAAATAAATTTATAACTCTTTTCTTCATGATTCTAAGCAAGGTCCTGTCAATTGGGCCAAATTAAGTTTGGGGTAATTTCTTGGCAGATGGCAATAATCAAAGCTAACTCTGTACCCACAACCCAATTCTTATAATTTTTCTGCTTATGAAACAGAACCCAACATTGCCATTTCATACCAGGTGAAAGATGCCATTTCATACCAGCAAGATGTTTCTTGCTGAAACAAAATACCGCGTCCCCCCTCCGTCCCCATATTCTATGCTTTGGCTGGTTTGTAAAAGGCATTATCTGAATACATCTAGCAACAACGCTAGAGTGGACTCTGAGTTTTTGATGCCAGACTGCCATTAAATGGAAACCAGAATGCAAATCTCAACATTCCACCAGAAATAGAAGCAGAGGAGCCTCTATTTTGGGGGCTTTATTTAAATTGAAATAGTAGCTCTCTTTGGACAGTGAGTGTTGAGTTATGTATTTTTTTATAGTTTAAAACACCCAAATGAAAAACCCAGGGAGGGACTGAATATCTGAAACACATAGACGTTCCCTTTCTGCAGGGGCCGTGACCATACATTTTCCATTGCACGGCTTGCCACTTCTCCTTCTCATCTTTCCATCCTTCCTAACCTGCAAAACCACATGTCAGTCGTCTTCTCAATGATGGGATGTCAGGGTAAAATGTTGTTTATACTTCTCTGGAAGGGAAGTGTGTGAGGTTTATGAGTGTGTGTGTGTGTGTGCGCGCGCGCGTGTGCATGTGTATATATTTGAAGATCTTCAGGAAAAGGCTGAAGAATAACCGTAGGGAATGATGGCAAATTAGTTTTAATTAACGTACTGTAATAAAGCCAACCCCTGAGAACCGTTTGTCTGTATATTGTCATAAATAACACTCTATTCATTACACACACAAACACGAGCCCAAAGTGAATGAGGTCATTGAATTTTTGTTGAAAAGCCATTTAACTTGGGGCACTTGGGTGGCTCAGTCACTTAAGTGTCCGACTTTGGCTCGGGTCATGATCTCACAGTTCGTGAGTTCAAGCCCTGCATCGGGCTCCGTGCTGACATCTCGGAGCCTGGAGCCTGCTTCAGATTATGTCTCTCTCTCTCTCTCTCTCTGCCTCTCCCCTACTTGCGCTTTGTCTCTCTCTGCCTCTCCCCTACTTGTGCTTTGTCTCTCTCTCTCTCTCACTCTGCCTCTCCCCTACTCGCGCTTTGTCTCTCTCTCTCTTTCTCTCTTTCTCTCTTTCTCTCTCTGTCTCTCTCTCTCTCTCTCTCTCACACACACACACACACACACACAAGAATAAAACATTAGAAAAATGTTTTTTTAAAGTCATTTAACTCAGGGTTTTACTGTTTTATTCTATTTCTTCCAAAAATGCTCCCCTTTAATTCTAAGTCATAGTAACATTAGGAGGAAATGTGTGTCTGAGTTGCAAGAATCTTTTCCTGGAGATTTTTTTTCTGACGCTCATTCTCTGACACGAATTGTCCGTGACTGACATTTGGATGATTCCTATCATTGGCACAGTTTTAAACTAAAATGGGCCCGAACTGCTTTCCATTAAAAAATTTAAATTAATATACATACAGTTTTGGGGTATGTTCAATTTTGCATACAACCTTGTTGTATTTGTTTTTAAGATACCCCACTGGCCAGACTCTCTGTTCTTCCTGACACCTCTCCACTTGAACATTGCTTCACACTCTCTGTTTCCAGCTCTTCTGGTCTCACCTTCTCGGTGCTTCAGTCATCTCTGAGGGGGCAAATTCAGTGGACATGAAGTTAGAAAACCTGAGCTCTATCATTTGCTTATGCCGTGATTCTGAGTACATTACATGACTCCTCTGAAGTAATTTCTTCATCTGTAAAAGTGGGAAAATGCTTGATGTTTGTTATTACTAGGAGAACTTTAATCTAATTTTCTATACAAAGCTCTACTCTCATAATTCATTTGGAATCAATGGCGGCTTGAGAGATTAAATATACCAGTAATTTCCCTCTGGTCATTCCCCTCATGCCCCATCTCCACCTTCACCACGGTATCAATATTTGTCAGTGTTTAAACAAATTATAACGATCTTTCCCTCACCAAGGGATTTTACTATTTTTGTTGTTCATTATTGACATTTTTCTGCTCCATATCATTTTTGCAAGTGGGGGAGTAATGAACAAAATGAGTATTAATGCATTTTTGCAAAAACAGATTGGCCCCTTTGTTTCAGGAGAGCAGCTCTGGGGCACTCAACAGGGTTTCTCAAAGGATCCCTAGGAAAGATGTATGGGCCAGATTGCTGCAGGGGATCACTGAGAGGCTGAAGAAAAGGGCCAGAGGAAAAAGGACAGAGGGTCCAATAAGTGAAAATGAGCCACGGGCATGGGGCTAATCCCCATGGCAAGAACCCAGTTTCCTTGGATCTGCGGGGCTCACAGAATTATCAGGAAGGTCTCTGAGGCGACTTTATTAGAGCTGAGAATGTCCATTAAGAAGGATGGCCACACTAGGAGCCAGAAGATGTCCTGGGAGGAAGAGAAGGCACCAGAGCTGCCTGCTGGCATAGGACACAGTAGCCAGCAAGACTGGGTGAAGGCAGTGTATGTGGTTCAGTCCAAGCTGATGTGGAAGAGCCGTGGTGAGGACTGGAAGCCCATTGCCCCAGCCAAAGCGATTCTACCACTCAGCTCAACTCTAGTGTAGAATTATTTCAGCCATTGGAAGTGACAACATTCCTCATAGGCCACTAGACACTGGAAAGCATTTTGTTCCTAGCAAATGGTATGAACCTAGTAACTGTTTAATGAATGTATTCATTCATATGCTCATCCAAAAATATTCGTGAAACTCCTATTATAGGCCCAACGGTGTTGTAGGTTTGTAAGGATATGCCCATGAACTAGATGGGTGAGTCCCTGCAGTCCTAGTGTTTATATCCCCAGAGGAAGAGCCAGACAATAAACAGGTAAAGAAACAAGCAGGATGATATCAGATATTGACACATGCTGCGAAGGCTTATCTAGAGTTATATTTGCAATAGAGTGGTCAGGGGAGTGGTTTTTGAGGACTGAATCATGAAAATTGGCCACCTGTCCTGAGATCCATGCAAAAGGAACCTGAACAGAGTTCGATTATGTGTGTTTGCTGATTTGTTCTGTCTCTGAAGTAAACCTCATTCTAACGTACTGTAGTCACAAAGCTTGATTCAAAATAGTTATTAAACATGCTCTGTATTTCAAATAATGTGTTTAGTGCTAGGAATATACAGGTTAACACATGGCCCCAACCTTCAAGGACTTGACATTATCATGTGGAGAGCCAGGGGTGTGAATAACGACAATAAAAAGTGAGAACTGCCAGGATGGAGTCATGCTAAGCATACTGTGGGGGACTTGTTGAAGAAATGCTTTTTTTTTTATTAAAAAACATTTTTTTAATGTTTGTTTATTTTTGAGAGAGACGGGAAGAGACAGAGCACGAGTAGGGGAGGGGCAGAGAGAGAGAGGGAGACACAGGGTCTGAAGCAGGCTCCAGGCTCTGAGCTGTGGGCCCAGAGCCTGATGCGGAGCTTGAACCCACGAATCGTGAGATCACGACCTGAGCTGAAGCCGGACGCCTAACTAAATGAGCCACCCAGGTGCCCCAATTGAAGAAGTGCTTTTCATGTAACTGAAATAGCAAGGCTAGCTGTGAGTTAGGAGAAAACTCTCCATTGTTCCCTCATGGGTCTGCCTTTCAACAGACCACCTTTGCTTTTTTATTATTTTATTTTGTTTTTCCATCATGATAAGTGTACTCTTAATCCCCATCACCTATTTCACCCATCCCCCCCACCCACCTCCCATCTGGTAAGCATTAGTTTGTTCTCTACAGTTAAGAGTCTGTTTCTTGGTCTCTCTCTCTCTCTCTCTCTCTCTCTCTCTCGTTTTTTTCCATTTGCTCTTTCGTTTTTTCTCTTAAATTCCACATGGGAGTGAAATCATATGGTATTTGTCTTTCTCTGACTGACTTATTTTGCTTAGCATTATACTCTCTAGCTCCATTCCTTTCATTGCAAATGGCAAGATTTCATTTTTTCCTTATATAGGTGCAAATTATTTGTTTTGTAACCTTTTCGTCTTTCTTACAACACTATTTATGCTTTCTGAGTTTTCATTTTCTCATCTGTAAGCTTGGGGTGAAAATCCTTACCTGAAAAAATCCTAAGTATCAAATGGGATGTCATATAGGTGGCAGAGACTGTTAGCTCTTCTTTCTTTCTCTTATAGAAATTTTGTAGTGTAGCGATGGCCACCAGATTAAGGAAAACTACATATCCCAGCCTCCCTTGTGTGTGGGTGTGATCAAGCAATAAAGTGCTGGTCAATGTGAGCAGAAGTGATAAGTGCAGCTTTCGGACGATGTTCTTGAAAGGGAGAATTCCCTCCCCTGCCCCTTCCCTCTTTCCCATTGCCTGGAATGTAGACATAGAGATGAGATGTCTTAGACCACGTGGAATGGAAAACACCCTGCAAATGGTAGAAGAATAAGACAGAAGGAGCCTGGGTGTCTATCTTTTCAGAGAAACCATTCAAATCCCGGACTGCTAATGAACAGACTGTTATGTGTTATGTGAAAGCAAAAGAAATTTGTTTTGTTTGCGCCACGGCCATGTGGTATGTCTGTAGGAGCAACGAACCTGTACCCTAATTCATGGAGGAATAAAAGCAGAGTGATGCATTAGAAAGGTCCTGCTGGTGATGGTGGAGAGGAGAGAATAGAGGCAGGGAAATTAGAGGGAGGGAGACCACCCAGCTACCCAGTTATGTGTTTGCGTTTTCAGAGGTTTTGAAAGTTGGCAAGTCTTGCCTGGCCTGTGGGTTTTTACAAGAATTTTGAATTCCATAGACAAATAAATTGGAGACACACTGAATTAAGGCTAAATGTGATTCTTCACGATAGGTGTGACAGGTGTTTTCAGCATTAGAGAATTTTATGCCCCTTAAAAAGAGAAGGCTGAAAATACAACGTTCCTGAAACTTATTTGAAAATGAGCCCTTTCATCATAAAACTTCAGTTTTCATGGCTACAAATGTTCTAGGAGACACAGGGAAGCGTGATCAAGTGCCAGTTAGGCTTAAAGGCATCTATACTGCCCTGTAGAAATTTTAAATCTGAGATGACAACCAAATATCAATAGTCCACAAGGCATTTCACAAAGAAGGATGTTCGTTGGATACAAGAATTAAATAAACGTGCGCATGCACACATAGCCCTTTCCACAAATTGAAGATACACCAAATGTTATTAGATATCAATTTTTCTCTGCACAGGATTAAGCTTTCAGTCTTGTTCCAAGGTATGAATGAATAGGACAAGAACGGAAGAGGATACAACAAGACACTGTTTTGATTCCACTTGGGAAGATCTTCATGAGGAAAGTCCTTGCACAAACCTCAATGGCATGAATACTAATTCTCATGGCAAGAGATTAGACTGCACGGTGGATGACCTCCTTACTCAGGGAATTCATGACAATCCAAGAGGCAAAGTGAACGGAGGCAGAGCAGAGCATGTAAAGTCAGAATCCTGTGACTTTGGCCCTGAGAGTGTTTGATCTGGCAGAAGCCATTTTCCATGAGTAACCGAGTCCTGTATAGCACTTACAGGATCAAATGGCAGTATAAATTGGATCAACAGTTAACGTCCTAATTCTCTTCCATGGCCAATGTGAGGAAAAGTAACTCTATTTAAACCCTTCATAGAAAAATACTTGGTGCAGATTCCTTGGAGGGAAAATTTTTCTAATCACAATCCCATGCCAGCTATCTCTACGGTTTTCTCAGCAGTACAGCTAATCCTGTGTGAGCAAAACTGAGCAAAACTCAGTTTTCTTTCATTATTTTTGGTCCATATTGGCAGAGGAGTTCTTAGGTGCAGGGAAAACACACACAGAGGTGTCACACCACACTTGACACTGTGACTGTGGTGACAAGGTTCTCTCCAGCTGTCAGTTTCAGGAGCATTTCATTTCATTTGCTGCTGCACAGCCCCGTGGTGAGAAGTGGCAGCCACACGTTTTATCCAATGTAATGTCTTCATTAGTAACAGAAGCGATAAATTGCCTTGGAGAAAAGAGGTGCCTAGGAAATGGTCCACGTGGCAAGCGAGGGTCTTTATGTAAATATCCTATGTTACTTCCTCTAGTTGGGTTTGGATTCTTAAGCAGTAGGGGTTTTGAATTGGGAAAGGTAAGGAGAAACTGCGTGTCTTCTCTGCATGTGGACCACATGAGACATCCGATCTTCATGCACAGCATCCTCATTCTCTTCTGTGGGCCGGGTCGTTACCTGCCTAACAACCTCCTAAACAAGTACAAATTGTGTCTCCCAGTCCATACAATGACAAGGTGACTTCTTTTTAACGGCCATGGAGAAACTCTCAAGATAAAAGTGAGTGTCTTTCAGAAATCAATGGCAAATTTCTCAACACTCGATGGGACACTAGTTGTGTGGTGTGACAGAATGCATAGTGAAAACTTGAAGGTTTCTTGATCAAATCTTCGTTTGGAGAACAGCAGTTTATGCAAAATTAATCAGGTTTCTTTTGTTGTTGTTTCTGGAGCCTTTAATAAGATGACACGTATTGTGAAACTTCAAAGGAAAAGGAAAATAGAGAGTTTCCTGAGTTTATTTCACCCAAGAAATCTTTGCTTTGGGCCTAGATAGTTCCATGAAACGTTAATTTTTGGAAAAGACTAACAGAATCTGCCAATCATCAGCTTTTGTGTCCTTTAAAAAAACGTTTATTTATTTATTTTGAGAGGGAGAGAGAGCATGCAAACGGGAGGGGCAGAGAGAGAGGGAGAGAGAGAATCCTAAGCACTGTCAGCACAGAGCCTGATGCAGGGCTCGATCTCACGAACCCATGAGATCATGACCTGAGCGGAAATCAAGAATCAGGTGTTTAACCAACAGAGCCACCTAGGCACCTCATCAGCTTTTATGTTTAGGAACGCATACCAACCCCCAAGCTAAAAATGTTTGAGAAATGCCCAGTAACCTTGCAATCTGACTGAAGGCTACATTCTTGGTGAGGAGGTTAGGCCCAATGATGATTTAGCAGAAGAATAATTGAATTCTTGGGACTATACAAGAATCCAGCAGTAAAGGTTGCTTGCTGACCTGGGGCAGAGATGGGCTGCAGGATTTGTGTGATTCCTGCCTCACTGGTTGGAATTCTCCCTTCTTTCCTATTTAAGAGAGGAAATGCAAGTGGGCAAGAATGATGTGATTTCAGGGCTAGAACTCACAGCCATCTCTAAAATGTGAAACAGGAATTCAAAAAGGTTGTAGTTTGCTGTTTGAATGACATCTTACAATGGAGCATCACACTCTAAAATGGCCCTGTCAGTGATATCGATGGCCCAGAGGGTCCTGGAGTGGATTTTCTGCCAATGAGCATGGGATGCATGTGTGTGCACACTCAAGTTCACACACATGTGCAAAAGTCCTGGACTGGAGAGCTGGAAGAATCCAGAGAAAGGGAAAGAAACCACGCTCCTCCAAAGTCCTCAAAGCTGGTGAAAATCTCAGGAACCGCAATTCTTACAAAGCTCCCTATGTCACATTTTATACATTTTTGGTTTTCAAATTATCATGGATCATGGACACTAGGATTTGGTCTTGGGGATTTTTTTCCCCATGCTAGAGAAAAGTCTTCACTTGCCATGTTGGATGTATTGCATTTGGAAAAAAATGTGACAAGCAATCAAATGTCCTTTTGGTCAGAAGTTCAACCAGGACTAATATTTTGAAAATATAAAATGAATGCGATAAGGACCTTAGCATAGTGATTAAGCATATGTATTGGGGGTGCCTGGGTGGCTCGGTGGGTTAAGCGTCCGACTTCAGCTCACATCATGATCTCATGGCTCATGGGTTTGAGCCCTATATGGGGCTCCACATTGGTATTGTGGAACCTGCTTGGGATTCTCTCTCTTTCCTCTGTCTGCCCCTCCCCCACTCATGCTTTCTGTCTCCCTTAAAAATGAGTAAATCAACTTAAAGAGAAAAAAAATGTATTCTAGGGGCACCTGGGTGGTTCAGTTAGTAGAGCAAATGACTTTTGATCTTGAGGCTGTAAGTTTGAGCCCCATGTCAGGTGTAGAGATTACTTAAAGATAAAATGTTGAAAGAGAGAGAGAGAGATAATATGTATTCCAGAGCCAACCCGTCTGAGTTTGAACCTCAGCTCAGTGCCCTTGTGGCCAGCTGTTTATCTGTTCTACACCTCAGCTTTCTTGGCAGTAAAATGGGAGTTAAATTAGTACCCACCTCAGGATACTCAGGTTGTCGTAGGATGGAATGAATTCATATTTGAAAAGGTCTAAGAATAGTGTTTGATGTTTAATGTTTGTTACACTTAAAAATATTTTTAAATGTGCTTTTCATTTTCTCTCTTATACAACATGATACTCAAATCACTCCATTCTAGACCCATATGTGTCTCTCAGACTCCTTTTATCTTCCACATAAAAGCAAAATTTCTTTCTTTCCACAGTTGCAAGCTTAATAAAGAATATACACCTCACGCGTCCTCAGAGCTAGGTCTAAGTTACTGCATGGGGTAGAGTTCTCGCCCACCCAACTTGTAGCCACTAGGAGGCCATGAGTGAGAAGTACACTTTTCTTGTTAAATCGCTATATTTAGAATGTTTCTGTTCCAGCAGATAATGTCATTATTTACCTAATAAATACAAACCAAGATTGATTAGACCCCCTCGCTCATACTAACCAAAACCCATGAGGGACCAGAGTAGCTTGCAGAATGCCAGTTTATTCGTTCAAGTCGACAAGTGTATCTGTCAGACAGGCTAGGAATGCTCTCATTGGCATGAGGCAAGTCTTTTCTCCCTGGCTGACAGCCTGGGAGCCAATCATAATCCAAAGTCACTTTATCTGCTCGGCATGAGAGATCACTGCCCATTCACTGGAAACACATGGAGTTCGTATAGTGCACATCCTTGGTCTGTATAGGGATCAGAGAGGAATGAGAACATCATTTGGCAAGCATGAAAACAGACCAAGAGTAATTAGATGAAACAGGGTTTAATGGCAAAGAGCTAAGAGATTCTAAAGCATCCAACTCTTAAGATCACTTTCCAAATGTGACTAAAAAGATGTCAAACCTGATAACTCCTATTCCCTATCAGCCAATTCTTAAATAGTTCCCACCACGTCTTGTTTCTCCTTTGTATGCTTTCATAGATGCTTCTTTTCCACCTCCATCCCCATTGGAAGGACATTCTCTCGCTGGCTGTGCCCGTATATTGAATCAGGGTGCCATTCTATCTCCTCTCATGGTGTTTATTTAAAGTCCCCTAGATTGCAGTTGGGGAGGGGCAGTGGGAGAAGCATTTTTAAGGCTTCCAGGGAGGACCAACACGTGGCACCATTTTAGTGCGGGGATATAGAGAGGCATAAGGTGGGCACTTGCCCTCCAGGGGCTGCAGCCCAGTAAGGGGCCCAGATTAGTAAGCACCCAGACTACACTGTCGTAGAAGTACAGTCAAAGGAGCAGCTATAAGAAATGGCTTTAGCATGCAGGAAGGCATGATGGACTCTTCTTGGTCAATGGGCATAAGAGGAAATGAGGGAAGGTTTCCTGTAGGAGGTGATAATTGAGCTGGAATAGTGATAGAGGTGTTCCAGAAAGGTGAAATGCCAAA
Source organism: Acinonyx jubatus (assembly GCF_027475565.1). Lineage (NCBI taxonomy): Eukaryota > Metazoa > Chordata > Mammalia > Carnivora > Felidae > Acinonyx > Acinonyx jubatus. The sequence goes on along the minus strand of NC_069387.1, from coordinate 91,114,646 downwards.
ATGGGGGGAAAAGGCCTACTGTGGCTTGAGGTGTCCGGGAAATGATTACAAGTCAGTCATTTGGTGGGGGTGGGGCATATGAGACAAGGAGTGAAGCGAATCTGAGCACGTAGGCAGAGGTTTTGGCCACGGGAAGCTTTTTAATGAAGCCCACCAGCATATTGGTTCACTAGGTCTGTGGTGACAAAGTACCACGAGCCAGGTGGCTTAGCCCAAGTTCACCATCTCACAGCTCTGGAGCCTAGAAGTCCAGGATCAAGGTGTCAACAGGGTGGACAACTTCTGAGGACCTCGAGGGAGCATCTGTTCCAGGCCCGTCTCCCTGTGGCTGCTGGTTTGCGGGCACTCTGTGGCATTTTCCTTTGGCTCGTAGAAGCATCGCCCTGACCTCTGCCTCCATCTTCACGTCACGTTTGTGTTCTCCCTGTGTGCATCTCTGTTCACATTTCCTCTTGTGGGGACACGAAATTCAGTCAGATTAAGTTAGGGCCTGCATCATGGCCTTATTTTAACTTTAGTATCCCTGTAAAGACCCTGTCTCCAAATAAGGTCACATTCTGGGATACCGAGGGTTAGAAATCCCACATACGAATATTGGAGGGGGACACAATTCAACCCACGACGACCTGCATTTAAAAGACAGCTAAAGAAAAAGAATCACGGAAGGACTGGCCAGGAAAATACGAAGAGAATACAGTGTCAGAGAAGGGCAGGGGATAGGGCTGTCTACAAAGCTGATTGCTCCTTCAGGGCAAGTAGGTGGAGGCACCAAATCCCAGCTCTACCTTTTGCGTTCACTTACCTGCTTCTCATTTTTCTTATTGCCAGATAAGGGTAATCCTGCTTCCCCACAGGGTGGCCATGAGGATTAAATGTGATTATGTACATAAACTCCCAGCACATAGTGGGCCAGTTCAGTACATACATGCCTGCATACGTAAACAGTAGTATAAAAAACTGCATTTAGTCTCGCCCTAGGGACCTCTCTCATTTGTGCATGCTACCTAATGCCAGAGGGGTTCTAGACTGTTACCAATCGACTCCCTAGATACACTACATCATTTAAAAGCTGACACCCCGGGGGGCTGCTCTTGTCTCCTTCCCTGTGCAGAGCTCATAAAATTCCCCATTTGCTTCATGTGACCAAAAACCTATGGGAGTATACAAGTACAAAGGGTGTGAATTATGGCCGTGAAACAGGATTTCAGAATGTTCCCCTCTTGTACTTTCTGTGGAAATTAAACATCTGATTTGACACCTCATGAATCTTGCTCTCCAGGTTGTTTGGTTTGGATTTCACATGGTAACGGATCTGCCCAGGAGAGCAAAACACAAACCTGCCTTGCTGTGTGTATCTAGCCAATGACCTATCCGAGGGGTACGCTTTGCTTCCTTGATTGTTCTTACCACTGGAGAGATACTAGGTTCCTTCATTTAGGATGGTGTCTGGTTTTCTTCCCCCTCAGAACCAGTTTAGATGCCACAAATGCTCTCTTGCGAGAATAGCTTCTATATTCATGGCACATTCAAATGATGCTTCAAAGGAGCATCTCCATCATGAGTTAGGGTGTTAAACCAACTTCGTTTTCCAGGCCTGCATCTGGCTCTCAAAGGCTCCCGGGCTCTAGGCCCTCCCACTACTGATATTTTGCTGGTGTGGTTAAGAAGCCATGAAAAGGAGCCTTATTCCCTCTGGTGAAAATCACTTAAGCAATATTTCTGAAAGACGCAAACATTCTGAACCTGTCCATCGTCCAAACGTTTGTGAGAGATGGCATTCCGTATCATTTTTTTTCTCTCAAAACAATGTCACCGTATTTCCCATCAGTCCTTATCCTGTTTGCTCGGGGAGTAGAACCACCTTTTTGCTTTGCTCATCTTCAACCGCTCCAAGCATACTGATGAGCAGCTTGTTTGGAACAAAAGGAAAATATCCAGGTGCTGACAATCATCCTCGGTTACCCACATCACTGCTGCTGTTTGTAATATGCTGGAGACGACCGGGATGCATGGAGAAAATCTGTCCTGTTGGCTTCCTCATTGTGGGCTTCTGAGTCATGGAGCCTGAGGCCAAAGAGGCGCATCAGTCAGCATTTATTTGTTTTTCCTGTCTCTTGTTCTGTTCCTCCAACCCCCCACGTCTCCTGAGTTAGGTCCTCATCCATCTCCTATGGACTCCTGCAATAACCTTGGAATGAGCTCTCCTTTTCCGTGTCAACATCTTTGTTAATGTAAACTCTTAAGGCCCAGCCTTTAATTTTGTCTTCTGGACCCTCATGGGTCTCCTTTGCCCTCACAATAAGGTCCAAACATTCTTATATATATATTGCAAGGTCCTTCAGATCTGTCCCCAAACTAGAACCCCATGCTCTTGTTCCTTGACAATCTTCCATATACCATCTGCTCTAGCTAGATGGGATTGCTTCTCCGTAGACACATGTACCATGAGGTGTGCTTCACTCAGTCTCTCCCCTCTGAGTGGAATGCAGAACCCTGTCACCTTCAGAGCTCAGCCTACCTCCCTGCGAGCTTTCCTGACAACTTTACTCAGAAGTGATGGCCCCTATGAATTCCTGTAGCCACATTTCTCTGCCTCTCCCAGGGCTCATATAGCTTTCTACTTGATATCCTATTTGTTTGTGTATCTGCTCAACTCCTTCCTAGATTGTGAACTCCCTGAGTATAGAGATGTGTCCGGTTGATGCCCCCAAATTATCTGGCACAGCTTCTTACACATATGGCAGGCACCTTATCAATGTCTGGGAGTGACTGGACGCCAGGTAATGGGATAGACATGGGGGCAAGGAAGACTTACAAGAGATTCTTCCAGTATCTCAGCTAATTTTTACATGTAGTGGCACTGAGTGTCCTCAGCTGAAATTAATCTGGAAACAGGAGTTTACAGAGCAAATTAGTTTCATGTGAATTCAGACTTGCAGCTAATAGATGAAAAGAAAACCTCAAAAATCTTCATTGCATATTGTCTAGCCAGGGACAACTTCAACCACACTTTTATAAGCAACACTTCCATGCAGATCTGCCAGATAATTTACCCCCCTGTGACAGCCGTCTTTTGCTTTCTCTCATATATTCTTAGCACAGTCCCCATGGTAATAAAACTTTACTCAGAAAGCAAGGCAAGTGTGTGGGGGAGGAAGGGAGGTGAGCAGTGTTTTTCCGTCTGACTTGTCCTGCTGTTGCTTCAAGTTCATTGCTTGCATTTTATCTTGGTTTTGGTAAACAAACTGCTCTCAATTATCTTGTTTCCTGGAAGCTCCACTGAAATGCATTTGAAGGTGGCTCATAGCTCTTGAGCTTTTATTGGGGACCTCATGATTTTTTCCATGGAAGGCAGAGGGGACTCATTTAGTTTGTGTTCCCTTCTGTGAACAAGTAGGTTTCCAAGGAGAGAGTTGGCTAACCAGAGCCTCAAACGGAAGCCAGCACTCTGGGCTCTGTGTTATGCATCTATGTCTCTGGGTTTGTGTGCACCTGTGTATGCATGTGTGCATTTGTGTGTGTGTGTGTGTGTGTGTGTGTGTAAAAGACACACAGAAACAGAAAAGGAGAGAACACGGGGCTTTCGGCATGCTTTAAATTGAACTGTATCCGCCATCATGCCACCTAACTTTAGAATCTGTCATGGGAAGGCACTGGTGGAGGTTATTTTAACCCAGTGGTGAGCTCTGAGTGGTGAACACAGCAAGGGAGTAAGAAAATGGTTGGAGATGTGTGCGGCGGGATAACGGTCTAAGGCGCTCACACCGGGTGCCTCCAGCCACACGTCTGCTTATGCGGTGGCCCTAGAGCTGGGGCAGTGGCAGAAAAGGTATTTGTGAATCTAAATGCCTATTTCTTTGCTGGTTGGTAGTAAGTGCATGCTGCACATCGCATGAACGAATTAACAACGTCCAAAGTTTAGTTGAGTTGCAAAGGACTTTGTCATGTATGCTCACCTGATGGTGACTGAATGGAGACCTCAGGTGAGGAAACCATCAGCTCTTTAGTCAAGGTCCCTGCAAAACTTATAAAATGCTAAATCTATTTCATTTTGGTTGGCATGAGGCAGGTTTTTTTTGTTTGCTAGTTTTATGTGAAGTGTTATAACCGAAGTCTTGAGAAACATCTCCAAGATTAATTGGTGACACTGATGAAGGTGTGAGTGTGGCATTACAGAAGAGAGTTTTGTACATTTTAAAAACATGATACCTAAACTAAGCTAATGGTGTTACCTTAAAATTGGAAGGTTGGACTTAAAGATGTGTATGGGAAAGACAGAGCTTAGCATTCACATATGTTCGGGCTCAAGCACCTAGATCCCAACATTTTAAACTAAAAGAATAGAGCAATGCCAAGTGATTCTTTCATTTAGGTGTCATTTTCCACCAAAAAGATTTGTAATGAAGGTAACACCCATGTCTTCAAAAATAAGCCCTCAAAAGGTCATTTTTTTTCTTAAAAAGAAATCATATTTCATACAATTGCTCTACCATTTCAGAGTTATTACATATCAAATATCTCATTTTGTCCTTACAAAATTGTCTGATTTTTCTCATCCTCATTTGACATCAAGGAAACCGACACCAGGTGGTTAGAAAGATAAATGCTAGATTCTAGATGTTTTGACTCCCCATTTTGTATTATTTTTGCTAGCTCATAAAAGAGAGGAAGAAGAAAAAATAATGGCTAAAAAGTCCTCGCAGAGGCCCACATTTCCTAAGTGTGGGTATGATGCTACTGGGTCTAATGTATAACTTAGCGGTTCAAGTTCAAATTCTTTCTCTTCTCTTAGATCATGTTCTAGTGATAGTTTTGGTAGTCTAACATAGTGATAAGTAACTTTTAAACTTAAAACTCCTTTAGTAAACCAGAAAAGGAAATTATTTTAAAAAGTAAACTTTTACATTAAATAAGTGCCACCTACACTTTGGGACTTCCTGGGTAATTCTAATTTATTATCAATCAAAGCTTTAATTCACACCTCAAATTTTCTCCAAGTTTTTATTTATTTGTTAGTTTGGTTTTTCAAGTTTATTTATTTGTGTGTGTGTGTGTGTGAGAGAGAGAGAGAGAGAGAGAGGAGAGAGCATGCATGAGCGGGCAGGAGAGGGACAGAGAGAGGGGGGTACAGAGGATCTGAAGTAGGCTCTGTACTGTCAGCAGAGAGCCCAATGCGGGGCTCAAACTCACAAACTGTGAGATCATGACCTGAGCTAAAGTTGGACGCTCAACTGGCTGAGCCACCTAGACACCTCTCTCCAGATTTTTATTAGAATTTTCCTTCTTAGTCTATTTTTTATTCTAAATGAGATCCTTCTCCTTCCTAGGGTAGCCTAAGGCTCTTATACTTGAGGTTACCTAAGCTTTAAGATTCTTAAGATATATCAATGTGATGGATTAGCAAAGTTGTGAAATGGTAAGTTTGTGAGTCTGTTTTCTTTTTTGTTGTTCATTTGGATTTTCTCATTTTTTAACAATGGGAACATATTGTACTTTTATAACAGAAAACTATTTTTGATACCATATTAGATAAACAAATTATAAAAAGGGAAAAGAAAGAAGGAAGGAGGGAAGGAAGGAAAGAAAGGAAGAGGGGAAGAAGAAAGGAAGGGAGAAAAAGAAATAGAAAAAGAAAGAAAAGAAAGAAAGAAAAAGAAAGAAAGAAAGAAAGAAAGAAAGAAAGAAAGAAAGAAAGAAAGAAAGAAAGAAAGAGTAAGGGAGGGAGGGAGGGAGAGAGAGAGAGAGAGAGAGAGAGAGAGAAGACAAGAAAAAGACTCCAGCCCAGGCCTTGAGAAGCACATTGCTGGACAGCTATGATTATCTCATTAAGGCCAGACTTTGTATGACAGTCATGTTTCCCTAAAGGAATACATGTTCCCACTGTCAGCCATATTGGGAAGAAGCTAACTCTGGATCTGAAAATGGTGTTAAGTTGAGACTAAACTCTAAGATGTGGAAATGCCTGGAGAGTTCCTATAGAGTTGAGGTAGTCCCTGCCACAGAGCGGGAGGAGGCTGGCTGCGAATTGGTCTGGATGGAGTCATCACATCTAGTAGCAACTGGAGGCTAGAACCTGTGGAAGCCCCTCAACTGGGCTAGATTGATGAAATATTCGCTGCAGACTGGTGTCCCCAAGGAGCAGTGATGTCAGAAGGATGGTGGGCTTTGAGACACAGCGAAGTGGCAAGGGGGAGGCAGCAGGAAGGACCTGGAGCGGGTGGGAGGTGACCTGTCCCTGAGACTGCAGGAGACTTACCAGGAGGACCTGCCAGGGGACCCCTCTAAGCGGCTAGTTCCTGGGACTTAAGCTGGTGGCGGTGAGGGGCTCACATCATGACAAGTTAGATAGAAAAAGCAAATGTAACATGTTGTCATGCTTCAGACTTGTGACACCTGGGACGTTAAGTGGTGTGGAGCAGATATGGGTAAAATGACTGGATGAAAGGAAATGCATCAAAATGCCGAGTGGAAATACATAGAAGTTGTGGAATTATGAGCAGTTTCTTTTTTCTCTTTTTTTCTGTAATTTCCAAGTCATGTACCATTTCTTCCACAATTAAAATACCAGCATGTTATAAAAGTTATTTGTTGCATTCGGTCTTGGCTCCCTAGGCACTGTTCAGTCAAAGTATCACCGCAGCCTCTACTAGCACTGAGGTACATGGAAACCATTCCTATTATTCCATTACATGAATTATTCCTTTGTCTGCTCTCAGGTGCCTGCTTCTCACCTGGTACCCAGTAAGCTCCAGCTCCGTCAGAGCCCTCCTTTCCCCCTTCTACACAGAAGAACAAGGCAGACTAAAGTATATTGTATCTATATACTCAGAAAAGGCATAGCTGATTGTTATTCTGTAAAACTATTGACTGTGCCTTCAAAGGGTCTAGAAACATCTGAACTTACAGAGCCTATTTTAAAGAGTCAGTAAATATTTGTTGAATGAACAGTGTAATCTATCAATACGTTAATTAATTCTCTAAGTACATGCTCGATATTTACTTAGAATTTCAATATTGACTTCTTAGTAATAACTATCCATTCTTAATATTTTTCAGTACTGTAGACTGAGGCTTACCAAAAAAGCTTCCTGAGAGAGAGACAAGTCATATATGACAGATTTATGCTCTTCAATATGGTAGCCAGTGGTCACCTTAAAATGTGGATAGGGGCGTCTGGGTGGCTCAGTGCACTGATCATCCGACTTTGTCTCAGGTCATGATCTCACTGTCCATGAGTTCAGGCTCTGCATCTGGCTCACTGCTGTCAGTGCAGAGCCCACTTTGCATCCTCTGTACCCACCTCTCTCTGTCCCTCCCCTGCTCATGCTGTCTCAAAAATAAATAAACATTAAAGAGGCGCCTGGGTGGCTCATTCGGTTAAGCGTCCGACTTTGGTCCAGGTCATGATCTTGTGATCAGTGAGTTTGAGCCCCGCGTTGGGCTCTGTGCTGACAGCTCAGAGCCTGGAGCTTGCTTCAGATTCTGTGTCTCCTTCTCTCTCTGCCCCTCCCCTGCTCATGCTCTCTCTTTCTCTCTCTCTCTCTCTCTCTCAAAAATGAGTAAATGTTAATGAATAAATAAGCAAACATTTAAAAATGTGGGTAGAATGCATTAAGATGTTGTAAATGTAAAATGCACACTGGGTTTTGAATTATTAAGAATGTTTTTAATTTTGGTTATATATTGAAGTGATAGTACTTTGGATATATTAGGCTAAGTTGAATATATTGTTAGAACTAATTTCACTGGTTTCTTTTTATTTTTTAAAATATGGATGCTAGAAAAATTTACATACATGGCTCATGGTATTTCTACTGGGTAGCATTATTATAGCATGAACGTCTTTAAAGGGAGGAGGATTCACCACATAGTTTTAATATGATTTTATTGTTGTACTGAACATCTTTCCCATTCTTCTGCTATAGGTTCTGCTGTAAACCCTCATTTCTTTTCCTGGTCATGTAATGATTACTTGACAGAAAGAAGTGATAAGGCCAGGCAGCAGGATGAAAGCAATGCTATATATATTGACCATAGAACACAAAATAGGTTAGAAGTTCAGGCACTACAAGTAAAAGGATTTTGTTTAGGCAGACTGGTTGGAGGGTCGTGAGCCCACAGGAGCAGAGAACATCGAGTATGTGAATTGTCCTGAGCCTCCGAATATACGTCCAGAAGGGAGGCACTGTTATTAAGAAAGATTATTGTGAGATGGTGTTGTGGGGCATTTGGATTTGGAGGTATAAATTCACCATTTGGTATCTGAAAATCCTACAGCTCTCTTTTCAGATAAGGTGGACCATCTTTGGTGGACCAAAGTACCTGAGGTACTTTGCAGAAATCCCAATCTTAACCTACTGTCAAATCCTTGATTTAAAAAGAATGATGTTGGCAAACTGCCAGAGAAAATGCTAACTGTCCATCTGATGACCTTCAGATCAACACCTGTAATACATTTGGATCATATAAGCCCAGTGCCTCATCCAAATGGCCTCACTTAACCACAGTTACATAATCCGTTCTTCTAATCAAGACTTGATATAAGAAATGGCCATTTGAAATACAATGTGAAATGTTGCAAATCAGATGTTGTCCATCTCAGAGTCTCTGCAGTTAGGAGCCACATGAATAATTTGACCTTGATTTTAGAACCTGTAAAAAACAGTTCTCACCTGAAAAACTCATTTTTCTTTCTACCAGATAAGGAGGTCTCATGACACTCTCCTGTTACCTTGGGTAATCATAAGCTCAGAATCAATTAGTACTTAATTGTGGTAAAAGTTTAATTCTGGTTCTTGATAAAATTATCTTTCTCTAACCTCTTCTCAGTCTTGTTTTTTTTTTTTGTTTTTTTTTTTGTTTTTTTTTTTTTTTGTTTTTTTTTGAATAATGCTGGGTACGTCATTATGGTGGTGACTCTTACTGGGCCGCGGTATGTGTTCAGCTACCCTCGCGTGAGAAGTAATCACCACTCACCCTCTACCCCTAATCCAACCACACATGATCCTAGGGAAAACTCTCCCTCTGTCCTCAGTTGGGGTTTAGCTCTGTATTGATTGTGTCATGATGGAATGTGTAGGAGGACATCAGAAGCCAGACTGAGTTAAGATGTAGCATGTTAGGAGATGTCTGAATATACTCTAGCCCTGCGAGAAAATCTCTCTCTCTAGACTCGTGAAACAAACAAGGAAGAATTATGAAGTGAGAAAAGTGACACTTACAAAACCTTGAATTAAAATCTCAGTAGTATAATGGAGTTATGTCTGAATTCTTTATATAAGTCCTCACTGGTCTACAAGGCCCTACGAGATTGGTTTTTAACCTGCCTCCCCAGCATTTTCCTGCCTCCCTTCTGCTCATTAACAGATACAGGTACACTAATCTTTATGTTCCTCAACTGCACCAACCACATCCCTGCCTCAGGGCTTTTGCACTAGCTCTTCCTTCTGCCTGAAATGTTCTCACCCCATCTTTATATGCCTGGCGCTTTGTTATTATTCAAGTTCCAGCTCAAACAACACTTAATGAGAGAGACCATTTATACCAACCCATTTGAAGAAGGCCTTGTACCTTCAATCTGTCTCTATCACATCACCTTGTTTCATTCACTGTCCTCATCACTATCTGAAATCACATTTATTCATGTCCCTGCTTTAGAAAGAAAGCTACCTGGGATTAGAGATGTTGTTTGTCTCATTCACATCTCTATCCTCAGCACCTATGAGCGCTAGGCATATAGAAAGCTCTCCATAAGTATTTGTTCATTCATTCATTTACTTATTCATTAGTGCCTTAGGTCAGGTCCCCCATTAAAACACACTTTCAGATGGATAGCTTATTGACAGGAGCCTTTGGGATCAACATCGGCGAGCAAGGAAGGATGTAAGATTGGAGAGCGGGGTGGAGCTGAACTCTGATGCAATCACAGCCAAGTTTCAGTCAATCCCACAGGAAATCCAGGAGCTGGGATAGTCCTTCAGAACGGTCCCACCTGGAGGTAAGAGGACTGGTCCTTTACACCTCTGGAAAGGGGACAAAATCTTGGGCCACTCAGCTCTCTTCAGTCAGGGCAATACCTGGGGTGAGGCTCAGCTGTGAGCCATCAGCCTCCAGTACTCTGTCCTGAAGGGGGATGGGGAATCTGGGCTGCACAGCCCATCACCCACTACAATTCAAACCGACCGTGAGCCAAGAGTGGATCTAGACGCCGACAACGCAGCAGTGAATGGAAGGAACACAGACCCTTGGTCTTGCAGATCTTACATGTTAGCAGATAAATGACTCGGTCAGTCTGTCATCTGTATCTACATTGTGTCACAGCATCCTTCTCCCGTTGACGGCATGTCTTTGCAATTGTAAACAATTGAAGGACGTTGATTCCTTTTTTTTTTTTTTTTGAATGTTTATTTATTTTTGAGACAGAGACAGAGCATGAATGGGGGAGGTCAGAGAGAGAGAGACACAGAATCGGAAGCAGGCTCCAGGCTCTGAGCTGTCAGCACAGAGCCCGACGCGGGGCTCAAACTCACAGACCGTGAGATCATGACCTGAGCCGAAGTTGGAAGCTCAACCGACTGAGCCACCCAGGCGCCCCCGAAGGGCCTTGATTCTTAAGGGGCATAATAAAGAGGGACAGTCCTTGAATCCTTTGATGGAAACCGGCATAAACTCATCAGGCCCATCCTCCTTGTTGCTGAGGGAGGTCTAGGACCCCCATGTATCACACTATCTCCATACACAAGCCTAGCTTTTTTTATTCCATATTTTCTCCTTCTTTTCATTTGTCTTTTCCTCAAACTGTTGATTTATGTATCTATTTTGTCTACCTGCATACAGTATATGTATTCTCAGACACCCCGGATTTTGGCGTTCTCTTCTTTCATTCCTATAATATGCTTAAGTTCTTCGTTTTTCTGAGACACTCATTTTAAAACTTGTGTGCTATAGGACACTAGTTCTAAGAGATGCTGTGGAGAAAAAGGGAGGAGGAAGCTAAGGTCAAATGTATCTCCTTCTTGGAGAATCACCACCTACATCAGGCTCTGGGAAGTCCTGAAGAAGAGATATGTTTTTTATTATTAAAAAACATTTTTAAATGTTTTACTTATTTTTTGAGAGACACAGAGAGAGAGAGAGAGAGAGCAGGAGTGGGGTAGGGGCAGAGAGAGGAGGACAGAGGATCCAAAGGGGACTGTGTGCTGACAGGCTGATAGCAGCAAGCCTGATGTGGGGCTTGAACCCATGAACCACGAGCTCATGACCTGAGCCGAATTCGGATGCTCAACTGACTGAGCTACACTGGCACCCCTATTATTATTTTTTAATGTTTATTTATTTTTGAGAGAGAGAGAGAGAGAGAGAGAGAGAGAGAGAGAGAGAGAGCATGTATGCATGAGCAGGGGAGGGGCAGAGATAGAGGGAGACAGAGGACCCCAAGCAGAGAGGCTCTGTGCTGACAGAAGAGAACCCCACTCAGGGCTCAAACTCAGGAACCATGAGATCATGACCTGAGTTGAAGTTGGACCCTTATCTGACTAAGCCACCAAGAAGCCCCAAAGGAATGTATTTTAGTTATTGGACTACTGTTTCCCAGACTTATTTTACCACAGTGCTTACCCCCATGACTTTGTATTGTTTTTGTTAGTGATAGTGTTCATTTTGTAGCACATCGGTCAATATCCCTGCAACAGTGAAAGCATCATGGAAAGATGCTCTCCTGGTGTCTGTCCCTTTAGGCTTCTCTTCCATTGTCTTCCTCTGGTCCATTATTTTACACAATTTCCCTTCTTAGCTTCTGCTACTCCAATTGATATTCCAACATGCTGCAGGATTGAATCTTATTCTTTTTTAAGATATAGTTTCCTCATAACTCCGGAAACAGGGAGTAGACCAGTGGTTACCAGGGTTGAGGCATAAAAGAATGGGGAGATGTTGGCCAAAAGGTTCTAATTTCTAACCATAAGAGGAATAAGTTTTTGGGGGGGGGCACCTTGGTGGCTCAGCTGGTTAAGCGGCCGACTCTTGATTTCGGCTCAGGTCATGATCTCACGGTTAGCGAGATTGAGCCCCACGTCGGGCTCTGTGCTGACAGTGTGGAGCCTGCTTGGGATTCTCTATCCCTTTTTCTTTGCACCTCCCCTGCTCATGCTTTCTCTCTCTCTAAATAGATAAGCAAACATTTTTATATTAAAAAAATATGAATAAATTCTGGGGATCTAACCTACAATATGTTATCATTAACAATACTGTATCATATACTTGAAAATTGCTAAGACAGTCATCTTTAACGCTATTACTATAAAAATGGGAATTATATGAGAACATGGAGTCGTTCACTAACCTTATTGTGGTGAACATTTCACAATATCTGTGCGTATCAAATCATCACGTTGTATACCTTAAACTTACATATGTTATATATCAATAATACCTCAGTAAAACTGGGAGGGAAAAGACACGGTTTATTCCGTTACTTTCCTTATTCATGAAGCTCTGTGTGTCCTGACCCATCGCATATCAATACCATAGCCTGACATTCCAAACTTTTGGTCAGCGTCCCCAGCCTTCGCTATTATAACTCACGCCTGTCAGTCCAATCTGTATGTTGTCTGTCCCAGCACATAGTCGACTCATTTCTTTCTTTGCATATGCTCTATCTCCCACCCCTCTCTGATAAATTATATCTTACTTCCCTTCAGGTCCATTTCAACATTGACCTCCTGCAGGATCTTTTTCTATATTAACACAATTCTATTTTATCTCTTTAATACATCAACGCAAGAGGGCAAGAGGGCAAGAGGGTCTGGGAATACTGGAAGACGTAACTGAATGGGAATAGTGCCTGGCACATAGCAGGTGCTGTTTTTAAGCACCTTCGATGTAAGCAACTAATACTAAATATTATGCTTATACGAACAACAACGAAACGATAATGTGCATACTGTGCCGTTAATAAACCCATTTCATGGTGTCCTAAAGTTAGAAGCAGAAAAGAGATGATCTGGTCTCATCACCTCATTTTCAAGATGAGCCAACAGAGAGGTATGATGACATTAACTGAATTCTGTAAGGTCATATGTGTGGCTGGGCTGGAACCAAAGTTCCGGCTACTTGATTCTTAACCCAGTAGGCTTTTCACTTCCCCGGGCTAGCTGTCTCAATAACCAGTCGTATGTGTGAACAAATTGCCACCCACGCCACTATGTGAGAGTTGCCAGATGACAAAAACTTGAGGTTTTCATAAAAGGGTAGAGAACGCTTTGGCCTGTCATGTTCGGAAGGAGCTGGGGACAACGAAGACTCGTAGCAAAGCGAAGGTAAGATCTAGAAAGGCGGAGGTTGTGGGGTGAGGTAGGACAATCATTTAGTTTGGCAGAAATCAAAAGCACCAAGTGTTTGGAGATGGAGAGAGTGTAAGGTATGTTCAGCAGGAAATACACAGACAATCTAGGCGAAGATAAGAGGTAGGGCTAAAAGCTGCCTGTGTGCCGCAGGCACCTCCTAATGTGTCAGGAAATGAGGCTTTTGTTTCTCTCGCCAGAATTTATAACTGGAAGCCGGAAAAGAGCTCTATAATTATGGCACTAAACATTTTCGGAAGGAAGAGAAGGAGTTGTCCGTTCACTCCGCGCTGCTGTTCGCAAAGGGGCCTGTTGTGTTTGTTTTGTTTGCCCATAACCAGGGGCGGGCTGTGCAGCCCTGCTTCTAACCAGTGGCCCCCAGGCACTCGTTTTTCTTACTCTGAACACTCACATGAAAGCCTTGCATCTCTTGGAGAGACTTTGGGTAAAGTGGCCTTCCTTGTATGCCACCAATGGGGTGCTTCTTGTATTCTTAATAGTAGCTGGTGGTTGCAACTTTTAGGACGCCGTGCCTGCTTGTAATTAAATTCTGATAATAGCTAAGAATGAAAGTAGCCCAGGAAGGCAAAGCTCTGCAGAGGTTAACTGTACCGGCATCGCAAGGGGGACCCGTCGCACATTCACGTGGCGGGCACCTTCGGTCTCCGTGACTGCCACCAAGCGTGAACGCATGGGCATTGAGGGATGCTATCCGTGATACAAAATGCGGTTAACAAGCAATGGTCTCCCATCAGCCGGGAAATCCAGAGACAATCCAAAATCGTTTATTAACACACACATCGAAGCCAATGTGAGAAATTCATTTCCAAAGTGGGAAATGTCTATTCTGTGTCGTTGGTCCCAGACAAAGCCCCTTCTTGCATAAAACCAGAGGACAAATGTTATATCTGCTCTTCTATCAAGTGCATGTCCAAAACAGGCAAAGATGAGCAGTTGCTACATTTACCACACGTCGTAATCCCTACCCAATTAGCTCGGAGAGCTGTTTTCTTTTTTTTATGTGTCATAAACCAGATGATATGGGAAAGTCATTTCAAAACTAGTTCCTGCATGGTAATGAATAAGTTCATTTGCCTCAAGAGGCCGAGTGTTGGTTTCGATTAAAAAACAAAAACAAAAACAAAAAACCAAAAATGAAATAAAGCTATCGCTGCCTTACATGTGGTGTTAGGAAAAGGTGTGGCATTTGCACATGATTGCTGAGAGAGTTGGAATTCCAGAAAAATAAGGCATTTTGAGTAATGCATGAGGAAGAGGTAAACCTACTGGTCCTTTACTTAATACCTTTTGATAATGCATCAAGAGGGGTGCCTGGGTGGCGCAGTCGGTTAAGCGTCCGACTTCAGCCAGGTCACGATCTCGCGCTCTGTGAGTTCGAGCCCCCCTTCAGGTTCTGGGCTGATGGCTCAGAGCCTGGAGGCTGTTTCCGATTCTGTGTCTCCCTCTCTCTCTGACCCTCCCCCATTGATGCTCTGTCTCTCTCTGTCCCAAATAAATAAACGTTGAAAAAAAAAATTTAGATCATGCATCAAGATTGGGAGATTCACACTCTCTGTTTTCCATTTGCTGGATGACTGATCATTCAGAGAAGATCCATAGGTTAGAAAACTAAGGACCAAATAAATGGCCCCTGCTCTCCCTACATGGACCCGTGAAATAGCCCAGGGCTCCAGTCAACGTTCTTATAGCTTTCTCAATGTGCATGAGTACTTCTTGGTTGCTGTTATTTCTAAATCTTCTAGATCAGGGATATATTCATAATAAACCTCTACTCCATAGCTCACATAACAGATTCATATTAAATCGGCTCTATTGTGTGGTAATTCCAACAGCTGGTTTCTTATCTTGAGCCTCTGTGCTTGGGTCCCTGTGTTGGTTTGCTGGTCACTGGTGACTGAGATTTAGTTTCTCCCTCCTATGCATTTAGAGATAGGAGAACCTTCTCAAAGCTCAGATCGCCTGATGGAAGCCCACAACCTCTTGTGGGATCTCTCTAGGACCTCTAACTGCGGTCTAACACTTTGGTCTCCTCTGACTGTCTTCCAGCCTTATAGGACCTCCTGGGTCAGGCTCTATCTGACCATTTCCCTTCATCCACCAAGACTCAGTGTTAATGACCGAGACGGCAAGACAAAAATACTTCCTTTGTTGAAATTGTTACTCCTGAACATTCTTTTAGCTTTGGATATCACCTTGCTACTTTCAATGTGTATTTTTTTCAGTCAAAAACATTTATGATTTCTATTTTGTTCCAGGAACTGAAGCTAGTACCAAGAAATATTAAGACATGGTTCTTTCCTTGAACAAGCTCAGTCTAGGGTAATATTCTGTATTATCGTATCTTATATTTGCATAACACTTCACTGTTCACAAAGAACTTTCACATATGATTTCTTGACCATTATGCTTTAAGCTACAGATTAATTGACTTTTCATATTCAAGACCACAACTATTCCAAGAGTCATGAAACTAGCTTTCCCATGATGTAATTCAAATTCATACTGGAGAGAAACCTTATAAAAGTAATGAATGTGGGAAAGCCTTCAGCCAGAACCATCACCTTTTCCAACGTGCAAGAATTTGTACAGGGGGAGAAATGCTATAAATGTTCCATTGCTTGAGCAAACTGGTTTCTTGACCTATATTAGTTGGTGGATTTTCTATTTAAAGAGGCCTCCTTTCAGGGCCATTTGGGGTTTTAATATCAGGTTCATCTATTTAAATTGAGAGAATGAAATTTATCCTTTTGAAGTATGATTTATACAAGTAGCTTAGCACAATCA
Organism: Acinonyx jubatus; assembly: GCF_027475565.1. Lineage (NCBI taxonomy): Eukaryota > Metazoa > Chordata > Mammalia > Carnivora > Felidae > Acinonyx > Acinonyx jubatus. The sequence continues at coordinate 91,098,501 of NC_069387.1, read as the reverse complement.
AAATTATTAAGCCTGCAGGAAGCCTGATGGGATCACATAATATTATTATTTTTTTGCACATTTTGGTGAAGGCCAACGGATTGAATATTCACTATAATCAGATAAGACATAGCTATACCACTGGAAAGTATGAAAACGCCTACAAATGTTTTGTTGTCGATTTGCTCAAAGGAAAAACATACTTCTGAGAATTTCAAGGAACGGGGGTCAGTGACCTCCAGTGCCAGATCCAAAAAGGTGTGATGGGAGCATCACTTTATGGAGCTACATTTTTTTCAACTCAAATACTCCAGGCTCTTGTTTACTTCTAGATAATTTGCTGTGATTATAGGGTAAGTTTCCAGCCAGGTGCAGGTTAGTGTCATATATATATATATATATATATATATATATATATATATATATAGCCTTGAGCTCAGTAGGTGGATGGGAAGAAGGAAACCGGGAAACCAAGATCAAAACATGTATTGCATCTTGGCAACTTGGGTATACTTAGACCCCTGAAATGACTTTGAAGTTGGTGCTTCAAAAGCTAGAAAGATATAATAGGCTTCTGAATAGATGCACTTGTAAGAGCCACTTGGGTTGTCAGTCATAATCGTAAATCACATTGTTTTGATGTATATGTTAAAGTTCAAACTTTTGAAATCATCCAATAAATTATTTCAGAATTCCATCTACTCCTTTACGATTCAGTCTTTAAAGTGAGAGTTAGAATAAATGCTTACGAAATCGCCTTTATCTTAATAAGTACCTTAAAAGATGGGACCTCTACAAAAGCATAATCTTTGGTAAAAGAACAAGAATTCAGATATTGAATGCTGCCACTGTATCACTGGAGATTCAGTATAAAAATGTTCTCCCTCCACCCCACACCCACCAAAGTAAATCTGTTTCAAATGAATGTCTAGAAATGTGACTAGAATGCTGTGCCTAATCACATATGGCAGTTCTGTGCCAGAATATGTGTTTAATTGCACACAGCATGGTCCTAGGCCCTATTCTCTGTTCCCTTCTGTCTTATTATTACAATCATAAGATAAAGGGATGAGTTAAGGAAACTAACCTTAATGGTTATTTAACTATAACCCAGCCACTGAAATTCATGTTAAAATATGTTGTCTTTCTAACCATTATAGAGATTGTGCCACGTAAGTAGGATATTCTCATTTCGCATCTTGGCTATTGTGGTGGGTACTACAGTAAACATAGCAGTGTTGGTTTTTCTATCCACCAGCAATAACCATTAGAAAATGCATTTTTTAAAACAAAGAACTCCAACTCACAAGAGCCCCTGACAACGATAAAGTACTCAAGAATAAGCTAAAATATGCAGGAACTTTATAGAGAAAACTATAAAGGTATACTGAAGGAAGTGAGAGAATGTTTGGATAAATGGAGAGTTGTGAAAGTAAGGACTCAATATTACAAAGATAAACGTTCTCAAGTGTATCTTCAGATACAATGCATTCCCAATCAAAATTCCCACAGCATTTGTCATAGAAGAGAATATATGCAAAAACTGCCAACCTGATTTTCAACATAGGATATTAGGAAGTATTATAATGAAAATAATGTGATTTGGGCATAAAAATTAGATAAACAGAACCATGGAACGGACTAGAGGGTCCAGTTGGGTGCACATAGGTAGAGTTGCATATATGATTTTGTTAGAAGAACAATAGAGCTTCAACTCCCTGTGGAAGGGATGAGCAGCTCAGTAACCATGTTAGAATAACTGATTCTCCATTCACAAAAGTAAATTCCTGATGGATTGAAGAACTATGTATTTATATATGTATGTGTCTGTGCACACGCAAGCTATGCAAATTTATCCTGAAAGGTATTTATACATGTGCACAGGGAGGCTTATACAAGGAGATTCATTACATGATCATTTTAAGAATTAAACATGAGAAACAATGTCCATAATTGCTAGAATTGAGAAACAAACTATGGCACATCCAAATATTGGATGCCATGCAATATATAAAAGAATGAAGTGCACTCCTATGTAATCACATTGAAAGATCTCAGAGTCAAAGAAATTACTGCTTGTGCTCTCTTCTAGGATATTTATGGTTCCAGGTTTCACATTTAGGTCTTTAATCCATTTTCAGTTTCTTTTTGTGTATGGTATTAAAAGGTGGTCCAGTTTCATTTTTTGCATGTAGCTGTCCAGTTTTCCCAACACCATTTATTGAAGAGACTGCCTTTTCCCCATCGTGTATTCTTGTCTCCTTTGTCATAGATGAGTTGACCATATAATCGTGCCTTTATCTCTGGACTCTGTAGTCCATCCTCTGATCTATGTGTATATTTCTATGCCATACCATACCCTTTTGATTACTACGGCTTTGTAGGATATCTTGAAATCTGGAATTGTGGTACTTCCAGCTGTGTTCTTCTTTCTCAAGATTGCTTTGGCTATTTGGGATCTTTTGTGGTTGTTGGGGATGTAAATTGGCGCAGCCACTGTGGAAAACAGTATGGAGGTTCCTCAAAAAATTAAAAACAGAAATACCGTAGAATCCAATAATTCCACTAGTGGGTATTTACCCAAAGAAAATGAAAACACTAATTTGAAAAAATATATATGCACCCCTATGTTTATTGTAGCATTATTTATAATACCCAAGATATAGAAGTAACCTAAGTGTCCATCAATAAACATATACAAAGAAGATGTTGAATATATTATATTATATTATATTATATTATATTATATTATATGATGGAATATTACACAGCCATAAAACAGATGGACGAGATTCATGCCATTTGGGGCGCATGTAGATGAACCTAGAAGGTACTATACTAAGTGAAATAAGTCAGACTGAGAAAGACAAATAGCATATGATTTCATTCATGAGTGGAACCTGAAAAAAAGAAAAATGAATAAACAAAAAACAGAATCAGACCTGTAAATGCGGAGAACAAACGGATGGTTGCCAGAGGGAAAGGGGGTGGGGTTGGGCAAAATGGGTGAAGGGGAGTGGGAAATACAGGCTTCCAGTTATGGAGTGAATAAGTCATACAAGAATAAAAGACACAACATAAAGAGAAATTTCAGAGTCATGTTTCTGAGTGTAAAACACGAGTTATAGAAAATGCCCAATGTTCTACCATTTATATAAATCAATTTAATATACATCCATATGTAACCATATAAGGCAAGCAAATATTTCAATATTTGTTACATGAATGTTATAATATTTATTAATATACATTTTATATACATAAATGATAATTGATTACAATGTTTTCTTTCCTTTGGGAAGTGGACTACTCAGGGTTTTCAAGGCTGAATAGCAGACAATTATTTTGTATATCAAGTATTAAATAAAGAGTCTATATTGTTTGTTCTTACATTTCCTAAGCACAGTAATGAGGGGAGTGGATCTTATCTATCTCAGAAGAATCTTTGGAAATTAAAAGGTAAACACATTGAGGACTAATGAACGAAATGAGTTATGGAGGCTAAAGTCCACCAATTTTCCATTACTTTCTGGCTAAATATTTTAGAAATATAAATATGAGGGATGAGAAGAAAAGAAAGTCTAAGCATTTAATCATATTCCTGAAAGGACCATATGTTGCTTTGGCATAATCATTCACAATCTATTTTCCTATTGTATTAGGACATAAATTATACTAATATTTAGGTAGAATGCCAATTTCCATCTAAAGATGGAATCACACAAATACACAGAGGTAGACTGTTTAGATGGATCACAGAAGTATACAGAGTGGTTATACAAATCCTCTTTTGTTCTCAAAAGAAGTCAACTAATGCTTCACCTAATGCAAATGGTCAGAACATATTTATTGATTGACTGGAATAACACCTTCAGGTTGACTTAAAGAGTTAAGATTCAAGTATTATCTCCCCAGCTACATGATTGCTAAAGAGAAAAAGCTTAAACCACCTTCTGGACGATGCATCAGAGAAACTCTGATCCTAGAGTTCTCTTACTTGAATGATGTGGACTGCTACAGATGGTGATAAACCTAGTCAAGAACTTCTGATGTCCTGTTGCATATTTATATGTTGTATAGATCTCACTGTTAAACTCATCCACTCAGTTGGAGGCAGTTGTCAGCTCTCCTGGTTAAGGTTCGGGGAAGCTGGTCCCTGAAAGGAAAGGAGTAAGAAAAATTGTAGCTCTGACATTCCAGATAAATAAGCTCCTTGCAGTTGAAAACCACTGAAGTTATACTCAGAAATACGTATCTGTCTTGAAGACTTAACTGCTGGATTGAAAAATGAACAAATACTGAAATACACTTAATCCTTCTCCAAAGACACCCAGTTTCAACAACTATCTTTGGATCTTATAGCAAGAAAGCTTTAAAAAATTCAAGAAGTGCTTCTTGGTGTTAAATGAAAAATAATCCTGTAGCCTGCATGCTGTGAATGTCTAGTGTGTTTTCTTGCAATAAAACAGCAAGGGGGTATTTGTTTTCAAACAGATCTCTCTCGACATTCTTGCCTTCAGGATATCTGATGCTTGGTTTATTTCCCCATCAATTTATCAGGTCATCAGAACTCTTTCTAACACACCCCTCCCAAATTCTCACGTTAGAGGGATAGGACAAGCTAATTTTTGCCACATATGTTCTCTGCCTTGTTCATTGTCTCGCTTGTTTTTCCGCAAAAAGTCTTGGAGGCTTTGCTGTTCTTCTGTTACACTGACTTCTATGCGACACACTTGGGGCAGAGTCCTTAGCACTGCTTATCCAGGCTTCTGGGAATGCCTTTTTGCCTGCCCTTTAAATCCTCCACTATGAAGCCTTTATTCTCCAAGAGAGTGCATACAATGAAAGGCTATTGCAACTTCCACTTGAACTTTTAATAAGCATCTAAAATAAAAATGTCAAACACAGAGCTTTTGCTTCATGCTGTCCCCACCCCCATCAAGTCTGCTCCTTCTTTAGCACTGACTACTCCCCTCCCCCACTGCCCCCAGGCAAAGGTTACTCAGGCCAATATCCTGAGGGTCTTCCTGGATCCTTCTCTTTCTTTCAAGCCTCATATCCAGTTATTAGGAAATCTTGTCATCAAGATATACCTGTGATCTCATGCATTCTCACCCTCTCCACTGTGGGTCTGAGCCTTCACTGTCTCTCACCTGGGCCAGTGCACTGACCTCCGCCCTGGTCTCCCCATTCCTACTCTTTACCTTTTGGAGTCTATTCTGTAGACAATTGGCTTGAGAGCCTCTTCTTAAATGCACATCTGAGTATGTCATTTCCCTGCTCAAATCCCTCCAATAGCTTCTCATTGCACGGGGAACAAAATTCACAGGCCTTCTTTTGAAAACCAGTATTTTGCATGACCTGGCTCCTGGCTTTTCTACATCTGGATTCCTTCCTTTCTTGTTTCCCCTGACCACTCTGCTTCAGAGACACTGCCCTCCCAGCAGGGAGAGCACATGTAGTCATCTGCCCCAGAGCATTGATGTGGATCACCTCCTCACTTCATTCAAGTATTACCTCCTCAGGGAGAATGTTCTTGAACACCCTATCTACAGTGGGACAGCCTATGACTATTGTATGGCCCTACTCTATTATTCCTTCCTGGTCCTTAGTATATATTCTTTGTCTATGATCTCTCCTCCCTACTAGACTGGAGGCTCTGTGAAAGCAGACACCTTATTTACCTTCTTCACCTAGGATCCCCAGTGCCTAGGACAGGGCTTAGGCTTGGCAGCACTCGGTAATATTAAAGTGGATTAGTTATACACTTAAAATGGGAAAATCTTGTAGTACATAAATTGTACCTCAATAACATTGTTAAAAAAAAGACCCCTCATTTTTATTAAAAAAATTTTTTTTAAACATCTGTTTATTATTGAAAGGCAGAGAGAGACAGAGCGTGAACAGGGGAGGGGCACAGAGAGAGGGAGACACAGAATCTGAAGCAGGCTCCAGGCTCTGAGCTGTCAGCGCAGAGCCCGACGCGGGGCTCGAACTCACAAACCGTGAGATCGTGACCTGAGCGAAGTCGGACGTTTGACCAACTGAGCCATCCAGGCTTCCCCCCCCTTTTTTTTAAATTTTTTTTAACACCCCTCATTTTTAAAATGAGGGAAAAATAATTTGATTGAATGAATGAATGAAAGCAATACTCAATTGACTATGCCTACAAAAATAAAATGAAAAATATTGATTTATAGGAAGCAATGTTTCTGGCTATAATGTTTAATTTCATCCAGTGAGAAGCTATTTTTTTCCAATGATATTTTTGGAAGTTTGAGACATTATCATCTAATAGTTAATAAAAATTACTGACATATCTGAGTGTTTCCCCAGCGCTCAGAGACTGTGCTAGTTTGCACATAAGTATCTCACATGCTCCTCTCTGAGGCAAGTAATATTATATGCTCGCGATGAGGGTAGTGTGGCTGAGAGAGTCTGTTTCCAGCCCAAGATCATAGAGATTACATGGTAGTGATCGGATTTGAACCCAGACATTATCTGGAAGTAATGCTCCTTAGGGACTGAAATGAAAAGACAGAAAAAGTCAATGAGATGGATGCCAAACTGCCAGTTTTAGCACTTATGGTAAGTGGTAGGGGACTCCAGGATGTTTTTTTTTAAAACGCATTGTCTCCCAACCAAAATCATTCATTCTTTCCACCCTGAGCAGGTGGGCCATGGTGCCACGCCAAGCGGAATAGCACCCTTTTCCAGACGAACTGCCTTCAAGCAACCTGCTACACATATTATGATTCTGATAGGATTGCAGCAACTCTCTAACAAACAATTCTTTCTTGGTCTCTACTAGAGTATATGCTTTTCTTTTTTTTTTAAGAGAGAGAGAGACCATGCATGGGTGGGTAGAGGGACAGAGGAAAATAGAGACACAGAGAGAGAGAGAGAGAGAGAGAGAGAGAGAGAGAATCCTAAGCAGGCTCCACGCACAGAGTCTGATGCGGAGGTCAATCGCACAACCCTGGGATCATGACCTGAGCTGAAATCGAGAGTCAGACGCTCAACTGACTGAACCACCCAGGCGCCCAAGAGTAAATGCTTTTACTCCAGATTTGCTTTAAAGTTTTTAAAGTTTATTTATTTATTTTGAGGGGAGGGAGGTGGAGGGGAGAGAGGTAGTGAGAATCCCAAGCAGGCTCCGCACCCAGGGCTCAGACTCATGGACCGTGAGATCATGACCTGGGTGGAAACCAGCAGTCCGATGCTTGACTGACTGAGCCACCCAGGCGCCCCTCCAGATTTGCTTTCAATATAAAGTTTATGGGTTCATCCCAAATAATCCAGTGTTGTCAATTCACTTCTACACTGAACTTTACTGCTGAGCATAGTCTTCAGCATAAACCCTCTTGGCCTATGTGGCTGCTTCTCAACTCCCCCCAGATTTTTTTCTTGAAGGCAGTCATATAAATGGAGAAAGGCACCCTAATTCAATTCAGTGATTTCCCAGGTTACTGCTGCTTAGAATGGGCACCCATCCGTCTATGCTCCTATCATTGTGAGTAGTTCTCAACCCTGAAATGTCTTCCCAAGAGACGATCACCACTCCCTTCTCTCCCCTGCCCTTACATCACACGTCTTGACTTTCCCAAACTATCATTCCCATCACCTCCCTCCTACTCCACCTTCTCCAGCCCTTACTTTTCAATTTTTCCACTTTATTTTCAACCTCTCACGTCTGCTATTATCAACCTCTCCTCAAATTTAGTCACATGTTCTCAGACATCATTGTGTTTTACATTGAAACAAGATCCCCTTTCAACAGTGGACTCTTCCCATTATACTTTGCATTTATATAGCATTCTATGGTTCTCAAAAGCATAACTAGACCATCGGAGCAATGATGTGAAGTAGATATTACTATCTTAGTTGGACAGAAAAGAAAATGGAGTCACAGAGCCTTGCCCATCGTCCCATACTACCCGGAAATGTGGAAATGGGAGTAGAATAAGGCCTGGTTTTGTTTTGGTCTGGTTTGTTTTTTTTCATTCCACCAGACAACTTGTGACCTTATTATAGTAGGATGTGGTAGGATTTGTGCTGTCTGTTCTGGTAGCTACCAGCCACACGTGATTATCTAGATTTAAATTCATCAAAATGAAACAAAATTTAAAATTCAATTCCTTACATCAGCTGCAACTTAAGTGAGCAGTAAACACATGGCAAGCGGCTACTGTATTGGACAGTGCAGATGTTAAATACTTTCCATCACTGCAGAATGTTCTGTTGGACAGTGCTGGCTAGGTCCCTGTCACATTACTGATGCCGAGAGAAAAGAAGAATTTGCACTATCCTGGCTTTCTACCTGCACTTGCCCTGGGGAATGGTGTGCACTTACTCCCCGGAGATAGGAAACCATCTTGTCAGAGTGGACATCTAGTTTGTGGTTCCCCAAACTGGACAGATCATCAGGATTACAGATTCCTGAACTATTAACTCTTGAATGAATCCATAGCGCTCGGACATGGATTACTAACTCCTGATCTGCCAGTTGCAGACCTCGTTTATTATAAATCCAAGGATCGGGAGAGGTGACCTGACCTCAGGGCAGAGTGGACAGTATCTGTTGCAATTCGCTCATTGCAAAAAATTGAAGTCCAAATGATAAAGTCACTCTTTGAAAGTCACCCAGCTGGTGGCCGACTCAAGAATACCAGATGAATTTCCAGATTCCCTATCCAGGCCCTCTTCTCTCAACCGCACTATTTGATTCAGCGTTTGTAATCTACCAAAGCCTATCCTGGATAATAATTAGGAAAGGAAGTCAGAGAGCAGCCGCCTCCTGTCTCTACCCATGCCTTTCCTGCTACAATCATTAAAAATGGAGGTTCTGTTTTTCTAAGGCTATGCCAAAAAGGAGCAGCCTTATGAGGCTCCCCAGACAGCTGGCCAACAGGATTACATAGCCTCGCCTTGGATAATGAGACTATGTCTCATACCATACCTCACACAACTTGTTCCAGAATATGTGTCTGCAAAGAACACCTGCTACATGGCCCTTCCTCCGTCAGCCACTGTGTGCAGCGGCCCTGATCTCCTTCCCACAGGAGTTCTAAATAAGTCAGTGTTGGGGAGCTAGAGAAACCTCCACAACTTGCCTACGAAGTCATAAAGCAACAGCTGGGTGTGAAAATATAACCCCTGTCACTTTTCCAAATAGCATGAGACCTGGCCTGAAGGGGCCCGTGGAAGTTTCTGGGGCATGCTGTAATTCACAGCTGCTGCCTGGAGTAACATTTTTCCTCCCTGAGGTTTCGGGTGGCAGAGGGTTGCGATCCTTTTCAAGTGCTGCTTTTCTTCCTTGTGACCCTTCTGTCATGGCGCCACTGGGCATTTGCTCCCTCTGGTCTTAAATGTTTTCATGTGACTGGCTGTGAGGTTCAGTGACTTCGGAGGCATAATATCCTGAAGCAACTTCTTCATCACTCCTAGAAGGAAAGCCCAGATTTCTCAAGCAGAAGGCAAAGCAAGAACCGAGCTCCTGGCTTGACATTCTTTTGTGCTTGAAAACATCAGCTTGCTAAATTTGGTGCTGCATCTTTTTTTAGTGGGATAATACAAAAGTCTGAATTTCCCATGCAGGGAAGTAGCATTACCCAAAGGCAGCGCCTATTTGAATTGTTTTCCCCTAGCGTCCACTCTCTTTTGCCACTTCCGATCTGATTTCTCACTCGTGAAGAATAATTATGGGGTAAAAGGGATTATGAGTTTCCTTAACACAAAGCAGAACTGAATAGTTAGTAGCAAAAATCCAACAGCCGCTCGTGTTCATTTTTATCCTAGGAATCTGATGAACAGAAACAGGAATGGATATGTTTTAAGTACACAGCCCGTGTTCAGACGGGACCTTGGTGCTGGGAATGAAATGGAGCCTTGGTCCAACTGAGCTTTGTAATCAGCAAAGCCGCCGCCATCTGTCAGGGCTGGTCTCCTCTCCCTCGGGCTCTGGCTCCCGGGGCCCAGCTGACAGACGGGCATCATTAGCTGGCTTGTGCACCAGGTCACCCCACTGAGACAGGTCACCTTGTGTCTTTGGGGTGGTTTACTCCCCCCCCCCCCCCCCCGTTCCCAATTCTGATCCTGGGAAAGGAAAATTGAATTTTAGTCTTAAGATTAAATGATGACAGTATGCAATCTGTCAGCTCCTTGCTGGTAGCCAAGCAGGTTTGCTAAATTAAAAAAGAAGGGGAAAACCCGATCCAGCCTCTTCTTCTTTCAGTCCTCTGGGATCAGAAGCAGGGGAACCCTGCCTGCATACAGCCCATTGAAATGCAAACCCCTCAAAGATGCTGCCAGCCTTTGTAGTGCTGTGCGGATTAACGAGCAGGCATGGAGATGTCGTGGATTCTGGCTGAAACGCAATGGCAATGAGAAAAACTGGCATGAATGGAGAATCAAAGCAAGACGCTCAACATGCTGGTGAGTCGTTGCTAGGTCCATGCAGGGAACCACTTAGAGGCTCAGAGAGCACATGGAAGCGAAAAGCGCCTACTCTGGCCCCCAACCTCCTAATTTTTTTCAGTCCGTCCTCTGTTTTAACACCTCAGTCAGTTGCACAGACTTTCTATCACGTTTTCTCCCCTCACAGATCGTTTCCCCTTAATCCACCCGATATGCCCGGCACGTTTTCCACTTTCTCTAGAGGCAGCTGTCAATCACTAATCTCCTCCCCTGAAGGATGCCCCTGACCCTGGCTTCTTGACCCTCATGCTGAACTCACTTCTTTCTCTCTTTATCGTGGTTTCTGAGGGCGTTCTCATGAGTGACAGTGACCTAGTTCTGGACCTCACTTTAGACAAATTCTGGCGAGAAATTTTTATTAGTCAAATCTCAATGTAATCAATATTCTCTTCTGAGATAACTCAGTTAATTCTCTTAATAAAGGAACACACGTTTTGGACAGGGATATATAATTATGGATTCCACTGCGTTTTAATTTGGAAGAAGAAGGATGATTGCCAGAGCCCAAAGATACCGATAGAGAATCTTTGAGATTTCATTCCTGGAAAGACTTTGTGCAAATGTTGCCCTTTCATGAGAGAAACTGCTCCAGACTGTCTACGTGGGGAATCATCCCCCCAAAACGGGTGGATGTTAGTTTAAGGATCTTAAAGCTTTTAAAATCGTGGATATATTTTAGAAATGTCACAAAATACAATGAGAACTTAACCTTCCCTGCTGATTTCTCAGATAGGTGCTCAGCAACACTGGAGCAACCCTTATAACAGAGCAGACTGAGGCCTCTAAAAATGTGGTCTTTGAATCTCAGCCTTTACGTCCTGTGCGAGTTCTGGTTTACTTCCCCTCGGGTCCCTCCTAGTGGTTATTTCAGACCCTGAGGACCACACTCAAAATTTCCACTCTGCCCTTTCTCCTCTCCACTGAACCATTTAACCTCACCTTTGACTTTGCTGAGAAATGAGAAGTGTGCGGACATGATCCCCTTCAAAGCCCTGTTCTGGCCTCCAAGTGCCTGTGGCCTTGTCCTCACTTCCTTTCCAGCCCTCAGTGGAAGAGGTGACCTTTCTCTACTCTTCTCACATCCCAGCCTGCTTCCTTCAGGCCTGGCGCCTTTGTCTGTTATCTCCTCTCTCTTCAGTCACACTTTTTTGCTGGTGTTCTACTCTTCCCGACTTACACGTCCACCCCTCACTTGTACCCACGTTACTGCCTTCTTCCCTGCAAGAGTAAAAAAGGAAAAAACAATCCTCACGGATAAAAATGAAGGCTTACACTTGCTGTTGAAACTCCCACAACTCCCAAGTGCTTTTGATTTTTTGTTATTGTTTATTTATTTTTGAGAGAGAGAGAGAGAGAGAGAGAGACAGCATGGGAAGGGCAGAGAGAGAGAGAGAGGGAGACAGAATCTGAAGGAGGCTCCAGGCTCTGAGCGGTCAGCACAGAGCCCGATGCGGGGCTCGAACTCACAAACTGTGAGATTATGACCTGAGCCGAAGTCGGACGTTTAACGGACTCAGCCACCCACATGCCCCCTTCCAAGTACTTTTGAAATCCTTCACTGTGTTTCTTACTTTCCTGAGACTCTTTGGCAAAGGTCGTCATTGGCCTTGGAATTCCCAAATGGAAAGAATTGGGGTGGGATGGAAGGCTGTCACTTTCCTTTATCTTGTACAGCTTTTGAAACTGCAGCCCACTGAGATCAGTGTGAGTACAGCTCACTCTTCAAATCCACGTGCTATAAAAAGAGGCAGTTCTGGGTTCAAATACCGACTCAGACTTTGGCCCCATATCTTTAGGGAAGTTACTTACAATTACTTTAGCTATTATTACAGCTATTTGCTATTAAAGTTACAAATAGCTAACCTAGACTGAGGATTCACAATGAGTGGGACGGGGCGAGTTCTTTCTACGTATTAATTCTTATAGTAACTCTATAAGAGAGTGATGATGGTGATGATGATGTAATGAATGAAGAAATGGAGGCAGAGAGAAAGAAGTTAAGCCATTTACTGCTTTAGTCACACAGCTAGAAAGAAGTAGAAATAGCATTCCTAGGCACCGTCTCGTACTTTCTGTCTCCAAGCTCCTGGTTCCCCAGAGTCGTTCAAGATAAAATACAAGCTCCTATACCAGTTAGCCATGTCCTCACGAAGGTCCCCAGTGCAAACCTGTAGTATGTCCCAAACCATATGCATTACATCCCCTCCCTCTTCTGCGTTTCCCAGTCTTGGTGAGTGGACAAAATCCCCTTTCCAGAACCCTAAAAATCCACCTACATTACTTTCTCTCCCTGATCCCTGCTCCTCCCAATATGCAGCTCCCCTGTAGTCTGCCTCCCTCGTGTTTCCCATGTCAGACTCCTCGCCCCAAACCTCATGGCCCTGTTTGTACAGCTCACGTCCTCATCACCTCTCCTTACTGTTGTACTGGTTTCCTGATTGCCGTTTCTACCTTGGGTTGGCTCTGCTCTCACTGACCCTTTTACCTGCTTCCAGAGGAGCTTTCAAAACACAAACAGGATTATGTCCTTATTCTCTCCAGACGAGACACAGGGCAGTTAAATCATCTACCCACGTTCTAAAAGGTGAGGGTCAGAGCTTGACTTCAAGTCCAGGGAGTCTGTATCAAACACCTTCACTCTTAACCGCTGGTCAGCCACGCCTCCCTGAGAATGGAAGGGCAAGTCCGCCAGCCTTCTCCTTACTGTCTGCTTTCTCTGCCAAGGACTTCCTCAGAGCTTTGGCGGTGATGCTTTCCTTGTACCTGAGTTTGGCTCCTCATCAACTAGAATCAGATAACCACACAACAGCACATCAAATCCACTGGGTCTTAATGGAACTCTTTTCCGTCCAAGTCTGTCCACACTCAGGAAAACTTACGCCAGCATCAGTGCGACAGATTTCCCACCCATCCAACAGCTTCAATGCTATTTTTGGAAAGAAAAATATGGGCAAATATAAATTCTCTAATGAGATTAGTTATCTGATGCTTTTTTTTTTTTTTTTGTATTGAAGGCATCGCAGGTCATTAGTCATTTTGTAAAAGTAAAATAAGAAAAATGCATGTGTTGATTCACTAAATAATTTTAGGTGAGACTGGCGTTGCAAGTCAAAGAGGCTTTGTGAAATGTTTGTATTTGTGGTCACCTTTTACATGGGTTACGAGTTTTCATCCGCTCTTTCAATAATACTGTGTGACGTAGGAATATTTCCTCCTTAGTTTATGAGCGTGTATACTGAGGCTCTCAAAATATTCAACCAACTTGCCTCCGGTCACCCTGTGGGATGGTGATGGAAACCAGTTTCAAATCCAACCTTCAGATCTTAAGACCCAAGCTAGTCCCACTGCCCAGCTTTGCTCAGAGATCTGCAGATATTTAAAAAAAAAAATTTTTTTTTAACGTTTATTTATTTTTGAGACAGAGAGGCAGAGCATGAACAGGGGAGGGGCAGAGAGAGAGAGGGAGGGAGACACAGAATCCGAAACGGGCTCCAGGCTCTGAGCTGTCAGCACAGAGCCCGACGCGGGGCTCGAAACCACGGACCGTGAGATCATGACCTGAGCCGAAGTCGGATGCTTAACCGACCAAGCCACCCAGGCGCCCCGATCTGCAGATATTTTTTAAATAAACATCCTATTTTGGAATAACTTTCAATTTGTAGAAAAGTTGCAAAGATAGTACAGAGAGTTCCTGAGTACGCTTCACCCATTTTCCCCAATCCAAACATCTTATAAAAATACAATTGTCAAGACCAAGAAATTATCATTTGTACATGAGTATTAATGAAACTCCAGTCCTGGTTGGAATTGGCACCTGTTTTATCAATGACTTTTTCTGGTCCAGGATCCAGTCCAGGACATTACATTACACTCGGCCATCATGTTTCCTTTTCCTCCTCTGCTTAGTGACATTTTCTCAGTCGTTCCTTGACAGTTTTAGAGTACTGACTGGTCGGACATGTTGTACATGTTGAAAATAATTTTTTTTGACACTCAAACATGTCATATTTCTGCTGACAGCACTTTATTCTCTACCTATTTGATTTTTATAGGTCTATTTCAAGAGGCAGATTTCCTGTGCTTTTGCCTGGAAATGATTGCCCATTTCTTCTTGACACTATTAGGGACCCAGAACTTTTTGCAACACTGTTATTAACCTTGCAAATAGTCGCAATGTGTACCCTCAGGTGGATGTAATGCTATCCTCCTATTCCCAGATAATTAGATCCTTGAGGTCTAAAATGGTGCTGAAATCATTGTAGAAAAGATGATGAATATACATGCAAAATTAAGAGGCCAATTTACAGAGAGAGAATAGTAGCTAAACTAGACGGATATAAAATTTTAAGAAACAAAAGTTTACTATAGCAGAAGTCGGGTTAAGTGAGTGTCAGATGTAATAGACCACAATGACTGGTCTCAGAGTATATCCTTCTTTGTCATCAATTACCTTGAGCTTGAGAAATAGTTAAGGCTAGATCCTGGTTTCACTTCATGTAGTAACAGCTTATAAAATAAAATGATAAAGATGACAGGCCAGCGGTGCCTGGGTGGCTCAGTCGGTTAACCATACGACTCTTGATTTCAGCTTAGGTCATGATTTCACATTTAGTGAGACCGAGGCCTGCATCGGGCTCTGTGCTGACAGCAGGGAGCCTGCTTGGGATTCTCTCTATGCCCTTTCTCTGCATGCTCTCTCTCTCTCTCTCTCTCTCTCTCTCATTCTGTCTTTCTCTCAAAATAAATAAACAAACATTAAAAAAAAAAAAAAAAGATGACAGCTCACACCCAGTACCTGGCACACGGTAGGTGCTTGGTAAACGTGAATTTCTTTCCAGAGAACACTTAGCTAGCGCTTACTACGTGACAGGCCCTCTTCCAGTGATTTCCACACATGAGCTCATTAAATCCTTACTGCCACCCATTTTACAGTTTAAGAACTGAGATTCAGAGAGGTTGCCCAAGGTTACACGGATAGTAAATGTCATGGCTGGGATTTGAACCTGGGCAGTCTGGCTCTCTTTTATCCACTCTTTTAACTATGGTTTTCCGCTGTTCCTTTGTTATCTATGCAGACCAGTCTGAGAAATTAGCATTGCACATGAATTTTCAAAATGACTGAATTAACAATAATTTCTCCTTTCCAGTTGGAGCTATTTCTAAAATGCATCGCTTGTTTTCCTTGCACAGATATCCTATTTCCTGGTAGCAGAGGATTGTTAATGTAAACACCGAATCTTGTATTTCGCTCGACTATTTTTTTCCCCAACAGAATGACCTCATACTGATGAAGGGTTGATGAGTTATTTTCCCTGCCATTCTGATTTATCAGTTTCCTTTATCATTGTTGGCTCTCTGTCACTTCTTGCTGCTTCCAGTTGCATGACTCTAATAAGATCCATTTTCTCTTTTTGCAATCACCTGCTTCCAGTTTGCTATTAGAATTGTATCCGATATAAAAGTAAACAGCTCTGGAGGGGGGCCCTCAGGCCTTCTCCCATGAGCTCAGAGCATGGGAGAGTGTGGGATTTGTGACATGCGTTTCCTCTGTTCACATATCACTTAGATGGCTTCTTTGCTTGTTTCCTCGGTTCGGCTCCTCATCACTGAGATCGCTTCTGGATAAGTGAACAAATACATCACACATCTTGAACATAATGTCTTAATAAAATAGATAATAAATTAGCACAGATTACTTTATATCCTCAACCAGATTACTAAACGCCATGCCGTTTGTGGCAAGTAAATAAACAACAGGTTTATTTTCTAAATAATAATGCAAACGTGATCAATTATGTCATTTAAAGCCCGATTGCATTGAAAGCCCGAGGGCCTTCATCATTAGAATTGGGGCACGGTGGTTTTCTTTAGATTAATAGAGAAATTTTCCCCTGGGGCAAATGTTCTAGCGTTGATGACATTTGAGGGGTCAGGGTGGGGTATGGATTGTTTCTTAGCAAGGATCTGGTACCCTGTGGGACATGTAGAGGCGGTGATCTCTGATGGATGCCATTTTCCATCCTTACACTTAAAACATTTTCAGTGAGACCATGAGGTTTCTTTCTTTTTGTCTTCTCCAACACTAAAAGTGTTCCAAGCATTTTCAGATGGATGGAGTTTTTGTTCCTGGCTCTTTCTAGTGAAAACAGAGGGGTCCTCCCTCTGGGCAGGGTTGAGGCCAAATTGAGGAGAAATTCTTTTCAGGTGTTAATTCAGACCCAGCTGCATTTGGGAAAGGGTGGCTAGATTCAACCCAAGGTGTTTGCTTTTAACCCCGAAACTTCTATGGTCTTTGGTCCTGGCTACCTCGATTATATCCCCAAAGCATCCACATAAGGGAGGAAGCTCAACCAGGTATCACTAGTGAAATTTCACAGAAGCAAGTGGTTTCCGTTGCTTAGAATTCTTTCCACATGAGTACTCAACAAACGTGAAACAGGTTGTTTCTAGTTCAGAGTGGGAGAATATACAGTGGCAGGGAGTTACTTGGTTCTCAGGTTGTAAATACACTCACAACTCATCATTTATTGATCTCATGCATGGTGACTATTTTATTCTTCTGTAAATGGAACTGAATAGCTCCCCAGTGGTCTTAGTTCATCAATAATAAACACTGCTATTAATTTTCTGTGGTTAGTGAACTTGCAGTCTGAGATTTCATCAGTTTATCAATTAACAAATATAATATAGAATGAATAAAGGATTGCCCATTTCAGTTCTTTAAAACTATACACTTTCCATCCTTTAACAACACCTAAAATCCTCCCAAATTTGATAAACACATGTTCAAATAAATTAATTAAACGTGGTTAGAAAATTAATTTCCAACCCTACCACCATTATTTTGTGAACCGCATGATCAATGAGGTGTTCCATTTTGACACTGAGTTACAGTCAAGGCAGTTTCTTAATGGATGAATTATTAATATTCAAAATGAATTGGGTTACCAGGAGACTTCCCAGCATGACTTTTAAAAGCAATAACAAATGTAACTGCGGCTTTCCAGAAATGGCATTGTGGTCCAACTTATTACCTGTCAACTGTCCCCGGTTTTATGTTTGATAGAACACAGCCATGAAATCCCAACTCTATTTTTGAGGTGGTTATTCAAACACCAGTAATCTCTAAGAATAGCAGCAACCATGTATTAATAACCAATTAAGGCATTAGTCTGTGCTCACTGCCTACTTATAACTTCTTCCTCAGTCAGCCCAGAGAATGGGGCTGTATTTGAATAACAACAGAAGGGAAAGGTCCTGCCACACACACACACACACACACACACACACACACACACACACATATATATATACACACATTTTTTTTCTTTTTTTTTCTTCCCCACCAACTGACTCTTGGTAACAAAATGAGTTTTCCTTGCAAGGCCCCAGAATAGATAGCTTTCAAATGTTCCCTGTCATAGTGGAACTGAATAAAGAATATGGCTAGTCTATTACTCATAATATGGTTACTTTCTTATCTTTTTTTTTTAAGGTTTTAAATTTATTTTGAGATAGAGAGCATGCAAGTGGGGGAGGGGCAGAGACAGAGGGAGAGAGAATCCCAAGCAGGCTCAGTGCTGTCAGCAGAGCCGGATGCAGGGCTTGAACTCATGGACCATGAGATCATGACCTGAGCTGAAGTTGGATGCTTAACCAACTGACCCACCCAGGTGCCTCATAATATGGTGATTTTCTAAGAGGAATTGTCTGAGGGGGGAAAAAGTTATTCTCTAGTTAATAAATGAATAAATATTTAAAACATTGCCCTACATTTGTTCTTGCCTACTTTCTCCTTCCATTTTTGGGAATCTTTCTTCTCTTAACCTCTCACTAACACCCACTCACTTCTCCTTACCTTTTTTCGGGTTCCAAAGGAGATTTACCTCATTATCAAATATTTTACTCTGCTTAGTCCCATATCAAGTGGGCTCTCACTGAAATGCTTTATCCAGGGTGACCAACACAGTGCCTGGTTTGACTGTCTCCCTTTTGATAGAAAGGGAGAAACTGTTTTAGTCAGCAGATTACAACTGAGGCCCTAGGAAGGGGCAAGAAGGAAGAAAGAATTTCCCCCTTCGTTTGTAGCTCTCATGGGCTACGTTGCATCATGGTCTTTTCCAAAAGACTGAGGGGGAGAAGAAAGGATGGAAGGAAAAAAGAAGTGGGAGAAAGAAGAAGATTAATCCTGCCTATCATGTTTCGAGGGTCTACTTGAAATCAGGATCTGCATACACATTAGCTCATTTAATGCCACAACAACTCTGCAGAGGCCAACCATTTTTATTTTAAAGATGGAACTCATGAGGCTCCAAGGGTCTACGCGACTTGTGTTGAGACGCTGACCTCGTGTGTTGCAGGGTCAGAGTTTGAAACCAGCTCTGTATGACTCAACCCTCAGTTGCTTCCCACCATTCCTTGCTGGTGAGAGTAAGGTGTGAATTTGGCTCCTGCCCCGCCCTCACCCCTGCTCTCCTCCCTACAGTCTCAGGGGTTGAGGTGGATTCAACAAACTGGGAGCCAGGTTATCAGTGAAAACGATGGGCTCCCAGCTGCTACTTTCTTCTGGGGAAGCAAGCACTGCCAAACAGGGCACTCTTCTACCTGGAAGGTATTGACTTTCAGATATGAAGATGGCTTTGTTGCTCCCTGCCAACCAGATGTTTTTAGTAAGCATTTTTGAGCAAAAGACATGGTTAATAAATTGATCCAGCTGCAATTTTCTTTTACGTTTTTTTAATGTTTATTTATTTTTTCAATGTTTATTTTTGGGAGAGACAGAGTGCGAGTCGGGGAGGGGCAGAGAGCCAGGGAGACAGAGAATCCGAAGCAGGCTCCAGGCTCCAAGCTGTCAGCACAGAGCCCGATGCGGGGCTCCAACCCATGAACTGGGGGATCATGACCAGAGCTGAAGTCGGATGCTTAACCGACTGAGCCACCCAGGCACCCCCAGCTGCATATTCAAGCTCGTCTATGAGATGGCTTGATGATGGTAATAACGATAATAAAGATAAAAGGGCTACCTTTCATCAAGTATACACTGTGATCAGGGAGCTCGTATCACTTCCCCTTACTGTTACCACTCTGAAGTAGATATTGTATATCCATTTTACAGATGTGAAAACTGAGGCTCCCAGGAGTTAAAGAACTGACCAAAGTCAAACAGCAAGAATGAGGGCACCTGGGTGGCTCAGTCAGTTAAGCGTGTGACTTTGGCTCAGGTCATGATCTCGCAGTTCGTGAGTTTGAGCCCTACGTTGGGCTCTGTGCTGACAGCTTGGAGCCTGGAGCCTGCTTTGGAATCTGGGTCTCCCTCTCTCTCTGCCTGTCCCCAGCTTGCTCTCTGGTTTCTCTCTCTCAAAAATAAATAAACATTAAAAAAAATTGTTTTTTAAACGGCAAGAATCTAGCAAAGAAGTAACTAAAAGTCAGGTGTGTGTGCACCCAAATCACAGCCTGGCACTCTGTTGCAGCTGTCCTTTCCTGTGCCTGCCAGGTTGGAAGAAAACCTGGCAAATTTGCCTTGAGCGTCCACGCCTGGGACCAATCAAATTCCCATCTGTGATTACATTGAATAATTGAAAATCCTGTTTCGTTCTTACACTAGGCATGGTTGCAAACTATCTTGTCCTTATTACTGCATATTGGTAAGCTTTCAGTGGCTCCGTGTTACCCAGAAACAAGACATCCAAATGCTTTTGTTGCAGACATGACGGCCTCCACAATCTGACAGCCCACTTTTCTGTCTTACCCCGACCACCTTTTCGCTAAACCTCTGTCGGGTGGAATAGTTTCACTTTCTCTATGCAACACCAGATGCTTGCCCGCTGCCTGGGTTTTACACAGTTCCGCCTGTCCTGAAAGCTGCCACTTACCTTCCTATTGATCTAAGCTCGAATTCCACTTCCTAAATCATCTGGAACATTCAGCCTGAAGTATTTACTCTCAACCACGCACTCTGATAGTAATTATTTTCAGGATAGTTCATTTGCCAATTAATGTGTATGACTGCGAAGCTTGTGCTTCAGGGCCTTGGTACACTATTTAAAACTTGGCGTGCTTTTTAACTTGTTCATTTCATCCCAGTTCGAGAGGAATTTCCTCCTATGCCCCTTCATGTCACCTGCTCAGCACAGAGTGTGTCGCCGGGCAGATAGCAGTCAGGGAAGGTCTGGGGCGGGGGTTCTTTAACAGCACTGGATTCGAGCAGGAGCCTTCAAACTGAGGCATGTTTGTATAATCATGTCAGTGGTATTAGCAAAGATAACCCCCTGCTGACCGTGTGACCTGGATGAAAGTCACAGTTATGTCATTGATATGGTGCCAACTTGCATTTAACCTGAAAGGGTGAGAATGGAAAGAAAGGTGAGAAGAGACAGGATATCACCCTGAAGAATGAAAATGAAATTTGACTTGGAAATGAGTAAACATTTTTTGCGTGTTTCCTTTATTTACATCACATTTTCTCATCGGTCTCTAAGTCTTTGGGTGTGCAACTCAAGGGATGGGGGGAAAAGATCAAACTTTGGTTGAAAAGAATTCCTTTCAACTTTGGGAATTCTGATACACTGTGTCCCTGAAAAAAATACCTTACCTTCAGGAGCAGACGGGGCAACCAGGCACCACAGGGAGACTGTAACTATAAACAAACTGGGCTTGACGCTTCTTTTAAGGTTTTGTTTGTTTGTTTGTTCACCTGCTTGTGAGTCAGCAGTGGAAAAAGCAAGTCCAGTGCTAGAAGGTGGTCACCTTATTTGCCTGTGACTCTGTGGCCCCAAGTTCTATTCATCTTGGATAAACAATCGAGAACAGCAACTCATCCAAAAAGGGTGGGGGGTGGAATATGTCCTTCCCAAAGACTGTTTGGACATATCACATTGCTTTCAGCCTTCTCCTCCAGAAAATGAGAGAATAAGAGCCCTCATGGACAAGAATGCTAATTATAATCATTACCTAAAGTAACAAATCTTTCATGACAAGGGCCAAAGCTGTCAGATATTAGCACTAAAGCTCCTTGTTTCATTTTAGTACAAATTACTTTCCTGTTCCCTTTGACAAATGCCTCAATTTTCATCTCAAAGTTGCTCTTAGAATAAACATGTAATTATCTGGTCTTGTTTACAGCAACAAAGGTCAGGTTCTTTAGCAGATATTAATAACCACTGTGCTAAGAGCTTTCTTCCAGCTCACCCCACATGCTGAGCTTTGCCCTGATTGCAACCTCGTGAAATTTTCATGGCGTCCATTCTGTACCCTCCCAACTTTTTATGCCGGCATATCCATGGTGACCACTACACTGAGCCAAATTTCCTCTTATGAAACCCAATCATTATGCATTAAAAAGACATCACCTTGTTCCATTAGGGTTAATAGAGTCTGTTAAAGTAATATAGAAAAATGTATCTGATTCCTTTGAACCTCCTAAGGCTTGAGAGCCTGAAGAAGATGACAAAGATTTCTGAGGCTGGGTTCAAGCTGGCAAAGTGGAAAACGGTCACAATTCAAAAAAAAACAAAAAGAAAAACGGTACAGTACCAAAAAAGTTTTGCCTAAACTATTTGGCTATTTTAGATCTAAAGTGGGATCAGGTATTCAATTTTATATCCACCTCTATATTTATAAACCGGCAAAAATAGCTAACATCATGTCATATTCTAGATGCTGTTCAAGGTATTAATTATTTAATATTCACAACAATCCTAGAAGACAAGTGCTACTGTTGTCCCCATTCTACAGATAGAGAAACTGGGGCATAGAGTTAAGTAACTGCCCCAGGCTATGTAGCTAATTAATGGTGGAAATGGAATGGGAACCCAGGCAGTGTGATGTAGATGCTAAGGGCGTAATCACTACATGCTTCTGCATATCTAACCCAGTGCATGATTGCCAGGGTCTAAGTGAGACGACTCTAACAAGGAAAGTTGGCTAAGTTTTACTTCCCTTTGGGTTCAGTGTATGTGTGTAGGAGCAGAGTTTGTGACTGATCCAACATCAGGGCAAGGATCTGTACTGCAGCGAATCTGAGAGGTCTGTTCTGGTCTCCCCTTTCAGGAAAGAATTAGTTCTCCAAGGAAAGGGAAACAAAAACCATTATTTGCTAATGTTTATTTATTTTTGAGGGACAGAGAGAGAGAGAGAGAGAGAGAGAGAGAATTCCAAGCAGGCTCTAGAACTGTCAGTGAGAACTGTGAGGTCATGACCTGAGCCGAAATCAAGTCAGGTGCTCAACCTACTGAGCCACCCAGGGGCCCCACAAAAACCACTATTTATCTATCACCTCACAACAACTATGTGAGGTAGAACTTATTATAGCTATTCCTCTTTTATTGATAAACAACTCAGAAAAGCTAGTAAGTTACATAAGACCATATAGTTAGGAAGACACAAAAGAGGGGATAAAACTCGTTCCCCTTTATCACTCTTTGTCCCTGAAGTAGCAGTACCTAAAATGTTTTAATAAGTATTACATAAAACAATAACAAAAAGAAAGAAAGAAAAGGAAGGAAGAAAGGAAAGAAGGAAGGAAGGAAGAAAGAAAAAGAAAGAGAAGGAAAGAGAAGGAAAGAGAAGGAAAGAGAAAGGAAAGAAAGAGAGAGAGAAAGAAAAGAAAAAGAAAAAGAAGGAAAAGAAAGAAAAGAAAAAGAGAAAGAAAAGAGAAAGAAAAGAGAAAGAAAAGAGAAAGAAAAGAGAAAGAAAAGAGAAAGAAAAGAGAAAGAAAAGAGAAAGAAAAGAGAAAGAAAAGAGAAAGAAAAGAGAAAGAAAAGAGAAAGAAAAGAGAAAGAAAAAGAAAAGAAAGGGAAGAGTGGAGGAAGGAAGAAGAGAGGAAGGGAAGGAAGTTTCTATGTTCACAAAAGTTTGGGAAACCTTTGATTAATCAAAATTATGTAGGTTTCTTACATGCAGGGCTTCTCAGAAATGTTAATACATTAATGTGCACTGATAGGGTATAGTATGAAGAACTTATTTCATTCTAAAATTGTGTGTGTGTGTGTGTGTGCGTGCATGTGCGTGCATGTGGAGACATCTTATGGGAACAAAGTTCTGTGAAGTATATTTTGAGAAATACTACTCTAGTGATTTGAAGACCTTCTAGGCAAAATATGTGATCTAGGAAGTGCTTCTGTTTCATTATCATCTTTAGGGCAAAGGTCATGGCATCCAGAATGGTAGATCCAATCTACTTGAGCTTGGATTTTTATTATTAGGACTGGGTCAGAATCATAAATCGCATTGAATGCAATGGTAACCTGAAGCAAAAGACTACTTTAAGGTAGACAAATGTATTAAACTCTGTATTTAATTTGTACCTGGGGCACCTGGGTGACTCAGTCAGTGAAGTGTCCAACTTTGGTTCAGGCTATGATCTCGTGGTTCATGGGTTCGAGCCCCAGCGTCAGGCTCTGTGTTGACAGCTCAGAGCCCAGAGCCTATTTCAGATTCTGTGTCTCCCTCTCTCTCTGCCCCTCCCCCACTCATGCTCTATCTCTCTCTGTCTCAAAACTGAATACATATTAAAAAAAATTTTTAGTTTGTACCTAACATTATGCACTTAACATTTATTCCTTACTGTTGTTAACTATTTGTGTGTGTGTGTGTGTGTGTGTGTGTGTGTGTGTGCTTCAATGTTACAAACGCCTAATGAGGTTTTAAACTACTTTGTGTCATGAATTATATCCTATGTTTTTTCTTCTTTGCCATTCTGTTTACTGTATTGCTTTTCTGCCCAGAAAAAGCATGCATATATTTAACTGATTAATTTGACCCAGACATTTTTTTAATTAATTAATTTACATATAATTTATTGTCAAGTTAGCTAACATACAGTGTATAGAGTGTGCTCTTGGTTTGGGGAGTAGATTCCCATGATTCATCACTTACATACAACACCCAGTGCTCATCCCAACAAGTGCCCTCCTCAATGCCCATCACCATTTTCCCCTCTCCCTCTCCCTCCCTCAGTTTTTTCTCTGTGTTTAAGAGTCTCTTATGGTTTGTCTCCCTCTCTGTTTGAAACTATTTTTCCCATTCCTATCCCCCATGGTCTTCTGTTATGACATTTCTTAATTTTTTTAAAATAAATGATCTAGTAGAAGTGTAAAGTTGGACCAGTTGACAACCCATTGGGGTTTTATGATGATCAACTAAGATAATACATACAAATGCTTATTATTATTTTTCTCATAAAAATGTTAACATAAATTCATGTTACTTCAACCTTGTAAGAATCTCTACCACCAAGTATAAATCAGAAGTTGGATTTAAAAATTGTCCATTCTTTGACAACTCATTGGTCTCCATGCCCTGGTGACACTCAACAAAAACAAGCAACAGGTCCAATATTGGAGATTTTTTTTAAGTTTATTTATTTAGAGAGAGAGAAAGAGATAGCCGGGGAGGCGCAGAGACAGAGAGGGAGAGAAAGAATCCCAAGCAGGCTCTGCTCTGTCAACACAGAGCCCAACATGGGGCTTGAACTCACGAAGAGTGAGATCATGACCTGAGCCGAAATCGAGAGTCAGATGCTTAACCGACAGAGCCATGCTGGCAACCACAGGCCAGTAAAACTGCTTTCATAGCAGTTAAAAGTTTTAAGAGAGAGAATTCCAGTAAGAAAGGTTTCCTAGTTTGGGAAGGTTGGTTATATGACTTCCACCATTCTCTGTTAGTCACAAAAGTGCACCCAATTTCATGGAGGAGGGAATAGAGACCACATTTCCCAACAGGGCTGCTAAAATCACATTTTAAGAAGGGTATATGGGATGGAGGTTAATTTAGTGGTCAAGTTGGAAAACCCATCTCCCACACTATCAGACACTTTTTGACATGGTGCTTTGCAAAAGGTGGGTGCTCAGGAAATGTTTGGAAAATTAATAAAATAAAAGGAGTCTGCCTAAAAATGTGGTTTAAGTGAAAGACCAACCCAAAAATTTCAGTTTAAAAGGCTCTACTGCATACCCTGAGCACTCTATGACACAGGTACTCATGCAATTTCAAAAGCTTTAAGATATCACCAACTCCGATCTGCCATGTTAACACCCATCTCTGTAGGCTGGCCCTGGATCGTATTATTTACATTATTTGTCGAGGAGACTGTGTCCTTTTCTGCTTGATCTGTTCACAGTAGAAGTTGAGAATAAGCTGATCTCTACTAGCCCAACCCGTGTCCCCAAACATTTTCCAGAGTCCTACAGACCATGCTAATAAAGAGCTCGCATGTGTTAACCATAACTTTCATCAGTTCTGGACAAAAGGAGAGCCAAATACTTACGCAGAGATGGAGAGATGATTTATTATTCTCATGCATTCCCGCTTTGAGGTAGATAGGCAAGAGTGACGTTTGTCCAACTAATTGGAAGATAACACTCAAAAGATACCGCTAAATAGACAAAACACTTCTACTCAGAACAGTCACAAGATTTTATGCAACGGAAGGGGTCTTGGAGATTCTCAGTGAACAATCTCAATTAAGGAAGAGGAAATGAAGTAATTTTATGTGACCAAATTTGCAGAGCAGGTTAGTGCTGATCTTGCGTTGTCTGTAAGTTCTCCTGATAATGAGCAAAACAACTTAAGGCTAGAAAATCTTTCAAAAAAAAAAATCAAGGAGGAAAATTTAGATTGTGAAAACTGTAATTCCAATGGTAATCTAAGACAGCATTTCAAAATGATTTACAGAAGTAAGCATTATACAAGAAAGGGGCTCTATGAGCTTATGTTGAGCTAAAAAATGTAGCAGGTGTCTTCATGAGACTTCTCAGTGCCTTTAATAAACTAACATTTACTGTGAATATTTTAAGGATAGGCAAGGAGGTATTTCCCAACTATGTACCTTTGTTCAAAAGAATTTCTCAGGTCTGGTATATGACAGAAGAAGCTTTGAGGAACACTGAAATATTTTCTCCAGAAGGCTATAATAGATTAAGATGTCAGTTTCTGGGCGTGCCACAGCCAGCATACAGGCTAAGAGCTATGTGAGGGTCTCCCAGGGTTCAAAAGGATGCTCCAACAGCCCTTAGTCAAGATCCCTTTCAGAAAAGATTTTGCCCATTTTCCCCTTATGGATATAATGAATGATAGTCAACTAACTCTGCAAAAACACACCATCTATCCTGAGTTAGAGGAGTTATTTGGTAAAATACATGTGTTCTAGAGTTTCGTGTCTGATAGCGTTAATAAACCATTTCGAGAAAGTCTGACCGTGGAGTTAAGTTCCTCCTGTGTTTGCTGAGTGGTAAAGCATATCACATCTACTCAAGTAAAATCAGCCTCTTTACATCAGAAGATTTAACATCCAAAAGTGACCACGAAGACCAACTGCACGAGGAAATGTCCCATTTTGCTACAACACAAAGTTGAACTTCATGAGCTATGAGGATGCAAATCACTTAACTAGAAGGTGAGACCCAGCGACTGCCAGACACCTGCAACTCAGCACATACTTTTCACTGTTATTAATTTTACATATATCTGATTATGTATTTTAAGGGGTAGATAAATAAGCTATGATAACATTCAACTGTAAGCAGCAGAAAGCCTTTTAATCACGGACTAAGTAAAATAGTCATTTTTGCTTATGTAACAAGAAGTCTAGAAGCAGCAGCCTGGTGCCAGTGTAGTAGCATAAGGATTTTATCAGGGAATCTGGTTTCTTCTCTCGTCCGTTTCCACTACCCTTGGCAAATAGATTTTTTCCTATGGTCACAAGATGGCTGCTGCTTTTGCGGACATTGCAGCTGCATTCCAGGTGAGCAAAAAGGAAAGGGGAGAGAGTGAAGAGCAAAGGCAAATGCCAATCAAGTTTATTCCTTTCAAAATTATATTTTCCTTAAAAACCCTACCATAGATTCCATCTTTTATCTCATTGGTTAGCACTATGTTATATAGCCACCACTGTCTGGAGAGTAACCTAAAAAAAAATAAGTAAGATCAAGGTTTTTTTGTTTTCCTTTAAGCTAGAAACATGGCTGCCACCACAAAATATTGGTACTCAATAGAAAGTCCCATTCTGGACTGACAGAAGGCTGTGATTGTTCAGACCTCTCTTCGATGGTCACAACCTTCTGTGGTGCTTATGTGTAGCTTATGTTGAGCACTCTTGGGTGCTCATGGTACCTGTGAGACACCTGAGCTTTGCTAGGTGCCTCTGCCAGCGTTATCTCACTCGGTCCTAATGAGACATTTTCGTCTGCATGTACATTTTTGGTTGTAGCATCGGTCAGGCCCCTTCTAGCAATGCGTCTTCCCATAGGGTTGAGAGCCAGAAATCACAGAGATGCAATATTCGTTTTGTTTCCCTGGTAATTCTAAAATAGACTCTGAACGAGTCCTTCTGTGTGTTTCCATGAGCCCGAATAATCAGCTCTTAATCTTTTCCAAGGTGCCTAGCTAGTTGGTGCTGTACTAAGAGCTATATTGATACATAAAAAGAAACAAAAGACAGCAGGGATAACAACCTCTTGGAAAATGTCAGAGGTGTGACATGGGGAAAGATAAGGGGGGAGCAGTGGAAAAAAAATTGTACTTTCTTCTTCAGTCATTGCTGAAAATCTCTAAAAATATTGCAGATTTCTCTCTATCTTGAAGTTGTAGCAAGATGGCCATCATTGCTCAATGGGGCAGATGCTCTCTCTTTAATGTGCTCGAAAAGGGGAGAGAAGGTAAGAGAGCATCCATTCCTAAGGGTCTTTCTACTTTTATTGCTTTGCTTCTTTTTCCATTCCTTTTGCAAGGGACACAACTGCATGGGAAATCGTGGAAGGAAGGAATGTGAATTCTGGATACAGGTCACCACTGCCTTACTGTGGGTGTAAGCTCAGGGAAATTCTGCATGACCTCTCTATCTAGGTCTCTATTAGCTATTGCTGATTAACAAAATTAACCCAAACTTGTAGGCTTAAAACCACAAATATTTACAATCTTACAGTCTCAGTGGCTCAAGGATGAAGGTGAAGCCTTCCACAACTGGGTACTTCAGGCTCCAGATCTGCAATGAGGTTACATCTACTTATTGGCCAGAGTAGTGCTATCTCTGAAGGCTTGACTGGGGAGTGATCTGCTTCCAAACTCATTCATGTGGTTGACGGCAGGATTCAGTTCCTTGGCCTGTTGGCCTGAGAACTGGTCCCATTTCTCCCCTGGCTTCACTCCCTCAGGTCCTTGCCTGGTAGCCTTTTCCATACAATAGTTCACAACATGGTAGCTTGGTTCCCCTCGGAGCAAAGGTTCTGAGAGAGAGTACAAGTGAAAGAGAGTGAACAGGATAGAAGTTAGTCTTTCTGTAACCTAATCTTGGAAGTGGCATCCCATCATTTCTATTGTGTTCTATTTTAGAAGCCAGTCACTGGGTCTAGCTTATACTCCACAGCGGGGAATTTCACAAGAACATGAATTGCAGGGGTAGGGATCGTGGGGCACCATCTTAGAAGTTGCTTCCCTCTGTCTCCAACCTCCTTTGTGTAGCATCCTCCCAGCTCTCTGGAAGCCTGTAATTTCATGGTTCTAAGAATGTGCTTTGAGTCAGCCCCTGCACTGAGTGTTCTGAAGACAGGGGCTGTTTCTTGTACCTCTATATCTTCAGCACCATGACAGGGCCTGGTCCACACTGGGAATTCAGGTATGTCATTCATTTGACAAATATTTATTGGCCATCTACTATGCACCGTGCCCTATAGTAGGTGCTAGGAATATGGCAACAACCAAGATATAAATGAAGATTTTCAATATCATGGAACTTACATTCTAATAGGAGACGATAGACAATAAACAAGCAAACCAATAAAGGGGTGAGATACCGTCACACAGATGGAGATTGCAAATACTTTTTTCCAGTTTTATGTATTGCTAATCTATACGATAAACATCATTTTAATGACCTTACTCTGTGAGGAGGAGTACACAAGTCAGTAAGGAAAAGCTGAACATTTCAGAGAAACTGTTTTCAATAAAAATTGGAGGGGGAAAAAAAAAAGGTTCAGTAGTCTAAGATCTGGAGATTAAAACAAGACGCAGTTTATTAATTGATCTCTTCTAATTGCCGTTACTGTTTTGAACCACAGCCAGTGCTGTCAACCATGTGGGGGAACTGGGCCTTCCCACAGAATCTCGGAGGAAGTGAATATTGGTTTTACTTTACTGGAAAGCTTTGTGGCAAGGTGTATCCAGATCCTAAATGAATGCATGGCATTTCTGAGTCAGTAACATGAAAACTAGAGGCTAAGCGTGTGGCCTGTGGATTCAGCCTGCTGGGGGTGATGCAGCAGGGCCTCCCAGGGGGATGATTTCTGAGCTGAGTAGGAGGCAATATTACCATCCAGGGTCTGGGGGTGGTGCGGGGCGGGGTGGGGGGTAGTTTTGTGGGTAAAGGTGAAGAAGTGGTCTCTTCTAGGACAAGGAAGTAGAGTGCATGTTAGAGAATGAATATGGGGAAGCCCAGGAATCAGAGAATAGTCTGCACTATTCCCAGACTTCTCTCTTGGGCATCTGGTAGATGACAGTCCTCACCAAGACAGCAAAACAGGAAATCTTCTGCAGGATAATCACGGGTTTCCAAGCCCTTTTGATTATGGCTCACTTAGGTGAGTAAAATACCTGAAGACCCACCTCCCCCACCCATTAAGCCCTGGTTTCCTCACTTATTATTTTTTTTGGAAGCATGTTTTAAAAAGGAATCCATGCCAAAATAGGGCCATGAAAACGTTAGTCCTTTTTATATGTTAACATTTTACAAATTAGCACTTTGAGCACACAAGTGCCCTTATGTGCACACCCTTTACCATGCCTGTGGATAACCTCATGCGGACAGAACATCCAAAGTCTAAACCTGAGGTCGTTCATGACTGGGAGAACCCTGCTCCCCTGGGGATCCCCACCCACCACCTCCAGGCCAGGTTCTACCCTCAAAGACAAGGGGTCTTTCATTTCCATTTCATAAAGGTGTTCCTCTGATAGAGTTAAGGCCAAAGCAACAATTTTCCTTTTTGCTTCCTCTCTCCCCACGAACATGTGTTCCAAGAGACTGGGTTGCCAACAGGCGGATGAGGGAATCTATCTGATGTCATATTTTAAAGGAACAAACTTAGAGTAGACACCTGGTGGCCAGGGTCACTTATTTTTCCTGTCGTGTTCCTTTGATGGTTTTGTAGTCTCTTAGAACACCATTTGCATTCCTTGGAGATGTCTAGCAGATGATCTTGACAATAGTATTTCTCTTCATTGGTTTATGTGCGTGTTTTTAATTGGTAAAGTTAACTAGAACTGGAGTTATCTTTGTGGGAAGTTTTAGAATTACTGACTATTTAAAAAAATTTTTTTTAACATTTATTCATTTTTAAAAGAAGAGACAGAGCGCGAGTGGGAGAGGGGCAGAGAGAGAGGGAGACGCAGAATCCGAAGCGGGTTCCAGGCGCTGGGCTGTCAGCACAGAACCCGACACGGGGCTCAAACCCACGAACCCTGAGATCATGACCTGAGCCAAAGTCGGATGCTTAACCGACTGAGCCACCCAGGCACCCCAAGAATTACTGATTATTTTTAATAGTAATAGGAGGATTGGGGTTTTCTAATTATTCTTGTGTTAGTTTTGGTAAGTTGCATTCTTAAAGAAATATGTCCATTTTATCCAAATTTTCGACTTTTTTGCATTATATTATTTATAACATCCTTATTACCTTTTCAACAACTGCAGGCTCTGTAGCAATATTTGGTTTGTCATTCTTGGTGTCAAGAATGTACTTTTTTTGAACTTTTACTTTTTTCCTTGGATTAGTTCTCCCAGAGAACCAGCTTCCTGCCTTATTGTTGTTTCTACTCTAAATTTATTTTCTATTTATTTAATTTACCCTTGTCTTGCTTTCTTTGAATTTATTTTGCTGTTCTTTTTACTAACTGTTTGAGATGCATGGTTACCTCCTTTCTTGTTGGGCTTTATTTTTTATTCCCAATAAATGCATGTTAGGCCATTTGCTTTTGTGAGTTCCTGCTTTAAGTGCATTGCACGAGTTGCAACGTATAATAATTTTGTTATCATTTGGTTCCAGATATTTTCTGATTTTATTATAATTTATTCTTTGACTCCTAGGCTATTTATAAATACATTTTTAATCGCTAAATATATGAGGATTTTGTGTTTATCTTTTTCAGCAAACTGATTTTTCAGCATAACTACATTGAGGCCATAGCACTAACTGTATAATTTCAATCTTCCAATGCCAAGTATATAATCCATTTTGTGTGGTGTTTTATGTGTCATTAAAAAGAAAATGTTCTACACAGGTTTGAGATCAGGGTTCCGAATATGTCCAGTAGGTTAAGTTTTTGCCAACCATGTTTTAGAATTTTCAATGTTTCACTAATTTTTTCTGCTTGTTATAGATATTATGGGGAAGACATGTTCAAAAAATTCTCACTGTGATGGCGAATTGGTCTATTTTTTCTCTAGTTGTGTTCATTTTAGATGTGATACAAATATGTACAAATAGAAATCATCATATCTCTCTGGCAAATTGAACTTCCAATCATTTTAAAGTGACTACCTTTTATTTACTAATATGTTCTCTTTTAATATGGCTATTCCAGCTTTCTTTTAGTTAATGCTTGCATCACAGACCTTTTCCTTCAGTTACTCTCAGCTCTTCAATATCCTCATGTTTTAGGTATGTTTCTTGTATGCTGCCTATTTTTTAGTATGATGTTATTTATAATCCATTCTGAGGATCCTTTTCTTTTGACTAGAGCATTTAGTCCATTTATGCGTAATGCAATTATTAGATTTTAAATTATGCAATTTTTAGTTTTATCAATTTTATCATTTTTATTCTGTCCCCCCAAAGACCTTTAAAATGTGCTTCAGTTTAGATTGGTTTGTGGCACATTCTCTGAGTTTCTGTTTGTCTGAAAATTACTTTACCTTCTTTCTGTAGGATATTTTCAAGGGACAGAAGTTCTGAGTTTTCCCACAATATTAACTATGTTTTCCCACAATATTAAAGTTATTTTGCTTTCTTCCAGCTTCCATGTTTGCTCTTGTTAGCTTTGGTTTTCTGCAATTTCACTATCTAGATTTGGATTTTTTATTTATCCTACTTGGCATTCATTAGACTTATTGTGAATTGATGTTGTTCATCAGTTCTAGACAATTTTAAGTCATTATCCCTAAATTGCCTCTGCTGTGTTTCTGTCTTCTCTCTTCCAATTAAAAATATGTTAAAACACCTTCTCACATGTCCTTTATCTCTCACTGTCTATTCTACATTTTCCTTTTTTTTTTTTTTTTTTTTTGGTCACTTCACAGGTAATTTCTTCTATCCTGTCTTCTTCAGCTGCTTAATTTGCTTCTAAACCTGTCCACTAGGTTTAAATATTATATTTATATATATATATAATATATAATATATATTATATATATAATAATATATTATATAATAAGTAATAAGTATATATATATTACTTATTTTTGAGAGATAGAGATACAGAGAGTAAGCATGGAAGGGACAGAGAGAGAGGGAAAGAGAGAGAATCCCAAGGAGGTTCCGTGCTGTCAGCACAGAGCCTGACTTGGGACTCGAACTCACAAACCATGATCATGACCTGAGCTGAAATCAAGAGTCAGGCGCTTAACCAACTGAGCCACTCAGGTGCCCCTATTGTTATATTTTTTAATTCCAGAATTTCTTTTACCAAAAGAAATTACCAAAATTTACCAAAATTTATAGTTTCTGTCCCCCCCCCCCCAGTTTTATGCCTATCTTTTATCTCCTTAAATATACCAAGCATTGTTTCATAATCTATATCTGATAACTCCAGTATCTGGGGTCCCTGACTCTGTTTCTGTTTTCTGTTATTTTTGACTTGGCTTTTACTCGAGGTATCTTTTCTACCAATGTTTCTTCCCATGTATTTGAAAAAATTATTTGTAGAAACCATTTTGGGCATAAAGTGGACTAATAGGATAGTGTATGTCAATTACACTTAGATAAAAATATAAATAAATAAAACAAAAGAAACTGATTGTTAAGATTCAGAAGGCTTCTTCCAGACAATTCAGAAACATAATCCACGAATTTGCTGATTGTCGATGAATGCAGACCAACTGCTGTATTACTGGCAACATAAATACTGTGTCTATTACTCATTAACAATCTTTTAAGATGTCATGTTCTTGGCTTGCTTAATGCCAGTCAGAAATAAATTTCCCAAAATAGCATTTTAATCCATGATATTCTTTCACTCTCAACCGAGAGGATGTAACAGGGAAAGAGAGTATAGCCTAGGATAAAACACACGGACACAATGGCACAGATGTGATACAATAAAGTATATCCCAGTTCTTTTCCCCACGAACCCTATTTCAAGACAGCCATTTAAACACTTGCTGAGCATAAGAATCAAGAAAGAACTATCTACCGTCTAGGTTGCAGCTATGAATAAAACACATCACATCCTAAGGACTCTAGAAGTAAAGTTAGTTACCCTTGTCAGGCCGGGAACTTTCACAACCAGACATGGGAAAGTAAAGGCAATGTTTAAAGCTATATCAAAAAAGAATGATAGTGCAGAAGCAAAGGTAGCAGGGGGAAGGGAGATCTCTGCGGGGGCAAGACATGCTGAGTCGGCCAACAGCTGAAGGTATAACTTGGGCATCCTAACACAGAAGGCATTTACAGTGGCTTTTCAGCTATGTGGCTCTGGGAGACAAAGAGCCATGTGTCAGATAACTCAGATGGATCCAGGAAAAACATGAAGAGGGAAATAAAGCGAAATGAAGCATGTGAAATGGCAAAGGAGACCGACCTTTGTAGAAAGAGAAGCCAAATAAGGTTCTCACCTACCTATCCACACATTCAAGCACTTGGAGTGTTATGAGTATATCGCGTGGTTTTATTGTGTGGCCATCTTAACACACTTTATCATATAAGTTTTAATATGACCGTACACACAGCAGTAAGTTTCCATTGGTTGAGATATTTCTTATTTTGAGAGTGTAGCTTCTCTTTAATTGATGCCCTAAGGATATTTGTGCGTCTAACTTTTCTAAGAAAGTGATATGACCTCTTTGCCTGGGCTTTTGTAATAGCACTTTAGATTTTGTTCCGGAGTATAGAGGAACTGACAAGTGGAGTCGCCACCACATAACCTTGGAAGAAAAGGACCTCTTTGAGAACAGAATTCACCATGTGACTCTTTTTTCCCAAAGAAATCCCCTTAAATGTATATTGTGCAAGAACTTTTCTGGGCTCTGCTTCAAGCTAAATTGGCTTAGATTTTCATGGGGTGCACTGACAAGTGTTTAAGGCTAGACAATAAATCAGAGCCTCGTCTCACTAGAGGAGCTATCCAGCAAGATGAAGATGGTCCCGCCCACCCCACCCCAGACTGAGCATCTTTCCAAACACTATCATAAGAGGTCACTTATTAAAACTGAAAGTCACTAACATGAAGGCTGACCCATTCGCTCTGGCATTAACTTTTCCACATTCTGACCTGTACATTATAAAGCACAACCATACCACAGGCAGAGGTAACATTTCTTCCTGTTTGGATGACTCTACCTTTGTTCTTTGCAGAAAACTGTTAGATTTAAGACACTGTACCTTGTGTAACCCAAACATTTTCAGGCTCCACCAAAGAGTGGGTATAAACGAGGTCATTTTAATATTTATGAAATACGTTTCCTGCTTTTGCCCACAGTTGCTCATCTATGCTAATTAACTCCCGCTCTGCTATTTTCCCTCCCACCATCGCCACACATTCTTTCGGTTCCCAAGTGTCTCATATGCCCCTGAACAAATGGGCATCTCTGATCCTTGTGTGGCATGTTTTTCCTTCCTTTTTGTTTGTTTGTTTTCTGGATCCCTCTTGACTTCTTCCCATAAAGCCACTTAAGAACTTTTCATTTTGGGACGCCCAGGTGGCTTAAGAGTCGGTTAAGAGTCCAACTTCGGCTCAGGTCATGATCTCAGCTCAGATCATGATCTCGCAGTTTGTGAGTTCAAGCCCAGCATCAGGCTCTGTGCTGACAGCTCAGAGTCTGGAGCCTGCTTCGGATTCTGTGTCTCCCTCTCTCTGCCCCTCCCCCGCTCGTTCTCTCTCTCTCTCTCTCTCTCTCTCTCTCTCTCTCTCTCTCTCAAGAATAAACATTAAAAAAGAAAAAAAAAAGAACTTTTTATTTTTTGCCAATGCTAATGGTGCCTATTGTGACCGGCAACATCCAGGCCAAGGGCATGAATTCCTGCAGTTCCTAAAGCCAACAATCCAAATATTCAGAGTTTATTCATCAGGTATTTACCGAGTGCCCACTGCTTTCCAGACACTGTGCAGGCATTGGGCACCCTGCCCATCCCTGTGCCATACACTGGGGCCCCCAAGCGGCACTATGTGCGCCAAGAATTTTAGAGAGGCCTTCCTGAAACTAGTTTCTTTCATTTTCACTTATCACTCACTAAGCAGAGATTCAAAACCAGCCCAGTAGTGAAGGCGGAGTTTGAAACGCATTGTACTCAACAGGTCTTATCCCTTTCTTCTCCATCAGGAGCTCTTCCAAGGGGACCAATAAGGAAAAACAAACATTGTTCTTATTCTTTTCCTAGAAATTGCAAGTCAATGCATATTAATTCATGCAAACTGTCAGAGAGGTCAGAAACCTACCAGTTTCAGGAATAGCTGAACTCTCAAGCCTAGTCTTGATTTAGTTATGACATTCTGCGATGATACTCTGTTAACATGCTTAAATATATTTCTTGGATTCCCTACTAAATTCACAATAGCTTAAGAACTTGCCAATTTTATACTCTTTCCCAAATGCTACCTAAAATAATGTCTTCAATATCATTATTTAATTGGACTGATAACGACCTTTCATGTGTAATCCTAGTAAATACCAAGGGATATGACAGTCACATTCACAAAGTCACATTCAAAGAAAACACAAGTCAGTCTGCATCACCTGAGAAAAAAAATTCATGTCTTCACTATTGGTAAAGTAGTAGAGTTTTGTATCATGCATTCGCCAAAATTTTCCCAGAAGTCTTATCTTGGTGATCATTCCTTCTCATCAAAGTTACACACCCACAGCAATTACAAAAACTAAACAAACAAAACAAAACAAACCTTTTCCTACTCTCTCTTATCTGTTTCTTTTCCCATCTATCCCTGGGGTACCACACTCCCAACTTGCGATACCTCATTCTCTGTAAGCATTTCTCCAGTCTCTCACTGTGGACAAACAGTTAAGTATCATTCAAAGTTTCTCCATTTGGTCGCTTTTTAAATGAGAATCCTCAACCTAGAGGGAAAAAGGATAGTTCAAGAGCTGACTTGGAAATAAGTCTATGATAATGATACAGTAATAGTTTTCCCATGTTCAACATATAGCCTCCTTGTTTTGACCTATTTATGACTTTTAAAACTTAAAAGCAACGTTGGTACTGAAAAATCTATTTGTAGCTGCTGTTAGAAATTTCTCAAAAGAAGAAAAGTTCTGACATAAAATATGAGTGGCCCGAAAATATTTTTCTGTAGTATTTTGACCAAAAAAAAAAAGTTATTGTTGTGATATCTTTGCCCTTTTAAGTTCTTGTGAATTCAATCAGCATAGGATTGTCAGAGGGAAACTGAGAACGAATTTTAAACACTACACTCAACTAGTGTTTAGAAAAACAAAATGAAGTGAAGAGCATTCCATCTGGATACTTTTCTGCACACTCCCTCACATTCTCTGTCCACTTGCTATGATCATCTCTTGCTGTGTAAAAACCACTGCAAAATTTATTGGCTTGAAATAACCGCCATTTTATTACCTCTCATGATTTTGGGGGTTGACTGGGCTCAGCTTGGCAGTTCTTTTGCTCCAGGTGATTTAGGGTCAGGGTTACAGTCATCCGGGGCCTCGGCTGGTCTGCAAGGTCCAAGCTTGCTCATGGGTATGTCTGATGCCTCAAGAGGCATGGTTCAAAAGCTGAAGACTTCCATCTACGTTTTCTCTATCTGAGTTGGGATGCTCGGGTAGCTGGGCCTTTCTCTCCTTCTCTCTCTACTTAGTCTCAGGGTCTCTCCTACTCTCCATGTGGCTTCGGCAGCAGAACTTCCGTGAAGATTCAGAGCCCCCAAAAGCACGACAGTAGAAGCTGTCAGGTTTTCTTCAGACTTAGGTATGGAACTTGTACCATCAACTGGGTAAAGCAATAAACAGGGCCAGCCCAGACTTCACATGGAAGACAGTGAAAACTAGGAGATGTGGTTCATTAGGAACTGTCTTTGGAGCCTATTTGCATCCAACATACACAATGATTTGCTGGAAAATTTAATGTCTCTTTTTATTTTTTAATTCTTTTTGGTTAACGTTTATTCAGTTTTGAGAGACACAGAGAGACAGAGTGTGAGTGGGGGAGGGGCAGAGAGAGAGGGAGACACAGAGTTCGGAAACAGGCTCCAGGCTCTAAGCTGTCAGCAGCCCGACACAGGGCTGGAACTCCCGAATTGCGAGATCATGACCTGAGCTGAAATTGGACAGTTAACCAACTCAGCCACACAGGCACCCCCCGAACTATACACTCTTAAGCCTAGAGACATAAAGCAGAGTTTCCCAGAGAACGTTCCATAACATTTTGGTGCTACAGGTTAAATGTGTGGGCAAGGAGTTTGGAGGAAATGCTTAGGTTAAACAAACTTAAGGAGATTTTTTTTTTTAAGACAAAATTTGTTAGACCTTTAATATGCAAAGCGGGATTGAATGTGTTTTGTTTCCTTATTTGAACATGAAACTTTTTTGTCTAAAAACGTCAGGGACTCGGGGCACCTGGGTGGCTCAGTCGGTTGAGCGTCCAGCTTCAGCTCAGGTCATGATCTCACGGTCCATGGGTTTGAGCCCCACATCAGGCTCTGTGCTGACAGCTCGGAGCCTGGAGCCTGCTTTGGATTCTGTGTCTCCCTCTCTCTCTCTGCCCTTCCCCTGCTCATGTTCTGTCTCTCTCTGTCTCAAAAAGTAAATAAAAACATTAAAAAAAATTAAAACCTCAGGGACTAAAGTTCACCAAATACTGTATGAGAAAGTGATTTGCTAAAGAATCATGTGCTGTGAAGATCATATTACTACCCAGCATCTTTATGCTCCATGATTTTGAAAAATATGAGTGTAAAATAGATCTCTAAAGCATGGTAATTACAATTATGATAATAGCCAATGACATTTATTGAGCATTTACTATGTGCCACATAATGTTCTAAGTATTTTATATCCATTTTATAATGCACTGAGTGGTTTGCACATATTATCCTATTTAATCCTACAAATAGTGACTCAGAATAGATCTTATGATTTCCATTTTACAGATGAGGAAACTGAGTCACGGGAAGACACACAATTAAGAGATACAACTTTGCTTTGAACCTATTTGTATGACTCCATAGTCTGGTATTTAACTACACTGCTATCCTGCCTTATCTTCTGCATATCAAGTCAAGTTTTCAGTGTCAAACATTAATGGTTGATTTTAGTCTGAGATTCCACAACTCTAGAGAAAATATTTATCAAGCACCCATAACATGCCTGTCTTTGTGCTTTTCTATATATTTATTAGGTGATTTATCCTTGCAACAACCATAGGAAAAAAGTATTGAACATTTTGTGAGAAAAAAGAAAAGCCTCTTTTGCTTCGTTATTGAACGTTTGGCCTACCTCAGATGATTTTTGAACTACTTCAGATGATTTTTCAGGAACACACTCAGTTCTGAAGTACAAACTGTCATCCTTCATTGTCCTCTAAAGAGTGGCTTCCCTACAATACCGAGTCTTCAAACTGATTATAGCTTAAATAAGACCTTTCTCCAACCTATTAAAGATTTACTTGAGTCCTCGTGAAAATTATATAACCTGTTTGGAATAATAACATGTTTGGAATCCA
The DNA here is from genome assembly GCF_027475565.1 of Acinonyx jubatus. Classification (NCBI taxonomy): domain Eukaryota; kingdom Metazoa; phylum Chordata; class Mammalia; order Carnivora; family Felidae; genus Acinonyx; species Acinonyx jubatus. Next base: position 91,059,151 of record NC_069387.1, on the reverse strand, counting down.
CGCTTGTTAAATTCTACATCCAAGTGATAATGTCTATCTTTCTTAAATAAATGTAAATATGAATTTTATATATGAATTTGGAAATTAATAGCACAGCTTGAATCTGTACTTTTTCACACGATGTCATTTCAAAATGGCAAAAACACCCCAAGAAACATACTTTCGAAGTCCCTTCAAGATGGCAGCCTGAGCACAAATTTACAACCCGGGCCTCTCTCTGCAAGTCCGCAGAAATAGAAATCCAGACACACAAAAAAGGATAGAGAGTCACAGCAAAGTACTTCAGATGGGACTGTGAAGAACAGTGGTCATTAGTGAATGAGAAATCTAAACAAATGTCTGGCTGACAGGGAGGAGATGGGAGCCTCTAAGGAAATGAAATAGCACAGAGTTCCGTCCAGAAGCGGTGGCAGTGAGGTAAGGCAGGAGCTCTTCGGGCAGCACCAAAGTCGGGACAGCCTCAAGCTCAGACCGGGTAGGGATGAGGCAGACATAGAGCTGGTGACATGTTCTTTAGGTCTTTACGTGGCAACTAAGGTCTATATAAGGAAAACCTGTTTTACTTACCCCTCAATCTCCACCTTGACCCCCAGAGAGAGCAATCAGCCCGGAAATATAACCTAGAGATTTAAAAAAGAAATGGATTGTGAAGCAAGGTTACCTTGGTTCAAAGTCTGTTTCTGCCATTGACTAACCGGGTGACTTTGGACAGGTTATTTAACCTCTCTGTGTCTCCATTTCCTTGTGTCTGAGAGGAAGACAGTATTAGTACCTAACTTAAAGGAGTGTTGTCAGTAGTCAGTGCATTTCTATACATGATGTTCTTAAGAGAGGGCTGGCACTGGATCAATAGATGTATCAATATTAGCTATCATCTTTATCCGCAGCAGCATCATTATCTCAGAACAAATCTCTCGAATAAACCACAGGAGAACATCTGTGGCTTACGGTTTGGGAATGGGAGTCTTAAAGCAAAGCCCTCTTTAATCTGGAATTTGGGAGACTAGCACCAGCTGCTGGCTCCTTACCCGCTTAGCCCAAAACAGTCTTGGCCGTGAACCGCTCCACCCCGGCTACAGAGGGCTTTTAGTCAGGCTTCCCACTAAAAGAGAAGGGAAGTATGTCAGGAAATAGATCTACCAATATAATAGAAAAGAAAAGAAACCTACCCCAACTACCCAGTCATTTGTTTTAAATCTAAATAGCAAACCGAGGATCACTAGGCAGAAATTACCAGCATCTTTGACGTATGTATGTGTGTATGGATGTATATATGTATGTATAGGAGTCAAAAGAATTCATTTCTAGAATTCTAGAAAAAAAAGGCAGCCATGCATTCCACCCCTCCTGAACGTGCGCTTTTGGTGAGGTCTCATCACTGCCAACACCGATGTCTGCTGAGGGTCTGCCATTGACAATTGTCAAAGCAATGCAGGCTGACGTGGCACTTCGTTGCACAGGCTACTATCAACAGTCTCCCTGGACTTGAATATATCAATATATGTATATATGCCGTTAAAAAAGAAACCAGGACAACAATAAAAAAGAGCTCTTTGATGTTAAAAACGTATTTTCTGAAATTAAAAAAATTTCAAAAGAAAGTGCTCATGTAAAATTAAGGAGATTTCCCAGGATTTAAAGCATCATAACAACAAGATGGAAAACTGAAAGAGAAACAAACAAAAGCCTTAGAGAGCTAGTTCATGAGGGTTCCACATAAAGTAATGGCTTCTAGAAAAAAAGAAGTCGAAATGGATGGCACATGGGTTCCCAAGGATTATATTGGGCAATATGTCCCATGGCTGAGGAAGGATTTAATGATTCAGATTGAAATGGTGTGTGAATGCCAAACAGAGGCAATGAAGTCCACACCGCTCACATCATCAGGGAATTTCAGGATACTAAGTAATATCTAAGAGAAGATCCGAAAATAAAAACCCATTGAGAATAATTATGTGAACAGCAAGGTAATGAGAACCAAATTGGAGTCATCGATATGGAAGCTAAAAGACAAGGCAGCCAGGTATCATCCTTTTGCTTTCTTCGTAATAGGTAGGGGTGCTGATTGTGTTGCCTTTGTGCCCAAGTCACGCCAGCTCAGACACACAAACAAGATCATAATGGTAATGACAAAATTGTAATTCTCTTCTGGTTTGGCCCTCTTAAGTAAGGACTCTCGCTAGCCTTCAAATCCCTCTGAGATATTTTAGGGTTTCCCCAGTGTGACCTGCAAATCAATCATCTCGGCTCCAAAAAGGCAGCCACGCATTCCACCCCCCCTGCACAGGCGCTTCTGGTGAGGTCTCACTACTGCTAACACCAGTGTCTGCTGAGGGTCTGTCGTTGACAATCGTCAATGACGTCAATGACGGCGATGCAGGCCGTCGTGGCACTTTGTTGCCCAGGCTACTACTATCAACAGCCTCCCTGGGCTTGAATCCCAACCCCCTCACATACAAAAAGTATAACCTTGACCTCTCTAGGCCTCAAGTTTAACATCTGTAAGTTGGGAATCATTTAGCCCACCGTGCTTTTGATGATGCAATGAGATCATCCCATGTTAGAACTTAGCATGGCACTGAACACACAGTTAGCGTTTGATCAAGTTTCAGGATATAGCAAAAAAGGAGCAAAACCTCCCATGGCGCGCCACCGATAGCTGCCCATATACGTACCCAAAACACTGGCTGCCGGCATATACCGCCATCTCCTATTTGAACAGAAGCTGCTGTTGCCTTGGGTAACATTTCTCTCAGGGGAGCAGTCAACATAATTCCCTTGACTTGTGACTTCACTTAAATTCTCCTTTAAGCACCCATTCTTAGTGGAAATAGAAATTCAGTGATTTTAGAGCCCCGCTCTTGCTCCCCAGGTGGCATGGATGATTCCAGGGGATTACACACTGCCGCCTCCGTGTTGTCTGGGGGTGGGAGGAGGCAGCACCTAGTCCTTGGTTCCTCCACTGTGGTGCACTTTGGTTCCTCTGGCATCCTCCTGAGCATCGATGAAGTTAGCTGCTTTGTCTCCTCTGACACCGAACCCAAAGGCCTTTCAGACCTAGCTTTGTGGCAGCTACTTGTGTGCCACTCTAGAGCCTCAGAGAATCTTCTGGGGCTGTCTCTTGGCCCTTCGCCATCATTGGCCTCACAGTGGGTGGAGGGGAGATCGTTCTACGGACAACCTGGCCACCCAGGCAGGTCTCTTGACTCTTGCTTGTTTCTCAAGCTCTGAGAATGGGCCCAGATGCACTCTACTTGGCTCCAGATTCCCTGGACTTGTCTGGATCGTTCTGTCCACTTTCTCCTCCTTGGAGGACTCTGACTGGATATTAAGAGGAGAAAGATGCAATCCCCATTGAGTAATGGCCAGCCTCTGCTTCCACTGCTTCTTTCCAGTTCTTCTCCTTGTTCTATGCTGGGAGGAACATCATCTTGCTGTGGAGAAAAGAGGAGAAAGGAAAAGCCTTGTGCACTCTCTTTTCCCAAAGGCCCTCGAGGGCCCATTGCTTTTGGCTCCTCAGCTATGACATCCCTGATGACAATGCAGAGAAGGGGAAAGACGCAAAAAGACATTTAGGAAAGCCAAATTGTTATCTGCCACAACCTTGATAACTCATAGAGTAGCTCCAGATAACATATACTGAGAACCTGCTAGAAGCCAGGCATTCCTCTAAGGACTTTGTGTGGATTAACTCGTTTCATCTCGTTTCATTGTCATATCAACCTAGGAGGCAGGTAGGATTTTATTCCCACTTTCCAGATGAAACAATGGAGGATTGGGCAAGTTAAAATAACTGTCCCAAGGCCAGTGAGGATGCCCATAAAAAAAGTGGAACTCCAGCCCCAGATCCTCGGGGGCCAGGGCCCCCACCCATTGCTATCTACGTCTCTCAGTCTTGTATTGCAGCATGGACCCTAAGTTATGGATCTGGGGCAGAGGATAGTGGGAACAGCAGGTGTACCAGAATTGCTCCCCATGCATGCTCACTCTCCTTGAAGCCAGGGTCCCTCCTGCACCTGTCTCTTGCTTTGGATGGAGTTACTTGCTACAAGAATCCCTCTTAAGTGGCAAGTCGGTATTTCCCTGTGGGCCACCTCAGCCCTCTAGACTTTTTCATCAGGATAGGCCATGATGTCTGTTTAGAAAAGCAAAACATGGCCTAATGGAAAATACAAGCAGCTTAAACCACCATTCCACCATTATAAGCTGTGAGACTTTGATCAAGTTCTTTATTGTTTCTGAGCTGTAAGGATTTCATGTCTAAAATGGAGATAATACTTACATGGTCATTAAATACATGGAGTGCTTAGCACAATGCCTAGCACACAGAAGGCACAAAGTAGATATTTACTTGGCTCCTATGATCTGAATTTCTTTTATTTTTAATGTTGATTTATTTTTGAGAGAGAGAGAGAGAGAAACAGAGCATGAGTGGGGGAGGAACAGAGAGAGAGGGAGACACAGAATCCAAAGCAGGCTCCGGGCTCCCAGCTGTCATCACAGAGCCCAACACGGGGCTTGAACTCAGGAGCCGTGAGATCATGACCTGAGCCGAAGCGGGCACTCAACCGACTGAGCCACCCAGGCACCCCTGAATTTCTGATGAACCTGTAGATACATTCATTTTTTACATTTTTATTTAAATTCAGTTAGTTTACATACAGTGTAATATTAATTTCAAGTATACGTTAGGGTGATTCAACACTTGCACACAACACCTGGTGCTCATTGCAGCAAGTGCCCTCCCTGTTTAACCCATTCCCCCAGCCACCTCCCCTCTGGTGAACGTCAGTTTATTCTCTAGAGTTAAGAGTCTGTTTCTTGATTTGCCTCTGTCTCTCTTTTTCCCCTTTTGCTCATTTGTTTTTTTTCTTAAATTCTACACGTGAGTGTAATCATATGGTATTGGTTTTTCGCTGATTTATTCGCTTTTCATTATACTAAGGCCATCCATGTTGTTGCAAATGCCAATATTTCATTCTTTTTTATAACTAACAGTCCATTATATATGTATAATATATATGTGTGTGTATGTATATGTATGTGTATATATGTGTGTATACACATACATGCACATATATATACACACATACATACACACACACACATATATCACATGTTCTTTATTCATTCTAACCTGTGGTGGAATAAACCTACTTCAGTTGCTCTGGGTGAAACTCCCTGCTTGAGGTCCTTTTTCCAAGGGTGGAAACCATTACCTGATGATGTGCATCATGGTCAATGTACTGAAAGATTCACTCTTAGCAAAGGTTTCTTTTTTTCCTTAAAAAAAGGAATAAAGTATACTGCATAGTATAAGTATAAAGTCATATCTGATATGACTGCTCTATATCTCTTGGAGTATAACTAGGGTTAAGTCAATTAATTTTTTTCCTCAAGAAACTAAATACAATCTTAAATCAATGTGCTTAATACTAATGTTAAGGGGCGCCTGGGTGGCTCAGTTGGTTAAACGTCCGTCTTCGGCTCAGGTCATGATCTCACGGTCCGTGGGTTCAAGCCCCGCGTCGGGCTCTGTGCTGACAGCTCAGAGCCTGGAGCCTGTTTCAGATTCTGTGTCTCCCTCTTTCTCTGACCCTCCCCTGTTCATGCTGTCTCTCTCTGTCTCAAAAATAAATAAATGTTAAAAAAATTTTTTTTAAAAATACTAATGTTAATAGCTACCATTTGTAAATTACTCATTAGGAGCCAAGTACTGTGCTAAATTGATTTAGTCCTTACAATCTTGTGAGAAAGGGATACTTGTACCCATTTCACAGAACAGATCATTGAGGTTTGGAGAGGTTAAGTAACTTGTCCAAGGTCACAGAGCTAGCACATGGCAGAGCTGGACTTTAAACAGTGTTGTGTCCACCTGAATCCGAAGTCCAGGCTCTCCACCTCTGTTTTAAAATAATAATAGTAACAATAGAACGTAATGGGAAACTTAGCTTCTATACTCTTTTTTGCTTTTCAACAAATTGTATATTAATCTAAGTCATGCTCCATTAACCCTTATCATATAAAGGCAATGGCAATAAAATAGAACTGTATTTGCAGAGCTGTTTATATGACCAAGGAAAAGAAAGTCCCCGGAGAATTTTCTATTATCTGATTATGTACAAAATCTTCTGGAGGACACTGAAGGCAAATTATTAAAATCTGGTGTGCTGGTTTTATTTAACTCTTCCACAAGTATATTCACTGAGCCTCTCCAGTGTAGTAAAAAGGGATAGTCCCCAGCTGACACCTGAGTTAAAAAGACAAATTTTGGGAGCACCTGGGTGGCTCAGTCGGTTGAGCGTCCCACTCTTGGTTTGGGCTCAGGTCACGATCTCACGGTTCGTGAGTTCAAGCCCCGCATCGGGTTCTGCACTGACAGCACAGAGCCTGCTTGGGATTCTCTCTCTCTCCTCTCTCTACCCCTCCTTTGCCCATGCTCTCTCTGTCTCTCCCAAAATAAATAAATAAACTTAAAAAAAAAAAGACAAATTTTCTAATTTGCATATTAGGTGCTGATTTATTTCTCCATTGGTGTTTGCTGTAATTCATTTGGCCAGTTTCCCTTGGGGTTTCAGTTAGCAAACTTCCTGGGGGCTAGGGGATCCTCTGAAAATTAAAAAGTAACCAACAAACTAGATTCAACAGAGAAGTGACACATCATCGTTCAGAAACTTTTATGGCTTTGACAGAGCATAGGATCCAACACCCACATCCTTTCATAGACCTGATTAACAAGAAATTTTCTCCAAGCAGACGGAGCATGAAAATTACTGCCCCTTGGAATCAGTCGTCTAAACGAGTTTAATATTTTCATTTGGTTTTCCACTGTTATTATTATTATTGCCATTTTAACTTATGCATTATAGCCACAGCATATGCCTCTGGGTACAAAGGGAAGGAAAAATTCAATTTTAGTGTTTGTCTTATTTGTGCTTTACTTGAAGCAATTTTGTTTGCCACATGGAGTGAATAAAGCTGTCATGCTATTTTTTTTTTAAGAACACAATAACTATAATGGACTATGCATTCATTACTGAGTAGATTAATTTTTTTTCTTCCATTGAATGCCACAAAAAAGGGGGATAATTTCAAACTGAATTGTGTCTGGTGAATCACAATGCACATTTCCAACCTAGGCACATAGCAGGTCTCAGCTTTTCTGCCAGTGTTTTCCAAACACACAATCTTTTTTGAAGAATGTTACTCAGAATGCAATAAAAGAATGTTTTCTGGCTTATATGTAGTAATTTTCTGCAGGAAAGTGTAGCTTAAAAAATAATCTTCAACTCCCAGAAAATACTGTCTATGTTGAATATTTGGCTTTCTTTCTTTTTGGGGGAACTTGAATTCTCTCTTCCTTTTTTCTCTTTTTACGTTGTTTCCTTTACGTTCTCAGCTAACATCTAAACATTGCCAAATCCTTCCTCATATGTTAGAGATGTTAGCTGTGCTCATGCCAGCATTCAGACAAGGCTGGCCCTGCCCAGAGGCTCATTGTGGACACTTTGGAGCTCTGTTTGCATGAAGGACTGAAGATCTCTCTAGGAAATAGCTCATTAACAGTAGATGAGAGAGTTGAGGGACATATGTTTGTTTCAAGACAACGAGAAAGGGTCAGAGGAGAGGGTCATATGGGCAAATCATGATCATTCAGATCATTCATTCAACATTGAGTCCCCTTGGGAGTGGGAACTCTGAACAAAAACTTTTAAGAGCTGTTTTACCAAATATATCTTTAGACCTTGGGAGCACAAAGAAGCACTTTTGGTAACCTAGGTAACAGATGGTAATAATAATAATTAACATTTATTGAGCTCTTCCTAATTCCTAAACATTTAACATACATCATCTTTTTTTTTTTTAATTTTTTTTCAACGTTTTTTATTTATTTTTGGGACAGAGAGAGACAAAGCATGAACGGGGGAGGGGCAGAGAGAGAGGGAGACACAGAATCGGAAACAGGCTCCAGGCTCCGAGCCATCAGCCCAGAGCCTGACACGGGGCTCGAACTCACGGACCGCGAGATCGTGACCTGGCTGAAGTCGGACGCTTAACCGACTGCGCCACCCAGGCACCCCTAACATACATCATCTTAATCACACATTATCATAATCATCACGGTGGCCCTCTGATATGACCATTATTTCTCCATTTCAGAGATGAGGAAACTGAGGCTCGGAGGGGATGTGTAACTTGCCTGTGGACCTGCTGCTAAAAAGTGGCAGATCCAAGATTCTAACTCAAATCTCTCTAATCTTAAAATCTACCCTCTGGACCACACTGCAATACTGCTTTCCACCAAGTTCAACTGGAGCACGTGGGAACATGGAATAGAAACTGTGGGCCTAGAGGTCGTGCATGCCTGCCTACCTGTGCCATGTAAGGTGGGAGAGTAATGGGCCTTAATGTACACTCAGTGTCCATATCTGATGCCTTCCTACTCCTATCAGAAGCTTCTTGTTGGCTTCTTGACAACGTCTTAGCTGCTGAGTAAGGGAGGAGGAGAGTGGCTCCTGGCAGATGCTAGCCTGGATGACTGCTTTTGGGAACACAAGTGAAATAGCTCCTGAGTTTCCCAGAATGATTAGGGGGAGAGTCAAAGGCAGTTGAAATTCTGGAAGAGTAAACTGGTGACGGAATTAAATAAATTCTGTTTTGTTACTGTTTTATGACCCCATTTTTAACCTTAGGCTGTTTAGGACAAGGAAAACAGGTATGCAAAGAAACCCCTAAATCAGGATTTGGCTGGTAATGAAACAAGGAAAATGTCCCCTTGTTTTTTTATCTTTGGATGCCTTGTCATTCCAGTCTGCCACTTTTGGGAGAGGGAAAACACCTCTGGAACGCTCCTTTTTCTTCCCTCTGAGCCTGCTTAGGAACAGGACCATTTCGGCCTCTTTTTCTTCCTAACCTCAATGATTATTCAAAAAGTATTATCGAGCCCTTTACCAAATGAAAAAGTGCTTGATCAACCAATGGTGTTTGTCATATTTGGAACACCTACCCTTGACAAGAGACACAGCACAAGGGGAGGGGATGCAAAGAAGACTCAGTTGGGATTCCTTGTTCTTCATCAATGTCAGTCTCCTGGAGGGGGACAGGCAGGTGTAGAACTCCTCACACACAAGACAAAACAGGGCTAAATGAAGGCCAAGTAGCAGAAGTCCAAGAGGCTTTAGGCATCAAGTACCATTCATATGGGGGCTTTGCCCATCCTCTCTGTCAACGCAGTTTAAGTAAATGTGTGTTTGGGGTAGGTGCTATTTCACATTATTCTTCCTGGCTTTCTGAATCTGTTCCTTAAGTTATTCATCTTTCTTGGGCTCTCTCTACAGTCTCTTCCTTCCTCCCCTTCCAAATCCCTTCGCAGACACCCACTGAAATTACTGAGCTCCTACTCAGAACCACCTTCAAATCAAGCTACTAACAATGTGTTCTTGCCAACCATTACTCGTTAGTCCATCTGTCTTCTTGTCTGCTCAGAAGAGTCCAAAAGTATTTCTAGATCTTTAACAATCTTTCAGCCACATGGGGGAAATGCATTTAAACTAGTTAATAGGACCACAGACTAAGGGCAAAGCACTGAGATCAACTTTTATGTACCCAATTACCGCCTTAGATGTCAACTATGCACCAGGGGGTTCTTAATGAGTTATGTAAGGGAGAGAGTCTTTGAAATGGTTTGGCCTTTCCTCCTTCCTTTATAAACGGGCGTCTATCCTGCTCTGCTGGAACGAGCCACTGAAAAATGCAGAAGAGAGCAACCGCAATGAGGAAAAACTTTATGACAGTGGGGACTCGTCTGTGTTGCTCACTGCTCCATTTCCATCCAACACCTACCTCACAGGGGTGAGTGAGTGAAAGGGGAAGGAGGGGAGAGGTTGAGTTAAACACTGGGCTTGGCTTGCACCAGATGAACTCTAAGATCGCTTCTTACTGAGATTGTAGGACCCAATTACAGTGAGAACTTAAATTTGAAAAACTACGTTAGGGGCGCCTGGGTGGCTCAGTCGGTTGAGCGTCCGACTTCGGCTCAGGTCATGATCTCACGGTTTGTGAGTTCAAGCCCCGCGTCGGGCTCTGTGCTGACAGCTCAGAGCTTGGAGCCTGCTTCACATTCTGCGTCTCCCTCTCTGTCTGCCCCTTCCCTGCTTACACTCTGTCTCTCTCTCAAAAATAAATAAAGATTAAAAAAAAAAACAAAAAACTACGTTAAACTCATCACGTTGCATTGTTTCCTACCCCATCCATCTGCATTTACAAATTGTTACAGTGGAACGGCCAATATTGGGATCAAATAAAGGAGAAGAGAATCAAGGCAATGGAAAGAATTTCAAAAGGCTATTTATTTTATCCCCAGTTGGCAACTAAATCATCCCATAAAAGGATGTACGATGATATAATGGAAAGTGTGCATGCAGGATTTGGAGTCCAACAGAGCTGAGTTTGAATTCCTGTTCTGCTGCTCACAGGCTGCATGACCTTGGACAATTTAACATCTTTGAGCCTGGTTCCCCTTTTATAAAATACACACCATAAGAAAATATTTTAGAGCGTTTTGCACCTTGCACAGTCTGAGACATAAAAGGACCTCAAAGAGGTCTCCAAAGAGAAGAGATTCGTTCCATCTCTCCTCAGAAAGCTATATGCACATAATTATTTTTTAAAAGAGATATCTCAGTTTCCTTTAGGAGATCAGCATCTTACAAATTTCCTAGCCTCAAAAGTCTACAGACTTTGGAATTGTGCTGACATGAAAGGACTTTTACTTACTTAAAACAACAAAAAAAGTGTCTAACTTAATCTTGTTGGAGTATCAGTTGAAGAATATCACTACTGCCAAATCCCATTTGTACAGTAACTCTTCCTAAACTTAAAGATCATTGCCGAGTCCTTTGCGTGCCTGTTATTAAACCAATCCCTCACATCGCCTCATTTGTCAGAGGTTTCTAAAGAAAAGAATTCTTTTAAACACTTAGGCTATGACTAGGTCTTAAACCTGTTTTAAGACAGGACCTTGTTTTCACTCTAGGAAGGCAGAACCTAAAACATTAATAAGAACTCTAAGTATGGAAGATATATATCAAAGTTAGAGGAAAAGAAAGCATATACTATCTCCTTCTACTAAATGAAGGTTAATCTCTCTTCAAAGACATTTAAGTTTTTTTTGGTTTTTTTTTTTTCAACGTTTATTTATTTTTGGGACAGAGAGAGACAGAGCATGAACGGGGGAGGGGCAGAGAGAGAGGGAGACACAGAATCGGAAACAGGCTCCAGGCTCCGAGCCATCAGCCCAGAGCCTGACGCAGGGCTTGAACTCACAGACCGCGAGATCGTGACCTGGCCGAAGTCGGACGCTTAACCGACTGAGCCACCAGGCGCCCCCAAAGATGTTTAAGTTTAAAATAGTTGTTACACAGCCAATCGACCTGCAAGGTGACTAGAGACAGAGGAAACTTGAGTCTCTAATAGGAAGTGTTTAAAAACGGAAAGAAGGTTCCGGAGCAAAACTTCTAGGTGAGCGAGGGACTGAGTCTTAGTCCTTCATGATTCTCAGGGAGCAGGGTTGTGTCAGGCACCACGTAGTGGCTAGAAATCTTAAGCTGGATTGAAATAACAGTTGTCACCTCTATATAAACTGTCACAGGAATACCTTAAATAGAAAAATAGAAAATAGAAAAATCAAGACTTAATAATATTAACATAATAATTATTTTTAAGGTGGTCCTACTATATCCTTGAGACGCGTGTCGCCCTTTTAAAGCAAAGAGTATCACTTTCGTTTTTAAAGCTATTGAAAAAATATTTCAAAGGCCAGCAGTTCTGGGTCATAAACTACTACCTTTCCCTGGATCCAATAAAAAATACTCAATAAGAAGATTTACGCAAAAATTGACTTGTCTAGGTGGGACCCTTCTGCCTTCGGTAGATGGGTCCATTCCACCACATTTACTCCGGGGCTGCCATTCCTCTCATGGGTAACATTCATGCCTATACATGTAGCAACGCACAGATTTCCTAAATGTGGGAAGGAAGCTTATTTAAGACATACAATAATCTGAATACATTAAAGGCTTCTGTCTGGCAACTCAGTAAGAATGCTAATAACTACCGTGTGGGGTTGTGGTACAGAGTAAGTAAAATAATGAATTCATCACTCAGTACATGCCTGGGACCGTGATAGGAGGCACGAAATCAATGTCCTTAGTGATGATAGGAACAATATAGTAAAGAATACGTTCATCTGTCAGGCAGGCCTGAGTTCAAATCCCAGCTCAGCCACTCTACAGCTATGTAATTTGGGGCAAGTTTTTAAATCTCTCTAAGCCTCAGTTTTTCCATTTCCAAAAGACCTGGACAGTTATTGCACCTATCTCAAAGCACTTTTGAGAGGACTGAACTTGATAATCTACTTAAAGAATTTAGCACAATATATGCTTCTTCTATGTGTTCAACAAATGCCTGTTATTGCCTTCACTGTTAATAATAATTCATTAATTAATTTTGTCTGTACTTTTCTCTAGGGAAAATAATAAGTAACTTAAACATCTAGAAAAATAATAAAACACTCCCCAATATTCTACCTCCGAATATTTCGGGTAGCACAGCAGTATGAATGATAATTCTTATTCATTAATGATGCATTTGATGATTCAATTTGAGGATCAGATGAATCTCAAGTCTTGAACCCGAAGAAATAATTAAATACAGTGATTCCAAATGGAGATAGGGGTTTGTATATTGGGGATCAGTTGGAGCTTTCTTAGAATATAGATCCTTTTTTTTCCTAAGACCTTGATACATCTTAGAGAGATGGTGGAAATAAGCATAAGAATTTTTAAAATCTTTGCTTTGGGTTAGGATATGCACTCCTTTTAATTTTGAGGATCACTTATTTATAAGATTAATAAAGTTTATTTTTCAGAAATTATCACTAATGTTTTTATTTTCAAGAATTTAAATACAAAATGTTGGGAAAGTTGTTTAAAATGTTAAAATAGGGGTGCCTGGGTGGTTCAGTTGGTTAAGCGTCTGACTCCAGCTCAGGTCATGATCTCACAGTTCGTGAGTTCAAGCCCCACATCAGGCTCTGTGCTGACAGCTCAGAGCCTGGAGCCTGCTTCAGATTCTGTGTCTCCCTCTCACTCTCTGCCCCTCCCTTGCTTGCACTCTCTCTCTCTCTCAAAAATAAAATAAACATTAAAAAATTTTTAATGTTAAAATAGACAAAAACAAAAAATAGAAAAGATTTTACAGGATATTTATTTCCCCTTGTATTGTGAAGATGAGAGCATTGAAATAAAGACTTGCCTAGGGTCATACAGGTGAATAGGCATGGGGCTCAGGCTAGGTTTCCCCATTCCTCTACAAACCACTCTTACAACTCTACAAAAATTAAGTCAAGGTGCTGATTAATCAAGCCTGACTCTCTGTCAGCTAGAGAAATGGAAATATCTTGCTGTAGTTCACCACTGAGTTCTTCAGTCCATGAAAATCTTATCGCGTTCTGCTTGGCTATGATTCATCTTTGGTGTATAATGTGTCATAGCCATGTATTGATTTTGTCAATTTAATGTGAAGACAAGTAATTTAATTAATTATTGAATGAACCAGTGTTTCCTTGTACTCCCATGAAACCTGCCCTGAAACATGCATCTACTTTTCTTCCTTCAACTGTTAACTCATTTGTACAACCAGTGATGGGACTTAGCTCCACAGCCCTCAAAAGCTCTGAAGCCTTTCCCATTAAATATTTCAGCTCCAGAGCTCTCAGACATTTTATGAAATAATTCACATTACTCCTCAGAGATTAGGAATTGATTAATATAGGACATTAATGACACTTTAAGGTCCCGGGCTCCACTTTATCCTAAGGTTGTGAAAGGCTATTGTTTAGTTACAATTGTCCCATTCTCAGAGAGATTTCCCGTTTGTGATAGACACATGGCTGCGACAGCCTCAGGACACACACTTCCTCATGTTAAAATGCAAGCCGAAGAAGCATGCGACTCTCTTTGCCAAATGTTGTGAGAAATATTTCAGTGACCTCTCAATGGCATTGGTTTGGTTGCATGTCTATCTCTAAGCCAATCACTATGGACAGAAGGATATGAGGCTTTGTGTGGCCAAGCCTGGCTCAGGTACCATCCCTGGGGGGAGGTTGAAGACAACTCCATCACGACCGTAAATCGTGACAGTGGCAAGGGATGGACCCCAAGTAACTACTGGGGATGGACTGGATTCCGATCTAACAAATATCTACTACTTTGGGGAGAGTCTCTGAGCCATGGGATGATAGGATACTAAGCCTGGGACCCTGTCTTTAGGAAAGATGGAACCTAATGGAAATCCTTGAAAACTATGAACATTTTCTACAATTGAACATCAAATCCATAATTATTACAATAAGAATACTGCTTTTGAAATTTTGAAGGTGACTTTAGGAGTGAGAAGTGCTACTTTATGCAGTAGGCGATGTCTTCATGGGATTCTTTATCACGAAGAGGCTGTACTTCTGAAAAATATCATTAATTCGAAAGAGTCGGTGGGGGGCAAAGCCTTAATTAGAAATGTAGGAAGGGGATAAGACACCCCAAATTTCTGTAACTCCTTTTGCAAACGAAATGATCCTCCAGAGCAGTCCCCTGAGGGCTGGAGAGTCCACCAGCCTCAATAATCTAGTCCAACTCAACAAGCAAAGTGGAAATGGTTGTACATGCAATTTTAAGTCCCTGACAAAGTTTAAGGATTAAGCAAAACAGAAAGATGCAGCCAGACCATAAAGAACAAGAACATGTGTTCCACTCCTTCATTTCTATATCCAACAGAGAGAAGAAAATGCTGCTCTAATCCACATAAGTGAATCAAGAACCAGAAAAGACATGTTTGCTCACGACCAAAAACAAACCAAGTAAACAAATTATTGTATATTAGAGCTAAACCTTTATATTCAATTTTTTGTTCCCTATTTCTAAATGTGTTCTGAAATGATAACTTACGTATAAGATAAATATATTATTAAGTGATGTGTCATATAAAATATCATATGTTGCCGTAAGCAGCCTCAGAGGTGATCACCGGGTGCCAGATAAGCAAGGGCGCTTTTGCTGTCTTTTCCTCTTGCCTCCTGAAACAAAGGTCTGAGAAGTTCATGATTCTTACACTGTCACTTGTTTCATCAAAAAAGCTCGAAATCCTTAAGAATGTAAATGTGTCCTTCGAGCAGGCTTTCATTCCCCACCCCCCCCACCCCCACCTCCCCCCCCCCACCCCCGCCCCGGGGTATTATTGTGCTTTCCTGGTGATTTACCCACAGAGGAATGATGAAAAGAATTCTCTATTTCAATGATTTGTGGCCTATTATATATACACTGAGGGACAAAGTTGAAATAAAAGGTCACGATGAGATTTCATTGCTCTTCATGTTCTGTCACAGCTAGGAATAAAGGCACACCTTGGGAAAGAAACTGTGTAAAAACAGAACTTCTTGTTGTATGTTATGCAAAACCATAGTTAAAGTGCATTTATAGAAAATAAATGTCTTTGGAGACATCAAGTGGGGTTCCAAATTATGCCAAAATAAAATAAAAATATTTTTCTCATGTGGACCTGACATTTCTAGAAGTTTGGGATCTATGAACCCAAGATACTTTTTTTTTTTTTTTTTTAAATGGGCTTGGGGTCAGAGTGGGCAGTTGCTTAAAATTTATTCCTTACCTATCTCCATTGACATGATCACTGATTCATGGGACTCATTCTATGTGTCTGAAATATAATGCTGAACAGGACAAAGACTGCCTGGTGAGAAGTCTACTGGGAAGACAGAAATTAAGTACGAACATTTAAATTACGATTGCAGCAAGTGCCACAAAAGGAGAGTGTGATTGAAGTGTCCGGCGGCGAGGACACCAAAGTGGTCTGGGAGAAAAGGAGGGATATCTGGTCGCAAATCAGAAGAGTTAGGTCGGTGGAGGTGGTCAGGGACAGGACTAGTGGCAAGAAGGGACAAAGGACACACATCTCTGAGGTTTCTGAGTTGGAAAGGAAGATGAGGTGTTCCGTGAGCTAAAAGAAGATCCATAGGAAGAAGGCAGGATGTGAAAGGGGGTTGAAACTTTAGAGGAAAGTACAGGCAGAACACATAGAGTCTTAAAGGCATAAGAATCTGATGCTTTAAAAACAATGGAAATTCATGGGAGAAGGCTTTTTTTTTTTTTTTTAATGCATGTCATTGTCCTATTTTTCTTGTTTTTTGTTTTTTGTCTTGAGAGGTCCCCTTTTCCACAGTTTCAGGAATCAATTGGAGAAATATAAGCACAGAGATAAG
Organism: Acinonyx jubatus; assembly: GCF_027475565.1. Taxonomy (NCBI): domain Eukaryota; kingdom Metazoa; phylum Chordata; class Mammalia; order Carnivora; family Felidae; genus Acinonyx; species Acinonyx jubatus. The sequence continues at coordinate 91,042,821 of NC_069387.1, read as the reverse complement.
GAGATTGCTTACATCTGTTGTTGTGTTCCAGAAAGCAAATGATAATGAGTTCCTCCACCAGTGATGGCAAAGCTGACAGAGAGAGATAGAAGGATCTGAAAAGTATTTAGGAGCCAGAACCAAGAATATAATGGATATTATATAATTATATATATAACCAAGAATATAATGGGTATGAGTGACCGTGGCTCCTGTGTTTCTAGACTGGACGGAGGCAGGGAGGGAGAGCCCTGGATTTGGGACCTCTAATGGCAGAGGATGTTTTAGGAGAGATTAACTTCAGTTCTGGAAATGTTTGTGTCAGATCCAAGCAGAGACAAGGAGTTGACAAATAGCTGCTTGGGCCTGGAATATAGCAGAAAAGTCTGGACTGGATATATTTGCAAATTTATATAATAAACACTTTCAAATGCTTCCTGGTTACCAGTCACTGTCTAAGCATGTTATAAACACTAAACTGTTTAATCTTCCCAACAACCTTCTGTTAAACCTATTTTACCAGGATTATTAAAGTCTCCAAGTTAGGACATGCAGTCAGGATTCAAACCCAGGCCGTCCGGCTCCGGAGTCCACACTTCTAAGCACTAGGCTGCTGGGGCTGAACCCAGGAATGGGATGGGTGTGGGTGAGACCGACGAGTTGTAAGAGGAGAGGGAGCCCTGAGGAGTTCACACCATTAAAGGTCAGGAGAGAAGAGAGAATTGGCAAAGGAGACAAGTCACTTCTACAAATCCGCTAGACCCATTTGTCTTAACATGTTCGCCCAGCAAGGCCTCACACTTTGAAGTCAGCAGAGCCCAGATGACATTCATCACCATTAGCCTGGACACCCTCACCACCAGATACAAAGTCTCCTGGATTTATTCTCCTTGAAAAAACCATGACAGAGCTACCATACCACTTTCCAGGCTCTGCACAATTGGTGTTCCTCCAAGGCCGACTCTTTTGCCAATAACTTGACTTGTATTATTTTTAGTGAAATATCATGTAGCAAGCTGCTCCTAAAATATTTCCAGTCTGGAGTGCTGGCAAGAAAAAAAAAATCCAAAAAGAAGAAAGCTAAGAGCGGAGGGCAACAGTGGGAAAAGAAAGGGGATAACGAAAGGTGGAGGGCAGACCAGACTGCAGAGGAAAGAACATAATCTTTTTTTTTTTTTTTTTTTGTTCTTAAATGTTTGTTTATTTTTGAGAAAAAGACAGAACAAGCAGGGGAGGGGCAGAGAGGGAGGGAGATACAGAATCCAAGGCAGGCTCCAGGCGCTGAGCTGTCAGCACCAAGCCTGACGTGGGACTCAAACTCATGAATCACGAGATCATGACCTGAGCTGAAGTCGGATGCTTAACCCACTGTGCCACTCAGGCACCCCAAGAACGTAATCTCTCAAGTGAGAAGGCTGGAAAGTCATCCACATGCTGTGGTTGATCTTAATCTCAATGGGACTGCCGCCCCCTCCTCCCTGCAGCTTTCCTAATTAAGCAATTACCCAGTTCCTCTTTCGTGATGTCATTAGTTGGTTTCCACTGGGTGTAGGATTTCACAGTACCTCGGAGTCGGGTAGCCATGGACTTGGATTTGAACCAGCACAAGGTGTGTGGGTTCAGGCTCTGTGTTAAGTGCATGACTTCAGTAAGTTACTAACCCGTGGTCTCAGTTTCCTCATCTGTGAAGTGGGGATGATGATAAAATCTACCTCATAGAGTTCTTATGAAATCTTTGAAGTAGTACCTCACCTGTGGCATAGTAAATACTCAAGAAACATTAATTACTCTTATTTTTATTATTATTAGAAGGGCTGGTGTACTTCCAGTGCTTTTAGCAACATAATACCGTGGTATCTACAAGAGCCCCAAGGTACCATATTGATAGGGAGTCACGGTCATGGCCATTAAAGAAGGATGTTGAAACTTAAATTTAAGTATCGATAACTGAATTACTCCCAACTATTGTTTGAATCTGGCAGCATTTAGAGAAGCACAAATGCTCTGTGTGTTTCCTGTCTGGGAGAGGGACAGAGTGCTTTGTCATAGAGATTAGACTCCACACAACTGTGGGGTCTGGTTCAGCCGTCTCCGTGGGTCATTGTCTTCCCATCTGACCCTGGAGCTTGAAGTCGCAGAGCAGACCGTCAGGAAGGGAAGACGGACATAGAATTAGGGAGAACAAGGACAGACCAGAACCCACAAATAGGAACCGGAGCCCACAAGGCCGGACTGAGACCTATTCCAGTTCTCGCTATCTCTGACCTCAGTTATGTGGCTGTCCCGCAGAAATGGGGACCCTTAATCAAGGAACTAAACTTGCAAATGGTCCCGGAGTCAGAGAAGCTGAAGAAGGCTCTAGAAGCAGGAGGACGGTTATAGGACATCCGCTAGCTACCTCATCCCAACGAGGTGAGCTAGCAAATAGATGACACTGTGTGTAAACCACAGAACGCTCGTTGCTTCACTTTGTCCTCTAAATATCCCACAAACATCTCTTTTGTAGCCCACCTCAAAGGGAAGTACACAGGAAAGGGAATCCTGGGAAATGTATTTCAGCCCCGCCAATGGCTGACACATTACAAAACCAGCCAGATGGATTTTTACTTAACAGATGTGTGCTCAGCACTGTGCCAACGGCTTTATTCCTCTTATTTCATCTATTGTCACCCCAGCCCCACAAGTCTAGCTATCATGGTTGAGGAAACTGAGGAAAAGAATTCCTCTTGAGTAACTTGGCCGAGGTCAGATGAGATTTATTCATAAGCGATGAGGCCTACAGCTAAGGCTTGGAGTTAGTGTCTACAGTACCCAGGTTTTCTGTATCATTAGAATTCCTCCCCAAAATGGCTTAGCTAATAACCGCAACAGATAATTATCATGCAGGTCCTTTCCCTGCTCTTGTTAAAAATAATAAGGCAAGCTAGGCCCAAGGCACTGATTTACCTAGTGATAATATGACACTCTTGGAATCTTAATGAAAGCAAAATAATTTTCAGGTACTGTTTATGTATAAATATTATTCTCTTAAAAATTAAATAGATATCAACACCAAATGGAATTATTCCGTAGGCTCAATTTATTTCATTTCATAAACTATAAATTAATTTTAGTCACATTCTACACGTAAGTCATAGCTAGTATACCACTATCTCATCTGTGGGCATGCAATCTGCCTCAATCTGTACTGGATTTAATAAGAATTTAAGTGGAAATCGTCATTGTCATTTCGTTAAGAGTTATCAAGATCTGGGGTGCCTGGGTGGCTCAGTCAGTTGTTTTTGGATCGGGTCATGGTGTCAGGGTCTTTAGATTGAGCCCTGCGTCAGGCTCCGTGCTGAGTGTGGAGCCTGCTCAAGATGCTTTCTCTCCCTCTCCCTCTGCCCCTCTCTACTCTCTCTCTTTCTCTCTATCTCTCAAAACATTTTTTTTTAATTTTTTTTCCCAACGTTTATTTATTTTTGGGACAGAGAGAGACAGAGCATGAACGGGGGAGGGGCAGAGAGAGAGGGAGACACAGAATCGGAAACAGGCTCCAGGCTCTGAGCCATCAGCCCAGAGCCCGACGCGGGGCTCGAACTCACCGACCGCGAGATCGTGACCTGGCTGAAGTCGGACGCTTAACCGACTGCGCCACCCAGGCGCCCCACAAAACATTTTTTTTAATAAAAAGAAAAAGTAATCAATATCCATGAAGTTAAAATTCCTGCGAGCAACCACAGGATCCCCCCCACACCCCACACACACACAGGCAGAATCCCAACTTACCAGTTAAAAGCTGATTATAAAGAAAATACGCAGTAACTGCTGAGTAAGATACAGATCCTCCCCTGTCGATAGCTATTAACTCTGGACACAGGTAAAAAGTAGCTAGCTGAAGTCACTAGAGACTGAAATGAGGCAAACAGATTCTTACGGGGCCTCCATACTCATAGGAAAGGAGTATATAGAATGAGTTTCCATCATTGTCCCCTAGCCTGTGACCAGGTATGATCAGTAGGGATTCAGTGATTGTGGGGGCGCTGGTAGAAACCTGCAGTCTTTTTGTCCTGGGGACTCAAAAGAGCAAATATGAGGAAACTCATTACCAAAGAGACAGGGGAAGCCCTGTTAGGAAAATGGGCAGAGAGAGTTCATCAATTTCTGTCTGCTGTTAATTTCAGTCACTCTTGAACCATTCATGAGCACAACAGACTCAAAACAGCTCCATTCAGACAGAAGATATAAACTGGATTTAGACGGGCTACACAAGAAAACGAGTTTTCAGTTCTAGTACAAACAACATTTACAAATACTTATTGTAATGCTAGATAGTTCTAGTAGGTTAGCTCAAGACAGAGAATGACTAGCAACTTCTTTATGACAAACTATTGTAGAGCAAACCAAGTGCAAGGAAGATGGAAGCAACACTCTAAGTTGACCTTGAAGCCAAGGAAATCACTTTAGAAATGTGATCTAAATGTAGAATTCAAATAAATCCTACACCTCATGGGCTCACTCATGTTCTTCCTCCTGCATAAAGTCTTCCTTTTCTGATTACTGCGTACAGAGTCATACATCACCTCTGAAATCCTTGCTATTTCTAATCATTCACGCAGCACGACTCTGACACAGTCTTAGGCTCAGGTCATGATCCAATGGTTATGAAATCGAGCCCCACATTGGGCTCTGTGCTGGGTGTGGAGCCTGCATGGGATTCTCTCTCTCTCTCTCTCTCTCTGTCTCTCTCTCTCTCTCTCTCCCTCTCTGCCTCTCTCTCTCTCTCCCTCTGCCTGTCCCACACACTCTCTCTCTCTAAATAAACTTAAAAGAAATCAAAATAAAAAATAAAATTACTTTCTTTAAAACAATCTTTTTAATTTTATTTTTAGAGAGAGAGTGCAAGCCGGGGAGAGGGGCTTGAAGCCACGACCCCGGGATCATGACCTGAGCTGACATCAAAGAGTTGAGCGCTCAACTGACTGAGCCACCCAGGCACCCCTATAATAAAATCACTTTCATGTAAGTATTACCCCAAGTTGTGTTTGGGCTCAGCAGGAAATCTTGCCGTGATCAGTTAGTGATGTCTGCCATAGGCAAGGAGACTATGTCGTTTCCACTCCACCTACCTGTCACCCCCCCATTGTCTGAGTTCTCTCAAGTGTTTCATAGATATTTTCTTACTGCGCCTTCACAACAACACTCTGAAGTAGATACTGTTTCCTCCATTTTGCAGATGAGAAACCTGAGTTTCTGAGGGTTTGCATAAGTTATTCAGAGTCCCTTTTGCCCCATCGTACATGATGGAATTAGGCTTCAAAGCCTGAACTTTACCCACCATACCTCTATGATTCTCTTTATAACACAACTTCCTGCTTACTCAGTGCTTAGCACAAAAGAGGTTCTTGCTGAACATTTTTACAGACTTAATAAATGGATGACATGTCAACTTGGCACACAGAAGCCTAAAATAAGGTTATTTTTTAGACAGCTGTGAAGCTGAGGGCAAGTCTGAATCACAATAACAGACTTCTTTTAACTGGAAGCCATATTTGAGAATGAAGTATTTTCATGTCTACAGTGCACAGAGGGTTGTGGCCAGATAAACATGTCTTCCAGTGATGAACAGGAGGCTCATTGTCAGTAAACACAAGACAACACTATTAAAATCTGTATGACAATTAATCTATAGTTTCTTCATGGCAACAATTGTCATCAAATAAAAATTTAATCATATTGCTTTGTGCCTTAACGTCTTCATCGAGCCTGTCATGCGTTTCGAAGTCCACAGCTCAGCCCGAAATGTTCCTCATAATCTGATCAGTCTCTGTCTGTAGCCCCACTTCTACATTCACTTATCTGACCAACCTCACCTCGGTGATGCGAAGTGACTTAAAGCATTCATATATCGTGCCGTGGTACACCTTCTCTCTCTGCTTACACAGTATTCTTTCTCCCTGGACTGCCCATTACTCTTCTTTATTTTTTAACATTAAATTTAAGTTTAACATTAAATTGAAAGCGTTACCTCTTTTTGCGACTCTTCCCTGGTCCCCTGAACCTAAAAGTCCCTCATTCTTGCTCAGAGTAGAACTCTGGATTCATCAGAGCGTCCTTTTCGTTTTAGATGCTGCTTGGACTTTCATCCTCTTCCGCCCAACCAGAATCTCTTGGAGACACAGATCACATCTTATTTTATAACTGTATCACCCAGCATAGTGTCTGGAACATAATAGGAAGTTCATAATTATTATTTTGAGTAAGCGAATGTCAGTTCTATTCCTAGATGACATAAATGTGTAAGGAGATAAGAAAAAGATCAACTATTTAACACTTGGGGTGAGGGGAAGTTTCCTTTTTCTAGGAGATGCAGTTTATCTCCAAGTTTCTATTAGTGAGTCTGGTAGGGACTGTAGTTAGTATTTACCAAATTTCATTTCCCTGGCTTACTTGCAGTCTGGTTGGTCACATGATGAGTTACGGTGCCCGGAATCTATGCAGAAATGATGTAAGCTGCTTTTCAGCATGGCTAACAAAAATCTCCCATGTGTAATCCTTCATTCACATTGTCTTCCTCCTGTCTCCTGCTGGGGGATGCTGGGGTGACTTTGAAACTTCATACAGCGGAGTCACAAGATGGAAGTGGCCTGGGTCACTGAGTCACCGCTTGGTAGAGCCATTCAATTAGAAATAGCTACACTGGCAGTTAATCATTGAGAGTTGGAGATTATTTATTATAGGAATTTGTGTCCTTTATCATGATGAACAGAGCCCAATATGAATTCTATGTGCATCTGTGTTGCTGTTTTTTTTTTAATGTTTATTCTTGAGAGAGAGAGAGAGAGAGAGAACGAGCAGGGGAGGGGCAGAGAGAGGGAGACACAGAATCCGAAGCAGGCTCCAGGCTCTGAGCAGTTAGCACAGAGCCTGACGTGGGGCTCAAACCCGCGAACTGTGAGATCATGACCTGAGCCGAAGTCGGACGCTCAACCGACTGACCCACCAAGGTGCCCCACCTGTGTTGCTCTTATACAAGATTCTACAAACATCTGAAACTGGAGCTTTGAAGGCCTTAAGAAAGACTTATTTAATTAAGTAGCACTTATTAAGTCTCACCGCAATGTGTTCACAAAAGAGAAAGTGAAAGTTGCAGAGGAAAACATTTCAGAACAGAGCAGATGGGATGCATACCCAGAGGGAGCCTGAGATGTGGTATGTGTGGTATCAGAGATATACTTATAGAGTAGTTTTGAGCTAGCCCCTCCACCTTACCCTTAGAGCCTGTATATCCATAGAGTCTGCATAAATGCAGCTTGCTAGCCTCTTTAAGTGACCTAGTAGGGAAAAAACAAAGTTAGGACTATAATTTAAATGAACCTTGAGGCTTTGGGGGGTCAGGGTAGAGTATGTATGGCAGGGGATGGGGACCCAAAGGAGGCCTCTTCTTCCCATCGACATGCCCCTTTTCTGATTCTTCCTACTCCCAACTCTGTTTCCCTTCCTACAAGTGATGGTGTTTCTGGCACTAAAGTCATGCTCTGCCTGTTGAAGCAGTAGCCAAGGTGTAACTCTAGAGAGGTGGTAGCTGTTAAACAAGAGAGTGGAGAAAACCAGTGGTGAGTGCACTTAGAAAAGCAAAACAACCCAAGGCCATTCACTTTAGGTATCATTACCCAAGGGATGACTTTCCCATGACACTGTAGAGGATATTTGATTAAACTCTATTTTACATGTGTAGAATCTTAAAATAGAATGTGACAAAACAGGGTAATGCAAAGCCGAATGGGTATTGTAGAAACTGAGGAATTACTAGGTATACTTAGATTCGTGACTTGGTACCAAAAGAGCCCCAAACTGAGACATCACTCAATTCTCAAGAGTTAGTCTCAGAAGGTTAATGCCGAGGACATCTCTTGGGGTGATCTCCCAGTTCTCTGTGATTCTCCTTCATTGAGGAACAGCTCCGTGGCAACCATGGAAAGACACTACTCTGATACCCTGCTGTGTAGATGCAACTGATGGATGGCCCCAGCTGCTGCCTTCTGAGTCCACAGCAACAGTCATAGGCAAGACCAACCTTCCCATGGGCTGCCCTCAACCAATGACGGAGTATATCAGGGATGCTAATCAGGCTTCTTGCAAGGTTGCGAGAACTTTCTGATTCTTGACTTTGGCTCAAGGACTCCCATTGGCTTGGCCAAAACTTTCTTGTTGTTGTAGTCTTAGGTTTTGCCAGTTCAACCTTGCTTCCTTCTCTCCCTCGTAGGGATTGGACCTGCTTGATGATGTCCTCTGCTCCTCCCCTTTATCCTTCACAGGTGTTTTCTCCAGTAAATCTCTTGCATGTCTAATACTGTCTTGACATCTGCTTCTCAGAGGGCCCAAACTAGTACAAGATCACATCTATGGGGAGCTTCCAAGAACAGAGGCTGTGTTCTAGGATCCTGCCATAATTACCAAGGGACTAGACAACTGACCATACTGGAGCCATGAAATACTCAGTCCCAGGAATTTGGGGTGTAGAGAACAGAGACATGAAGACTAGGGTACACGGAGCTCAGGCATATGTAAGAGCTCCTTGGAGAAAAAGTTCATGAGCTTAAATATCGAGATCCTGAAGTTGCATTCATACCTTCTCCTCCTATATTTTTGTTTTTAACTATTCCTTTATATTTTTGTAATTTTCCAATTTTATTCCACCAAACTCCCTCGTTTCCATTTTGCTTGTCAAAGTCTATTTCTGTTACTTGCAACTAGACAAGGACTATGGTGAGGCACAGACCAGATTTTTCATAAGTCTTTTATGGCACGGCAGACTTTATCCAGATCCTTTCCTAACATGTTTATATATCAGATCTGATGGCATCTCTGTGCTATTGAGTTTTGTCCTCTGCATGAAGTAGGCTTTATTTTTATATTGTAAAAATCTTTATTTTTCCAGGATGTTGAATATAAATCTAAAACTCCCAAAGTAAAGTTAAAAAAACTCAAAACCCAAGAAACAAAACATGACTCACAGAAAGGACGTTTTAATAGTTAGAAGTTATGGGAAAGGATTTGTCAAGCATCATTTGCTAAATCTCACTCATAAAGAGATGGTTCTCAGAAACTATAAAAAAAAAGGAATCTTGTCCTACATTAGGCACATAGAGAGGAAGGTCAAAGAATAAGATTATCTAAAGCAGCATATTATTTTCTGTCTGGATCTTAGGGAGATTTTGCCCTTTGAATGTTGAATTGCTAATAAAATAGAAAAGGTCTTAGATAATGAAGGAAAAAACACTGGAAGAAGTCACAAAATGAAGCAAACCCAGAAGCTGCCTACCGATTGCGTTCTTTGAAAACACTTTACACCTACCCATGGCTTTCTGTCTGGCAATGTCAGCATATTTCTAAATGCCCCTGAGCACACCTATGGGGACTGCATCAACGTGCAAGGAACAAAATGGCACTAAATCATATCACTTATTCACTGTTAGCCTAGGTATCCGAGTTAGAACTGAGGTTGGAAGTCTCGATTTCTACAAACTCTTAGAGCCCTCCATGTGACAAAACAGGCCACACCCCCTCTGAAAGTACAGCTGCTTGATGTGTTTTGAGTTTTATGAGAAAAGTTTGCATTTCTTCACTTGGTTTTCTGAGTGATTCAGAAACAGATGGCAGAAGTTTTAAGGATTCTTTTTAAAAGCTCCAGAAATCTACCCATCTTCCTCCCTCCCTTCCTTCCTTCCTTCCTTCCTTCCTTCCTTCCTTCCTTCCTTCCTTCCTTCCTCTTCATTCTTGTCAAATACAAGGCCATTGGCCACATTCAATGGGGAAATGTAAAAAAAAATCATACGTATAATGTACACTCAGAGACACGGATACTTTGTCAAATAAAAGGGTGTGAGCTAGATTTTCAATCCAAATAATTAGGGAATAAGCTGAGAACCTATTTGGTCTCAAGAGTTCCCTCAGGAGCTTACAAATATGTTTTTAAACACCAGACAAGTTGATCATTTCTGGTCTGAGCAGCAAAGTCTAGATATGCACATCATTACATGCGGTGGAGCCCCAAAGCTCTTCTGGGTAATCTCACAAGCTTTTCATTTGCTTTGGAAGCAGAGAAGAAGAGATAATTAGTCATCATCTGCTTAATCACCAGTGACAGAGATTGGCCTGACTGACCTGACTTACTTCTGCATTAATCCTTTCGAAAGCAGAAGAAAGGTGGCAATCGTGCTGTGGAACCATCCGTCCTGTGTACTTTAAGCAGAGATCAAAGTGTGTCTCCTTCTCACACCCAGACCCTGTGACGTGTTTTCCTCCACAGACTATCTGGAGCAAGGTGAGGTGCCTGTCTCATCTACATGCAGCTAGTATGCCAGCCCTGACTCTGCCAAGGCTCTTCACTTATTTCATAGTGACAGATAAAGTCTAAATCACAAAGGCTCCATTACCCCACCTGCTTGATCTTGGGAAGTACAAACTTTCCAATGCATCCTGGCAATCTCCGGGGGATGCTCTCATGGTCTGAAAATTCAGCTTGGTTTGTATCCCCCATTCACTGACTTAGGGCCACCGAGTTTTCTCCTTACAGGGACTTAGCTCATTTAGCGCCTCTCTTTCTGCGGGTGGGTTCCATGGTCTCTCCTTCCAATATTGTATTACCAGTTGCCTAACAAAAACCAAAACAAAAATCTGACCGGGGGTAATCAATAATTTATAATACATCTAGAGGCAGTCTGAATCCAGATGGAAAAGAGATATGTCTACACACAGTAACAAACGAGCCAACGTTTAGAGTGCTTCTTATGAGCCATGCTCTAAGTGATTTAACTTACTTCTTGCTACCACACTATGAATCATGTACTCTTTCTTTTTTTAAGTTTAGGTACTTATTTTGAGAAAGAGAGAGCAAGTAGGGGAGGGGCAGAGAGAGGGAGAGAGAGGATCCCAAGTAGGCTCTGCACCAACAGCAGGGCTCAAACTCACAAGCCATGAGATCATGACCTGAGATGAAGCCAGGAGCTGGAAGCTTAACCGACTGAGCTGCTCAGGCACCCCAATTGTGGACTCTTATTAACGTTAATCTACAAATGAACAAACTGAGGCACAGAGAAGGTTAAAAAATGTTTTGTTAAACATTTAGGAAGAGGTAGAGCTGGGATTTGAGGCCAGGCAATCTGGTTGAAAAAATGGGGTTCTTCAGGATGATACTGTATTTCCTCTCTACTTCCTAATGAAGCAAACATAATCTGCAAAGATGTACCTTTATCCATTATTAAAATAACATGCTACATCAACTTTTGGTTTATTGGAGCTCAAATTTCTCCTTTCCAGAGTCCTTGCTCTCCACTTGTATAACCGACAGAAAACCACAGGGATGATCTGCCCCAAAGATAAAGTCTCCAGCACTTTGTGAAATGTAAACTATTCTGCTCAGAATCCTTGCCCTTGTCTAGTTCTGTTGGGTTTTTAGCTTCTGTCCTCTCCGGCTAAACAAGGTGAGTGAATTCTCCCTACAGAAAAGGAAGCTATCATTTCACGAGACCACTGCCCTACTCCATTCCAGTGGACTTGGTTTCAGGTTTTTAAATCCCTTCTTGACTGTCCTTCTTTGGTGGAGAATACTCAAGGTCAATGCATGCAGCCACTGATAAAATCATGCTTTCTTTAACTTGGGTAGTCCCTATCTTCCCGTTTGTCCCTACCTCTTGGCACTCTTACTGGTTTTACCTTCTGTTCCAGGAGTCCATTGTTGGTCTGCCTCTCTCTCCACTCTGACCTTGCCCATCCTTTCAGATGGAAATATTTCCCAAGCCTAGGTCTTGAGTTAAAACCTCTCCCCTACATTCCTTTTCTATATACTAATCTGCCTTTAGGATATCTCTACTTCCATGCCCCATGGTCACCTTGAATATAGAACAACAATCACCTCAGGTCATTGCACTAGCTCTTTCTCTGCCCAGAGTGATCTTTCACTAGACATCTCAGGCTCTTTCCCTTACAGCCTTCCCTGACCATCCTCTTTAAAATAGCAGTATCCCACCCCACACACTCTCTGCCCATGTCTGTCCACCTCCATTAGAGTGTAAGTTCTATTAGAGCATTGTCTTTTGTCTTCTCTGTTCTGTATTATATCCCCAGCATTTTGGAACAGTGCTTGGCATACTGTGGTCACTTGATGCACATTAGAAAAAAGAAGGGAAGGAAGGAAGGAGGGAGGGAGGGAAGGAAGGAAGGAAGGAAGGAAGGAAGGAAGGAAGGAAGGAAGGAAGATAATGAGCAAACCATCTTCTGGTTTCCATCTCAGGTCCTTCCAGCCCCAGCCACTCGGTTTCTAATGTAACATTCTAAAATGCGCATCTCATCAGGTGGGCGATCATTTTTAAAAAATCCTTCAAATCCCTCCTATACCCATAAACACTTAGCATGGTACTGGCTTTACATTCTACTATTCACCATCCCCACCAGCCTCATTTCTGACCACTCTCCCATAAGCATCCTGTGGTCTACGCAGCATTTCCCAAGTAGATGTGCCATGAACAAATAGTCCTGCGGATGGCGAAATCTGGCCGTCTCATCTCACCGTTGAGCGATGAACTGAGGCACATTAAATCGTGTGAGTTGATTTGAGCAAAAATCCATTTGAATCAGGGAGTGCCAAATAGGAAGTCGTTAGGAGTGCTCTACCAACAGGAGCCAGGGGCAAGGTTTTTACAGATAAGATATGGAAGCAAAGCAAGGACATTGTTTGATTGACTCTGGTTTACATTATTTGGGAAAGCCTAGTTGGCTGTTGGCGATCTGTTGTTCTTCTGACCCCTGAGGCATTTACAGGAACTGCCTCTGGCTTAAATTTGGGGTGGTTTAGGCGAGCTACCAAGGCATTAGAGCCTCCTCAGTCTAAGGGCCTCCTTGTTTGATTCCTCTAACAACACTGTATCTCTGTTGTAAAGAATCACCAAGCACGTTGGCATATTAAGAAGACCCGTATAACTAACATACCGGACCAAGCGTGCATTTAAAAAGGAAAGCTGTTTAGGAAGCTAAAGTTTGTTTAGTCCAGGTCTGAAAACTTTTGTGTAAGGAACAACGATGAACCAGATCTCATGGAACACAGTTTGGGAAATACTACTCTATATGACCTCTTACGGTTTCCTGTGCACCCCACGCCCCCCCCCCCCATCTTCCCATCTTCCCATGCTTTACTTTTACAGAAGACCCCTCCGCCTTCTAAGCTTCGAGAATTTCTTTCTTTTTTTAACGTTTATTTATTTTTGAGACAGAGAGAGACAGAGCATGAACGGGGGAGGGTCAGAGGGAGGGAGACACAGAATCTGAAACAGGCTCCAGGCTCTGAGCTGTCAGCACAGAGCCCGATGCGGGGCTCGAACTCACGGACCGCGAGATCATGACCTGAGCCAAAGTCGGCCGCTTAACCGACTGAGCCACCCAGGGGCCCCGTAAGCTTCGAGAATTTCTATAAGCCCATTCTGTAAGGCTTAATGCAGAGTCACTTCCTCTGAAAAGTCCCCTCAGGGAGAATTCCTCACCCTCTCCTCCTGCTGTCTGTTGTATCTGTTACCCGCCTCTGTCACAACACTCGCCTTGTTTACCATTCCTGCTTATTTTCTGAATCTTCCATTAAACTATGGCTCCTCAGGGATCTGGGGTCATTCAACTCTGCACCCTCCATCACCGATTCCCGTGTAAGTGTGATAAAGGAATAGTCTATTCAGGGAACGTAACATTGAAACTTATGCCCATGCTATCAAACATGAGGAGGGGGATAGACTATGAGGAATATACCAAGAAATATGGACTCTGATTCCATTATGCGAAGGGTGCTTTGCCTCCTTTTGTGGGAAGGCATACAGGAAATAAAAGATACAGCCCGTCGGGAGGTGGCCTGGGCTGGACCTACCCATCCTGATTAAAATCCATTCAACAGTCTGAGAGTGACTTAATGGGTTGTCCAAATTCCTAAGATTTTCATTGTTGCCACTGCCCGCCTCTGCAGATGGGAAAGAAACAGCCCATCTCCAGCCCACTTAAAACACAGATAGATGCCTCCCAAAGCACAAGTTTGCCCTGCAAACTTGTCACAGTTGGGCCAGCTGCCTGTGTTTTTACTTTCCGGATTCCCCGCACAGACAGGGTGGCTTATGTCATTGTAGAAAGAAAAAAAAAAGAATAGCCGAAGGACGCAAGCAAAAAATAAACATGTGACCCTTTCCAATTTAATAATAAAAACTGTGACATTTATTTCCAACTTTGTATAAAATGAAAAAGGCAGGGAGTTTGGGTCATTCGACTTCATACCACCCAGCACCTGTTACAGAGCATGGAACCCGGCAAGTGCTCAGAAATGTGTGATAAATTAATTTCTGGAGAACGTGGCAGGTCACTAAATAAAGTGTCTTTGCCATTCAGCTGTTAAACCAGCTCACCGAGCTACCAGCCTGAAAACTTTGTATTTCCGCGGACAATGACTAGCCGTGCCTCCCGCTCCTTTAAGCAATGATCATTCTAGGTTTCTCTCTCAGGTGCACATAGAAGATAATCACGTCTAGGTGTTCCAAAGCAACTTGGTTAACTGTGTTGTCTAAAGAACTAGGCGGTGGGGCGCCTGGGTGGCTCAGTCGGTTAAGTGTCTGACTTCGGCTCTGGTCATGATCTCACGGTCCCTGAGTTCGAGCCCCGTGTCGGGCTCTGTGCTGACCACTCAGAGCCTGGAGCCTGTTTCAGATTCTGTGTCTCCCTCTCTCTGACCCTACCCCGTTCATGCTCTGTCTCTCTCTGTCTCAAAAATAAATAAACGTTAAAAAAATTTTTTTAAATAAAAAAATAACTAGGTGGGAGAACGTGATCTCTTCCCAGTTGGTTTCTTAAGAAATTTTAAGCCAATTCCAAATGACAGAGGCTCACTCTGCTCTTACGTCCTTCGCGTTGCCCAGGAAACAATTCTGTCCTATAATTGTACCCAGGTCGATTTTCTGCGCCTCTCTTCCGTGTCCTGTGTTCCAGAAGGCTCACCCCGTGACTGCATCACCTGGGCTCCTCTGCCCTCTAACTGCCAGCTTTGTTTAACCCCGTGAAGGGCTATTAGCAGGACGTCAAAAGGTAGGAGTGAAAAGCAGTCACACATTTCTTCCTGCCCCTCCCAGCCGGGCAGTGATCCTGGCAATGACCACAGGCTTCTATGACTGGAACTCTTTCCAAGGCTCCAGTTCACCTTTCCTTCCCTCTTTTGGCCTCGGGCTGGTGGCGGAATCCCACAGTGGGCTGTCTGTGGCTAGACCTGCTGACTCCCTTCAATCTCCCCCCACCTATGCAATAGTTTCTTCAGTAAATTATTTTCAGTTAAAATCTGAGTGTGCCTTCTGGGGGATGTGCCATGTTAAAGAGTTCCATTCTTATCCTAAGCGCATCGGGAAACCATTGAAATGTCTTAAGCAATGAGGGAAGAATGGGGGGGGGGGCAAAGTCACAATTAAATTTGAATTTCAAACATATAACTCTGGCTACGGTTGAGGATGTAGATGGGGAAAAGAGAGTGCATAGGGGTAGGTCATTTAGAAGACTGTCGTACTGGACCAGAGGAGAAATGACAGTGGTTTGGGGTTGGTATCTGTTAAAGGTGGGGCTGGTGGAGGCAAGAGGTGTTTGAATGTAAAATCGAGAGAGGCTAGTGATGGATCTGATACAAAGAGAGGGAGGGAGGTGAGGCATTGAGATGTCAAAAGTAATTCCTTGCTTGGCTTCTAGTCATGCTATGTGCTAAGAAATGTAAGTGGAAAGCTAGATTTCTAGGATAAAGCGCATGATTTTGATTTAGGGCGCATTCACTTTGAGTTGTCTTTTGTGTTCTCTCAGTAGACAAATGCACAAGTCTAATAACTCAGATTAGAGGTCTAGACCGGAGATTTGTATCCGAGAGTTGTCTCTACACAGCTGTTAATTAACCCTGTGAACTACAACTCCTGGGAATACGAAAAGCTTTCAATGTTCCAGACAGAAATTTTACAGATACTTGTTAAGAGACGCTAAAAATAGGGTGCTTGGGTGGCTCAGTTGGTTAAGCAACTGACTCCTGATTTTGACTCAGGTCATGGTCTCACAGTTTTTGTGGGTGCGGACCCTGCCTGGGATTCTCTATTCCTCTCTCTCTCTCTTTCTCTCTCTGTCTCTCTGCCCCCCCTCCCCGCTCGCACGTGTGCAGGCACTCTTTCTATCTCCCAAAATAAATAAACACGAACAAAGAGACCCTAAAAATGAAGACACATGACAAATACGTGAAGTGGAATGCCATTTGGTTTTTTAGGTCAGACGCATATATCGTAATGCAAATATTAAAAATTTAACCTAATAAAAAGGGCTATTTTTGATTAAGGACATACTATATCATTTTTCTTATTTCCCAAGTCTGATGCAAAACAGTGCGTACGAGAGGATGTATGCTAAGTGAGCAAAGTGGTATACTTATGTTCTCAAAAGATACTTTTCCTTTTACCCTGAAATGCTAGTAGTTCATATTGCACAGTTAAGTTGAGTTGTCATGGTAACTGACTGCGGAGGATTGCGGTCACATTTGCGCTATGATTTGTGCCGTGTCCTAGCCGTATGGCCGGGGTCCCTATTTGTCTCACCCGCATTCGCTCAAAAACAACTTCTTCTTGCTCTAGAATCCTTTCGTCAGAAATTGCCAGAGAAACTTTCTTAGATTCTGTAGCCTCTAAGAGTATTTACTGAAAATGATCCTACTGTAGGATCTCATCTTTATCCATCTTATAATCAAAATGGCTATGTCTGACCATGTAGAACAACAAAGTTGTCCATTTTTGTAAACAAAAGACATTGTTTTAGTTATAAATGTACATACATTCCATACACATATATACGTGTACTGAAACATCCCATTGCTTCCTTTTGGGAGCCTGAGTGGCTCAGTTGGTTAAGTGTCTGACTTTGGCTCAGGTATGATCTCACAGCGTGTGAGTTAGAGCCCCATTATCAGGCTCTCTGCTGTTAGCCCAGAGCCTGCTTCAGATCCTCTGTCCCCCTCTCTCTGCCCCTCCCCTGCTCATGTGTGTGTGTGTGTGTGTGTGTGTGTGTGTGTGTGTGTGAATGTGTGTGCGCTCTCTCTCTCTCTCTCTCAAAAATAAATAAAATGTTTAAAAATGCTTACTTTTGGCATTTGCAATCTGCTCTAGGATTTTCTATTCTATCCTACTTAGGTTTTTAAAATGCTGATTAAGGTCCACCAGCTTGACCTCATAATTCACTCTTGGATTAAACTTCCAGGCTGGAAAGTGTCCTCTAAATCCTGGTTTCTTCACCAATTTTAGAGATCTCTGCTTCACCGTTAATGCATCCTTGGAGTCTCACATTGAAAGGAGGAGAAAAATGACCAGTGACGTAAGCAGCTATATGAGGACACAGGCACATGTGTATGCGGGTCTTTGTCACGGTCCCAGGAAACTTGTCATTCTGTCTGCTCCCTGGAAGTTGATTTTGTTGCATCAGGCAGGCACATTTAAGAGAGATTCTTGCCTGGGCTTAACTACAAGAGAATTTGCGTTTCTGCTGAGCTTTAAGGACAAAGTACCTTGTGAGGAAGACCAGGTTCCCAGTTTCTTGTTGGCTGCCAGAACCTTCAGTACACAAGTACGTTCTCTTCATTTCTAGATCCAAGTTCCATTCTTAGCCTTTTTTCTCCTTTATCCTTACCTATGTGCTATTTTGTATTTTATGTATCTCTGAAAAACACTCCAGGTATGGTTTTGTTTTTTTTTTTTTTCTCTCTGAAACATTGTGATACATAAAGGAATACGAGATATAAAGAAAAGTGGGAAGTAATCCAAGGAGGTAGTTAAGAACATGAGCTCTGGAGTCAGGTGGCCTGATTTTAATTCCTGACTCTTTCACTCACTAGTGGGGATCTGAAAGAGCATATTACTTGATCTCTTTATGGGTTGGTTTCCTCATGAATTAAATAAAGGAAATACGAGCATCTTTCTCAAATGCTGATTGTGCAGATTATGAAAAAATTCATGTGAAATACTTAGGAGAGTTTGTCATGTACAGTAAGCGCTCAATTAATTAGGTAATGTTAGCTATTGTTGTAAAAATTAGTATATTTGAGTTCATGACTGTTTCTGGACACACGAATGCATAGTTATGCAAACGTGTAGCATAAAGAAACGTTGACAGCCCTCTACTCATCTGAAGCTACTGGAATGTGTAGGGAAATGGTGTTTTCATGACACCCTACTGCCTTCAGAAGGTTCACATGAAATTTTTCTACCTAGCTCTGTTAGTCTATTCGGCCTGCCACAGACTCGGCAGCTTAAACAACAGACATTTACTTTCTCATTGTTCTGGAGGTTAGAAGTCCAAGATCAAGGAAGGTGCCAGCAAATTCCACCTCTGGTGAGACCTCTTTTCCTGCCTGGTAGATGGCTGCCTTCTCCCTGTGTCCTCACACAGCCTCTTCTCTCTACGTGCGCAGAGGAAGATCTCTGGGGTCTCTTTCTTTTCTTATAAGGTCACTAGTTCTGTGGAAACTTATGACCTCATTGAACTTAAATTATCTCCTCAAAGGCCCTGTCTCCAAATACAGTTACATTAGTGTTAGAAGTTCAACACAAGTGGGATGCCTGGGTGGCTCAGTCGGTTAGGCGTCTGACTTCAGCTCAGGTCATGATCTCACGGTCCGTGGGTTCGAGCCCTGCATCGGGCTTTGTGCTGACAGCTTGGAGCTTGGAGCCTGCTTCAGATTCTGTGTCTCCCTCTCTCTCTGCCTTCCTCTGCTGTCTCTTTCTCTCTTTCGCAAAAATAAATAAACATTAAAAAAAATTTAAAGAAGTTCAACACAAGAACCTGGCGGGGGGGTGGTGAGGGGGACACAATTCAGCCGATAACAGTAGCATTGGTAAAAAAAAAAAAAAAAAAAAAAAGAGAGAGCACAGGAACTGTCAAGCAGAGAGAAAAAATAAGAAACCAAACAACCAGAGAATGAGACTTTTCCAGCATGGAAAGGAGGAGACAGGGGAGGGGAGTCACTGGGGGAGGCCCTCGTGCACCAGAACGAACAGTTCAGGGGAAGCAGCGGTGCTGTTGACAGTGTTGTGGAGACTGTTGGAAAAACCCTGGCTATGCTCCATCTGAGAATCACAGCTTCAGATAATGTGAACCAGGCCGGGGCATCTCCTGAGAAGAGACACTTTCTCACGCCTTATATAACTGTTTCTGGTCAGGCTCGAAACGCCGTGGGAACTACTCAATGGCCCTTCTTGCTTCAGGATCAGTAGTAGCGTTCAGTACATTCGTAGACAGCCCCTCACTGCCTTGTCATTTTCGCTTGATCACTCATCACTAGCGAGGGCATTTTTTTCAGGTTTCATTTGCAAAAATCTCTAGGTGATGTCCCTTAGATAAAATTATAGTAGGAAGAAGGTAGTGACTCTGAGCGAACAGACCACCCACCCTTCCAGAACCAGGGAAGCGTGTGTGAGTGTGTGGGTACAAGCAACAGGTCTTGAAAATCAGTCATGTTTTATCGTAAGAAGATCCCCATCCTAGTTATTGTACCTAAAATGAGTCAATATAAAAGCTGAGATGAAATTTCTAACTTCCAAAGATTCTTATAGTCAAACCCCGGCCAAAACTAAGATAAACTGGGATTGAGATGGGACAATGACCAAATCTTTGTTTCCACAGACATCACACAACAATCGAGCTAATTGTTTCTACCTTTACCAACGATTAAAAATAGAAGTCGAAGATGGGGAAGGCTGAGGAGAAATGAGGGGGGAGAAGGATGAAGAAGAGGAGCTGGAGGGGGAGGAGGGGAAGAAGGAAGGAGTGGAAAAAGAATAAGAAAAGGGGGAGGAGACTGGGGAGGGGAAGGAGATGGGGGAGAGGTGGGAGGCAGAAGGGTAGTAAAAAGGGCTGTGCACAAGAATCGGGTGGGGTCTGAGCTCTAGCTTCAATTGTCACCCTGGAAGTTACAATCTTTGGATTTAAGTGTGAATGCTTGACACTTTGTGGGCCTGGGTTTCTTTCTCTGCACACTTACGGGCTAGTCCCCATCAGTGGTTTTGAAAGCTTTGCTGTTGTTGTTGTAGTTGTTCTCTTGTTCCCTTTTTTGCAATGAGATTCTTCTTACTAAACAAAAGGTTATAGGGGTGCCTGGGTGGCTCTGTCGGTTGAGTGTCCGACTTTGGCTCAGGTCATGATCTCATGGCGCGTGGGTTTGAGCCCCGCGTTGGGCTCTGTGCTAATGGCTCAGACCCTGGAGCCTGCTTTGAATTCTGTGTCTCCCTCTCTTTCTGCCCCTCCCCTGCTTGCACTCTCTCGCTCTCTCTCAAAAATAAATAAACATTAAAAAAAAAAAAAAAAACTCCTCTGGCTTAAAAAAATGAACAAAGAAATGAACCAAAGAGTGTAATACCCAACATGCAATTCAGACACAGGCAGAAGCCCTGGGTAGAAGCAGATGCAGAGTTCACTGTGTTAGGCAACTACTGCTCTAGGGGACCCCAGAGAGTGCTGGCAGCAATCTGGATGCTAGGGCCTCATCCCTGTCCAACCTGCCCCTGCCACCCTTGTTATGCCCCCTACCACTCCTGTGACGGGCGGTCCGACTGCGATGCCACTCGCAGAGCCCGCGTGATAAGCCTGCTTTCTGGTGGCCCTGCGGCCTGAATGCAGCTCTCGAGGTGCCTCAAGGACTGAGCTCGCTTCAACAGGAATCGGCCTATGCTGTACGGGCTTCTACTCTCTAAGAAACAGATTACAGTGCACTTGCAAATGTTTCCAAAAGCTTTCGAAATTGCCCCCGACGTACAGCACCCCCTGTATGGGAGCTACTGCGTGTCATGAGAGAGAACGGCAAAACACCAATCCCTACTCAGGTTCAGGCTGCTCCACACCAACTGTCTCTGCCACGGCGCAGCCTGACTCACCACCACGTAAAAAGACCCACACTGAAAACTCCGGCCTGAAATTCTTGTGGAACAATCCTGGGAACCACTCCATCACCACCATCGTGCACATGCACGGCCTCGGAGAAGCCTAATCTGAGTTCAGGCTGTTGCTAGAGCCCGCCTAGGAAGTCTGTAACCAAACCTCAGTCCAGGAGCCAAACCATTTAACCCACTGGCATCAAACAGCTCAGAAAATGAACTAAATATAGAACGCCCAAGTAAGCCCTGAGGTTCTTTCCTTCCTATTTGAGTCCAAAAAGCTCTTCTGGACATCACACCATTAAACAAAGCAACGTAACTGACAAGCAGCGATGGCCAAAGCCAGTTCAGTTTTGGAAATAAACAAGGCTCTTAGCTTCCCCAAAGATTTACCCTGCAGCTGTCACTCACTGGCAAGAGACAGAGCCAGGCTGGGTCAGTCGACACACATTTGGGGGATGACTTCAGGACTCCCCACATTGGGCTGCTCTGGGTCACTGATCATCAGAAACGGTCTACTTTGGCCACTTTTTTTTTTCCCTTTAAACAACATCAGATTGAAACCATTTTTTTCTCAGCAGCTTGTTCCCAGAACAAGGTATTTCCAAGTGAAAGGCAGTTATGTGAAATCTACCATCAGGACACAGAACACAAAGTTAAACATTTAATATATTTAAACAATCACGCTTGTATTTCTGTTTTGTTAGCCTAAAGCAACTCACTGATTCCAAGCATTTATCCCTTTCGGTGCCAACGTTGGGCAGCTGCAAATGCGGAAAAAGAGCACCTAGAAGCGAATTCCAAGATTTCAGGAAAGCTCACAGAAAGAGTGTGGTTCTCCAAGATAAGACCGCAGAGGCTAACTATCCAGCGTCTTTGCTGTAGGCTGGAATTATATCATCTTAATGGAGTAAATATTCTTTTTAAAATCTTACGCTGACCTAAAGTTTTGATTAGCAGTTATCTAAATCTGTGATTAGCTTAAAAAGAAAGAAAGTAAAAGAAGAAAGAAAGAAAGAAAGAAAGAAAGAGAAAGAAGAAAGAGAAAGAAGGAAAGAAAGAAAGAAAAAGAAAAAGAATGATAAAACATTTATCATTGTAGTAGTCAAATGTTGCCTGGTCGATTTTATCTTTCCAAACATGGGACCCAGGAGATGGCAATAATAAAAGGAATCCTTGAGGGTGACAATATTGGAAAGTACTTAGAAATGATTTTAACGAAGTAATTAAGAAAAATGCAGCCACAGAACAATTTATCCTAGCCCTGCCTATGATAAGAGAAATTTAAAGACACATACATGAAAAACTAGTAACAGAAGATTTGTTAATAAATGACAATACACATACAGAGTGCGAATCCCCAGCACTCACTAAAGGATGCTGCAGGTGCAAATTTATTGGAATGGAAGAAATATGTTCATAATATATTACTAAGTGAGAAATAATAGGTTACAAAGCAGTTTAGTGATGAGTGTAAATTGTAAGAGGGCTTGTCTACAGATGGTAGGATTGTGTGCATGTTGTACTTTTCATTTGTTTATCTATAATTAATAACTTTTCTTTGTGCTTTGGTAATAAGGAAAAAATGAAGTGAACGATAAAAAACAAAAAATACATCCTGACCCAGAGAGATGGGAAACTCATGATATTAAATAACCGATAGATTTATGGTCATCAACAATGTAAATAAAAGAGAATAAAAGATAACTGAAATAAATGCATAGTGAAGTTGAGAAAATCCAAAGTGTGGAATCTGGCTAACCCATGTCCTTGCTCCTCTCGTCTAGAATTTTCTCTCCACAGCCTACTCCTACTCCCACGTGTGTGAAGCTTTCTCTGACTTCTCCAGCCCTGCTTTTGAAAATTCCCTTTGCGCTAATTTTCAGAATCACATTAAACATTTTGTTATACCTTTTTTAAGGTGGCCACATTTATTTTGTACCAATGTTAGCTTTTTTTCCCTAGTTCTTTCCTTTCATCTCTCTTATCCTCCAACTATTTTGAAGACCCTTTGCGCCTAAGAAATATCCTTATACTTTTGTTTTTTTCTGGGGCCTTATCCCCCTACTTGGGTGGGGGAGTGGGGGGATCATCACAATATGGAACATAACCAGGGGCGCCTGGGTGGCTCAGTCAGTTAAGCGTCCGACTTTGGCTCAGGTCATGATCTCGCGGTCCGTGAGTTTGAGCCCCACGTCGGGCTCTGTGCTGACAGCTCAGAGCCTGGAGCCTGGTTTGGATTCTGTGTCTCCCTCGCTCGTTCTCTCTGCCCCACCCCTGCTCATGTTCTGTCTCTCTCTCTCAAGAATAAACATTAAATTTTTTTTTTTAAATATATGGAACATAACCAGCCCAGTGCCTTGCACGTCATCAGCATTCAATACACACCTGTCACGGTTGTTTATGTGACCTTTGCCTTTTATACCAGACTGTAAATGTCTTGTGGGATGAGTCACACCCTGCTTATCTTTGCACCTCCTTTAGTGCCTTCTGTTGACTTGTGCACATGACAAGAGCTCAGTAAATATTGGTAAGTAAAATGAGTGACCAAATTATGAGGACTGACTCTGGCTTCTTTTATCCTTACTGGACCATTCTAAGCCATTTCTATCTCCCTTTAGCTTAGAAGTTCTCAAGGCAGGGGCGGGGCAAGGGAAATTTTGCTCCCCAGGGGACATCTGGCCATGTCTGGAAACTTTCTGAATGTTCTGACGGGGGGCGGGGGGGATGTTACTGGCATCTGGTAGCTGGAGACCGAGGACAATGCTGAACATCCTACGATGCAAAGGACAGACTCTTTCAACAAGGAGTTACCCAGCCCAAAATGTCAAAAGTGCTGAGTTGAGAAACCCTGCTTTTGCTGTATGTGTCCCTATAAAAGCCACCCTCACACCATGCTCCTTTTCTCCCTCCCCTTCCACTGCCCAAATACACACATACTTAGCTTTTAGGGAGTCTCCAAGATTAAAACTAGAAATCTGTAAGCCTGGTTTTGTCATCTATTTACTGAAGGATAAGACCTGCCCCACCTACCTTTCAGCATGATTGTGAGGGTAATATAAATGAATAAATCTTTAAATGCTTTTAGAAGCAGATGGAATATATTAAGAAGCTCTGCCAAGATACATCCTGAGGGGGAAAAGGGATACTTAGTAGAACATGAAACTCACTCCCTCACCAATAGATACATTTATTTTTCTATTCAGAGTCATCCGATAAGTACTATTTAAGCACTATTGACATAGAATTAAAAATGCTACTAGTTTTTTGCTAGAAAGAAATTGTGCAGTTTTACAACATGAAGGTAAAATGGAAATCATTTCTGGGCTCTAGGCAACTAGAAATATTTTTGTTAAGCTGAAAATGCCTTTTTTATTTGTCTTTTTGGGCATGAGGCAAGGTTGCAGAAAGTGTGGCCGAGTTAAACTCAGAACTTGTTACTACACCCACATAACCAGACAGTGATCATTTTTGTTGAAGGTTTTGCTGGTAATGTTTCTGTGAACTTTGCCACTTTTGGTCTGGCTACCAAGATCCAAAGCTCTTGAATTCCTAGTCTGTAGATCGTATGTGTTGAGAGATCAATTCTAAGGAAGTGACCATAGAAAATGTCAGAATCTGAATGAAAGGAGTTCTCAGAACTTAGGAATTTGAATCTCAAACAAAACAAAACAATATTGGAAGCCATGAGAATTGTTCTACAGCAACCTACATACATTGCCTCTTTGGTCAGGCTCCAAAGTGTTGATTTGCTCTATCAAGAAGGTCTAAAACATGCATGATTGTGTCTCGAGGAACCTAAGGCCCCCCGATCCCATAACTATAAAATCATGGTTGTGTGCACATATTTAAGAGACACGTTGGGTTTTCCATTCTTTTCGTAAATGTACGGCAAAGGCATTTTGCAGATGGGGCCCCTCTGAGAACATGAGCTGGTTGGGAAACTTGGGAGGAAGAATAGACGTTTTAAAATGTCTATAAGAAAGCCAAATGCCAAGTACACATAAGATCATTTTGAACCAAAGATGCAGTTGGGTGAATTAATAAGTTTGTCATCTGCTCAGTGAATTTTGTAAGATGACATTTGTATAAATGTAGCAAAAGTAAGGTGTTGTGTTGGAGACAAAGAAGGAAAGAGGAGAAGCTTGGGGATCTATCTGGGAACATACATGCATGAAAATATGTCATCTGAGATATGTCATCAGACAATGAATGAGATGTATCAAGTGAGCAACAAAGCCAATCATGTCTATAGGTGAGAAGAAAGATATCATGGGATGTAGAGTGACAAGAAAGGATTCACGGGGATAAGAGACTTGGCCTTGGCCTTGAGTGACAGGTAGACTGGTCAGATGAAAAGGAAGGGAAGGGAAGACATTTTTGAGAAAAGCATTAATGAGAGATATTCATTGGAAATCCCTGGGGAATTCTACCAGACATTTAAAGCAGAGATAACCTATCCTTCTCAAGCTGTTCCAAAAAATAGAAAGGGAAGGAAAACTTCCAGACTCATTCTATGAAGCCAGCATTACTTTGATTCCTAAACCAGACAGAGACCCAGCAAAAAAAAGAGAACTACAGACCAATATCCCTGATGAATATGGATGCAAAAATTCTCAATAACATACTAGCAAATCAAATTCAACGGCCTATAAAAAGAATTATTCACCATGATCAAGTGGGATTCATTCCTGGGATGCAGGGCTGGTTCAACATTCGCAAATCAATCAATATGATACATCACATTAATAAAAGAAAGGATAAGAACCATATGATTCTGTTAATCGATGCAGAAAAAGCATTTGACAAAATTCAGCATCCTTTCTTAATAAAAACCCTCGAGAAAGTCAGGATAGAAGGAACATACTTAAACATCATAAAAGCCATTTATGAAAAGCCCACGGCCAATATCATCCTCAATGGGGAAAAACTGAGAGCTTTCCCCCTGAGCTCAGGAACACGACAGGGATGTCCACTCTCACCGCTGTTGTTTAACATAGTGTTGGAAGTTGTAGCATCAGCAATCAGACAACAAAAGGAAATCAAAGACATCAAAATTGGCAGTGATGAGGTCAAGCTTTCACTTTTTGCAGATGACATGATATTATACATGGAAAATCCGGTAGACTCCACCAAAAGTCTGCTAGAACTGATCCATGAATTCAGCAAAGTCGCAAGATACAAAATCAATGTACAGAAATCAGCTGCATTCTTATACACTAATAATGAAGCAACAGAAAGACAAATAAAGAAACTGATCCCGTTCACAATTGCATCAAGAAGCATAAAATACCTAGGAATCAACCTAATCAAAGATGTAAAATATCTGTATGCTGAAAACTATAGAAAGCTTATGTAGGAAATTGAAGAAGATATAAAGAAATGGAAAAACATTCCATGCCCATGGGTTGGAAGAATAAATATTGTCAAAATGTCAATACTACCCAAAGCTATCTACACATTCAATGCAATCCCAATCAAAATTGCACCAGCATTCTTCTCGAAGCTAGAACAAGCAATCCTAAAATTTGTATGGAACCACAAAAGACCCCGAATAGCCAAAGTAATATTGAAGAAGAAGACCAAAGCGGGAGCCATCACAATCCCAGACTTTAGCCTCTACTACAGAGCTGTCATCAAGACAGCATGGTATTGGCACAAAAACAGACACATAGACCAATGGAATAGAATAGAAACCCCAGAGCTAGACCCACAAAAGTATGGCCAACTCATCTTTGACAAAGAAGGAAAGAATATCCAATGGAAAAAAGACAGGCTCTTTAACAAATGGTGCTGGGAGAGCTGGACAGCAACATGCAGAAGAATGAAACCAGACCACTTTCTTACACCATTCACAAAAATAAACTCAAAACGGATAAAGGACCTGAATGTGAGGCAGGAAACGATCAAAACCCTAGAGGAGAAAGCAGGAAAAAACCTATCTGACCTCAGCCGCAGCAATTTCTTACTTGACACATCCCCAAAGGCAAGGGAATTAAAAGGAAAAATGAACTATTGGTACCTCATGAAGATAAAAAGCTTCTGCACTGCAAAGGAAACAATCAACAAAACTAAAAGGCAACCGACAGAATGGGAAAAGATATTTGCAAATGACATATTGGACAAAGGGCTAGTGTCCAAAATGTATAAAGAGCTCACCAAATTCCACACCCGAAAAACAAATAATCCAGTGAAGAAAAGGGCAGAAAACATGAATAGACACTTCTCTAAAGAAGACATCCAGATGGCCAACAGGCACATGAAAAGATGCTCAATGTCACTCCTCATCAGGGAAATACAAATCAAAACCAACCTCAGATACCACCTCACGCCAGTCAGAGTGGCCAAAATGAACAAATCAGGAGACTATCGATGCTGGAGAGGATGTGGAGAAATGGGAATCCTCTTGCACTGTTGGTGGGAATGCAAACTGGGTCAGCCGCTCTGGAAAACAGTGTGGAGCTTCCTCAAAAAATTAAAAATAGATCTACCCTATGACCCAGCAATAGCACTGCTAGGAATTTACCCAAGGGATACAGGAGTGCTGTTGCATAGGGCCACTTGTACCCCAACGTTTATAGCAGCACTTTCAACAATAGCCAAATTACGGAAAGAGCCACAATGTCCATCAACTGATGAATGGATAAAGAAATTGTGGTTTATATACACAATGGAGTACTACGTGGCAATGAGAAAGAATGAAATATGGCCCTTTGTAGCAACATGGATGTAACTGGAGAGTGTTATGCTAAGTGAAATAAGTCCTACAGAGAG
Organism: Acinonyx jubatus; assembly: GCF_027475565.1. Classification (NCBI taxonomy): domain Eukaryota; kingdom Metazoa; phylum Chordata; class Mammalia; order Carnivora; family Felidae; genus Acinonyx; species Acinonyx jubatus. Next base: position 91,015,135 of record NC_069387.1, on the reverse strand, counting down.
AGACAGATACCATATGTTTTCACTCCTATGTGGATCCTGAGAAACTTAACAGAAGACCATGGTGGGGGTGGGGGGGAAGGTTAGAGAGGGAGGGAGCCAAAACATGAGACTCTTAAAAACTGAAAACAAACTGAGGGTTGATGGGGGGTGGGAGAGAGGAGAGGGTGGGTGAGGGGTACTGAGGAGGGCACCTGTTGGGATGAGCACTGGACGTTGTATGGAAACCAATTTGACAATACATTTCATATTTAAAAAAAAGAAATTCAATGGAAATTCATGGACGCATTCCAAAAAAAGCATCACCAACGTTATTTTTATATCCAAGACGCTCTGCTAACATCCACGGATGCAAAACTGAACTAACCACACACTGCACCTTCATGGAAAGTACGTGGCCTAGTTTAAGGACAGCAGATACTACTATTATAATGCAGTGATCTCTGAAGGGAGGTCCAAAAACCCTCCAGATAATGTGCAAAATGATCTGTTGGGATGCAGGAGAAAACAACAAAGTTGCTAATTGTGTTTCTTCCTAACATAATCATTTTAATGTGCATACATTTTAGATGTATAAAAATGTACCACTATAGTAGGGTGTTTACATAATTTATAAATAGCTATACATATATTAGGGATGAATGCTCAAAAGGTTTGGTGATAACAGCACAGGATCAAAAACTAGTGGGGGTCCTGCTGTGGCGGTCGCACTGAAGTGCAAGCAAATCCCATGGGAATCCAAACCGTTGAGGCTGGACAATGTCCACATGGGACTGAAGGGGGGCAGGGGTGAGGACAAAAGGAAGCAGAATGGTACCAAAAGGCTAGAGGGGGCAGATTTGGGACAACATCTGGAAGTCGTGGGCCGCCTGATTTCACAAGAGCAGGGAGATGTTACAGAGGGGCTGCGGGGGCTAAATTAAGCTGTACGGGGGCAAATTCTCATCTGCAGAAAAGTAACGTGTCTGTCATTCAAAGACTCCACAGAAATTCTAGCTAGAGAAGAGTTAGTCTATAAAAGGTCAAGATCGTCTGCATTTTGCAAGTTTGCTGATTCTAAACCAGGTATAGAAGTCTCACTCTTTATAGTAAGTTAAACATTCATGGTTCATACCTTTCAAAAGCTTATATCCACAAACTAATATTTTCTTATTTTTTTTAATTTTTTTAATGTTTACTTATTTTTGAGCGGGAGACAGAGCACAAGTAGGGGAGAGACAGAGATAGGGGGAGACACAGAATCTGAAGCAGGCTCCAGGCTCTGAGCTGTCAGCATAGAGCCAGATGCAGGGCTTGAACTCATGAACTGTGGGATCATGAGCTGAGCTGAAGTCAGACGCTTAACCGACTGAGCCACCCACAAACTAATAGTTTCTACTCAAGAACGAGGACTTCCTTTAAGAAACTACATAAGGCTGAACTCCCTTAGCCTATTACTTCCAAACTATCCAGGCTGTAAACAGAAGACACTTCCAAAGTGAAATCATACCTGCTGTCTCCTAATGTCCCCTTGACCTTTCAGAACAAAGACTATAGACACAACAATCCCCATTCCTCATACTTGAATTAGGTATAGTTTCTAGTGGAATATGACATTCCCCCATATCTGTGAGTTAGCCGAAAGGTGTATGTGGATGAAAATCAATTTACAAAATATTGCATGCAAGCCCAGAGGAAACACTGCTTAAACACCTTTATTTTGTTAGTACGGAATATGAGAAGCAGTGCTAGCAATGAACACTGGAAAGAAAGAGCCTATAGCTGGAGATGCCATTAAATAGCAGAGCTCCACATTGTTAGGGTAATTATGCTGTGCTAATGCACTATTTGGTATTAAGACACAGAAAGAAATCAGTGTCACTTGCGGCTGCTGGTTTGCATGGCTGCTAATGGATTAAATGCATTATATTCATTGTCATTTAATTCCAACCAGAACCTACTAACCTCATAAACACAATTAGAATGCAGACTCTCATCGAGGAGAAAGTACTTTTACCTGCTACCATGCTATGAAACTCTTTTCGCTGCTAGTAAGGAAAAGAAATGCCTCTTCTGAGAGCTTTCAGCTAGCAAGTACCTGTAGCCTTCGTAAGCAAAGAGTTAACAGAAAGGAGACTCCAAATTCTTGGAGTGAGTGAATGCTTGAATGTTCATGGCCTACCACGAAAAGAAAATATGCCCTAAGAAAAATGAAACGTTAATAAATCCTTGGCCATCACCATAACATAGGTGAAACTTTTCCACAGGGAGGGACTAGAATTCTAAGATTCTTCTCTATCACACGTCACAATGGAGGGTACTCTGAAAGTCATTAGAGGTTCCTAGAAGAATAGAAGTGGTTCCAATAGACTGACTCTATTTCTCAATGTCAAAATGGAATGAGCTAGTAAGACTGCACTGGGGAAGACAGAAAAGATCAGAAACTAGAGTTCAAAGCTGGATTAGAGATGCTTCAAATTGTTTGTATAAAATGGAACCCAACATTGCGAACAAAAAATTGCACCATGGAGAATTATTTAACCCAACGTTACAAAAAAAGAAATGACCCATTGTCTTTCAAATTTAACTAATTAGCATTCTCTGGACATGAAAGTCATGTTTAAGTTTTTAAATATTAATAAAAAGAAAATCTAAATGCTTTTACTATATTGCTTCCGGTGGTAAGAGTTGGAAACAGCCATTTAAGCTTTCTCTCAATTCAAATATTACTTTTGCTTCATTTATCACCTGTCTGAAATGTCTTGAATGCCTTTCGCTAAGTGATAACATAGGAATCCATTAATGTGTCTCAAAGACAGCTGGACCACCCGAATAACCTACTAGGGGATTCAAAAGTTATATTTAATCAAGTGTAATCTCATCTGGAAAAGTTCTAAGTTCCTTACTAGAGCACATAATAAAGTACAGGCTAGAATTTGGCACTTAGTGGGGCTTTGCTGCTCTAATTTCCTTTTTCATTCTAGCCTCAAAGCAGTTTTTTTAGACTTCAGGATGTTGATCTAGTTTGGGGGGCTGCAATTATGGAGGCTAGTTGTGCAATTACCAGCTAGTTGAGAAGGTTACATTATTCAGTTCAGTATATAACATTGTCGTAACTTACACTGTAGATGTAATTTACAGGACACCAATGAATGGATAGATGAATTGACAGTTGAGTATAGAGACAGATGAACAAATTCCATGAGAAGCCTGATAGTTTGTGCACTTCACAAAAAATGAACACCTGTCAACTCACTGTGTACATACCAATGATAGCAACTGTTAATGTGTATTCAGCAACAAAGAAACTTCTACTCAGCCTTCATTTTTCTCATTCAGATAAAATTCAATCCTCACTTTAAATGAAACATATCTGAACATAGAGGGGCGCTGGGGTGGCTCAGTTAGTTAAGTGTCTGACTTTGGCTCAGGTCATGATCTCATGGCTCATGAATTCAACACCGCCTCCCCCCCCACCCCCCCCCCACCCCCCCGCATCAGGCTCTGTGCTAACCGCTCAGACCCTGGAGCCTGGAGCCTGCTTTGGATTCTGTCTCCGTCGCTTTCTGCCCCTCCCCCACTCATGCTCTGTGTCTCTATCTCAAAAATAAATAAATATCAAAATTTTAAAAAATTTTCCAGAAACATATTCCTCAAATACTATTGTATGGATAATTTTATTATAATTAGTCCATACGTTTTTTTCATTGTTCTATCTTTAGAGAATGAAAATGTAATGTCCTTCAGCTATGGAATGAGAAAAAAAAAATCCAATGCAGACTATTAATAGTAAATGTGTACTGTCCATGGAATTTATGAGCTGGAAATATTTTTAGAGATAATCTAGTCTAAAGTCCCACCCAATGGAGAAATTCCCAGTAGACCATCCTGGACAGGAGAGTACTGTCAGTAAGATGGTGACATAAGGTTTTCCCTGACTTCTCTCTTCCATTGCCCACCCCCCTCCCCCACCAAGAAGGACAGCTAACAACTACCCAAAACAAGGCACCATGGAGAGAATTGCAGAACAAAGGAGTGAGGCTGAAGCATCCCCACACTACCGTGAAAAAGACAGACTATTAGAATAAGAGAAACAGCTGTGTATTATTGATCAACTTGCCAGATGGAGAGGTCTCCCTGGGCCTCTGGTTCCTCTGGTGGAAAAGGAGAACCCAGGGGGACAACCAGCCTCCTCCATTATTATGCATCATTTTGTCGGAGCCCCTACTCTGATCTCACACCATGGGGATTGCAGGGGTATCTGTGGGGCTCAACCTCTGGGAAGCTGTGTTGGAAAAAGAGGGAGAGACAATTAAAAAAAAAAAAAATGAGTAAAGGACCTGAATAGGCCTTTCTCCAAAGAAGGTATACAAAAGGCCATCGGGTACATGAAAAGATGCTTGATATCACTAGTCATTAGGGAAATGCAAATTAAAACCACAAAGACAAAACCCCTCATGCATATTAGAATGGCCAACATTAAAAAAATAATAATAACAAATGCTAGCGTGGATGTGGAGAAAGGGAACCCTCATGCACCGTTAGTGGGATTATAAACTGGTGCAACCACTATGGAAAACAGTATGGGAGATACTCAAAAAATTAAAAATAGTGGGCACCCGGGTGGCTCCGTCGGTTGAGCATCTGACTCTTGGTTTCAGCTCAGGTCATGATCTCCCGGTTTGTGAGATTGAGCCCCACTTTGGGCTCTGCATTGACAGTGCAGAGCCTGCTTAGGATTCTCTCGTGCGCTCTCTCTCCGCCCCTCCCCCACTCATGCTCTCTCTCAAAATAAATAAACTAAAAAAAAAAATTTTTTTAATTAAAAATAGAACTACCATATGATCCAGTAATTCTACTTCTGAGAATATATCCCAAGGAAACAAAAACATGAACTTAAAAAGATATCTGCGCCCTCCTGTTCATAGCATTATTTACAATAGGCAAGACATAGACCACTTAACTGTCCATCAGTACATGAGTGGAAAAAGAAGTTGTGGTATATACATGCAATGGAATGTAATTAACCCATATCAAAACAAGGAAATCCTACCATTTGTGACAACATGGATGGACCTTGAAGATATTCTGCTAACTGAAAAAAAAAAAAAAATCAGAGGAAGACAAATACACTATGGTCCCACTTATACATGGACTCTAAAGGAAAAACAGAACTCATAGAAAAAGAGAACAGATTTGTTACCAGAAGCAGAGGGTGGGAAGATGGGAAATTGGAGGAAGGTAGTCGTCAAAAGGTACAAACTTCCACTTATAAGAAAAATAAGTACCGGGATGTCATGTACAACTAACTCTCCTGTGCATTAGATAGGAAAGGTGTTTAAAGAATAAATCCTATGTGTTCTTATCACAAGGAGAACATTTTTTTTCCCTTTTCTCTTTTTTTTTTCATTCTTTTCCTTTTATCGTATCTGTATGACATGATGGTTGTTAGCTGAACCTATTGCGGTAATCATTTGAAAATACATGTAAATCAAACCATCGTGCTATAGGCCTTAAACTTATACGGTGATGGATGCCAATGATCTCCCAATAACATAAGAAAAAAAAATTTAAATAAAGGTGAAAAGAAAAGTAAACAAAAAACCCAAAACATCTTGGCGAGCTGTTTCTCCTCTGTGTCTCAACCTACCAGCAGCTCAGAAATACCTTAGCAGGCAGCTCCTGTATTGGGGCATTCTCTGTTTTCTCAGAATTCTTTCTTTTGGGGGCGATGTGCATTCTTGTAGCTTCTTGGTTGCCCACAAGGCTACTATATCGGTGACACTGTTCCTTAAGGAGCCCAGGCTCAATTCTAGTGAATGCCACTTTCTTTCCAGTATTGTCCATTCATTAGATGAGGACCAGAGCAAGATCAAAGAGTCAAAGAGGATCCTGAGTCAAAGTTATCTTCCAGATATATATGAAGACTTTCTTAGGCACGTTGCTTCTAACACCATGACCTTTAACAGGGATAAATGCAAGGCTGTAACACAAGTAAAAAAAAAAACTGTGATTATGTTAAAAACGGTAGAAGAGACTTGACTTAGCAAAAAAAGTATAAAAAACTTCTTTTTTCCACGCAGACTTCAAATGCTCAGGCTGCACCTAATTAAAAATAATTAATGAGAAACTACATGTCAGTCGTGAGATGTGGCCAAAAATGCCTGAACAATCTTAGCTTGTTATTAACAGAAAAATAATTTTCTTGAAGGAGGGAAGTGAGATTATTACCTTTTTTTTTTCCCCTAAATCATAGTCAAAATGCATCTTTGAACTCTGCCTTATGGGTCTTTGGGCAAACTGAGTGTATCCAGACGAGAGTCAGTAGGATGGTAAAGGATCTGGAAATCATATCAGACATGCAAAGAGAACTGTGGTTAACCTGGAGAAAGAAGACTAAAGACTGTGTTGTGGAAGAAGAGTTGGCCTCAGGAGCAGAGAATCAGGGGCACAGATGAAAACTACAGGCAGTCATTCTCTGCTCCTGAGGCCAACTCTTCTTCCACAACACAGTCTTTAGTCTTCTAAAGACTGACCGCTCAGAGCCTGGAGCCTGTTTCAGATTCCGTGTCTCCCTCTCTCTGACCCTCCCCCGTTCATGCTCTGTCTCTCTCTGTCTCAAAAATAAATAAACGTTAAAAAAAATTTTTTTTTTTAAAAATAAGGCAAATACAAGTGCTGGACTCACAGTGTATCATCATGCCGGAAGAGGGTTGGACTAAAAAATTCTTCAAATTTTCTTTTAGTCCTGAGAGTCTAGGATGCTATTAGTCTACGCACTATGATACACAGTATTGCACACAAATGAGAAAATGTGTCAAATGTGACTTTGTAAATACTTTGGGAGAGAAAAGCTTCTCACAGCATTTGATCCTTGATTCAACATTTACTGAATGCCAATTATGTGCTGGGTACTGAGGTGCCCTATACGGAATAACCTACCCTAAAGGGGGTTACAATCTGTAATTTGAACCACGCTTTAAAGCCCATTTCCTGAGTGCCTGAGTGGCTCAGTCAGTTAAGTGTCTGACTTCGGCTCAGACCACCATCCCACGGGTCACAAGTTCAAGCCCCGGGTTGTGCTCTGTGCTGACAGCTTGGAGCCTGAAGCCTGCTTCAGATTCTGTGTCTCCCTCTCTCTCTCTCCCTCCCCTGCTCACACTCTGTCTCTCCCTCTCTCAAAAATAAAATAAAAATATTTTAAAAATTTAAAGCCCATTTCCTCCAGTACTTTGGCCAGTTCAGGGTCACAACACCAATGTATGAGATGATCGTAGAATCTATTTTCCAAATTAGGACATTTATGAAAGTAAAAAGGATTCTATTAATAATTGCATCAAGACAACAGGTGTAAAAAGGACTGTCCAGACTAACTGGGACATCTGGTCACCCTATTAATAAGCTTCTAGAGTAGAAAGAAGCCCAGGCCTTCTGAGAATAATAAATCATCTTCGAAGCTGAATATGTAGACTGGGCATCAATTGGTTTGTCAACCCGGCTCCTCCCCACTTTGTCCATTCCAGAAATGTGATTCTTAGTCACTCTTGATTCATCCACAAGTGGGCACCAGACCCAATCAGAGTCTGTCCCTGAGATATTTTTAGAACTGGCCCTCTTGAAGAGTGACAGCTACAAGATATAAAACTTCAGTGCTATTGGTGAGAGGGTGGTCTATGTAGAAAGAATGAAGTCAACTCAAAGGAGCAATAAAAAAAAGAACCCCAGCGGTGCCTGACTCCCTCGCTTCAGTTTTGCTGATGCTCTCTCTACTCGCTGCATATGAGTGCTTCTTGTGATTTGGTTGTTTGAACTTTTATTTATGAGAGACATACCAATATTCTGTTTAACTTTTTAAAAAATTTGTTAATGTTTATATTTGAGAGAGAGAGAGAATGTGTGTGTGTGTGTGTGTGTGTGTGTGTGTGAGAGAGAGAGAGAGAGAGAGAGAGAGAGAGAGAGAGAGGTGGAGGGGAGGGGGGAAGGGCAGGGAGAGCCAGAAACAAAATCTGAAGCAGGCTTCAGGCTCTGAGCTGTCAGCACAGAGACTGACATGGGGCTCGAACTCATGAGCCATGAGATTATGACTTGAGCCGAAGTCGGACGCTTAGCCGACTGAGCCACCCAGGCACCCTGAGAGATATACCAATATACTAATATTTTTCTCTTTCACTTTAGCTGGTTTGAGTTGGGTTTATAGCACTTTCAATGCAAATTGCACTGACGAATCCAAGATGCAAAGACATAATTTAAGTAGAAACGATGGCTCCCAAGAAGCTTGTCATTTGACTCTCACCTGTAGTTTTGGCCTTGTTATAGTTTCCAGGACAGAAGATATGTAAGCAGTTGTGAGGCCTCACATCAATTCACCTTTGCTTTTTACTCACTGCCAACCTTGAGCATCTACTTGAAAAATGTGCTCTCACCTGGCTCAAGACCCTCCTCGTCTTTGCCACCAACTTGTGTCCTTGGCATCTTTCTTGGTCCCTGTTCCTGAGTCTCTATTTTGGTAACATTCTATCCCAAGTTAGGTTGCCTGCCATGATTTGATCCATATTCTACCCTAGAGATTAAGCCCGACAACTGTGGATGTGGCAAAGGATGCTTATTGGTCCTGATTGTACTTGCCCTCTCTGAAGCATTAACACTGCTGACCATGCACTCTTTCTTGAATTTGTCTTTTCGTTTGACTTCTGTGACTTCAGTGTTTTCCCACTCTTGTCCCACCTCCCGCTCTAAGCACTTCTCAATGTTTTCTGAAACCATCTCCATTTTGCCCATTGTGGAAATATTAGAGGTCTTGAAGGAACCATCTATTCTGTCTTCTTCCCCATTCTTCCTAGACAATTGAATTGAATCCCGGGGTATTAACTACCACCGACTGAGATGACTTTCAATTCTATTTTCCCAGGCTCTGTCTTTCCTGAGCTCCCGATTCATAAGTCCGGCTGGCTGTTGGACATTTTCTACTGGGTGACCCATTAAGTGCATCAAACTAAAAGCACCCCAAATTGAATTAATCTTTTCCACAAAACAAGTCTATTTCTTTCTTACATACATATAATATATATATATTATATACATATATATACATATATATATGATTTATTGTCAAGTTAGCAAACATACAGTATATACAGTGTGCTCCTGACTTCCCATGATTCATCACTTACATACAACACCCAGTGCTCATCCCAACAAGTGCCCTCCACAATGCCCATCACCCATTTTCCCCCTCCCCCTCAGTTAAAACTAGGTCATTTCTGACATTCTCATTTTCTTCATATCGCATTGCTCTTCACTCTAGCACCTGAAAAGGCAACCTGCGAGCCCATTCTAGGTCCTTCCGCTTCCTGGCACCACATTTTACGCCACTGTGCTCTATTAATTCTACATCCCACTAACACTTGAAGCTGCCTCTGTCTATCAGTTCTCACTGCCAATGCCTTAAGGTTTTACTCCTTTCTCTCTTTCACAATTGCAGTGGTATCTTAAGTGGTTTTTTTCTGCATCCAGTCCAACCTCCTTCAAATCACCGTCCTTTATGCTTCCATCCTGGTGTTTATGGAAGATTGTCAAATTCAATATTCTCCAATGACTCTTATCTACAAAACAAAATACAAACTCATTAGGCATATGACGTCACTCTTGATTCCTTCTAGCCACACTCCCTAGACTCTTAGTCCAACACTTTATCAGCCTTACACGGAAGTCCAGCCCACTAAACAGTTTGTCTTTTACTTAATGGGCTGCTCACTATTATTATCCTGTCGTGCAGGTTATTAAAAGCCATGCAGTTCTGTCTGGTTCTTTTGGAATGTTGACTTGCAGTTTGTTCTCTCTTGAAACCCGTGTCATGAGAAGCTCAAGTCACATGAAGAGGCCACATAAAGATGTGCAGTACCAGCTGAGCCCAGCCCAGGTGTCACTCCTATTAATGAAGAACCTACCACATGATTCTGGCCCCAACTGTCTGAGTCACCCCAGCCATCCCAGCTGAGGCCCCAGACGTCGTGAGGCAGAGCTAAAGCATCCCTGCTGTGCCTTATCTAAATTTCTGGCCCACAGAATCAATGAGCCAAATACCAGGATCTTCTTTTTACATCACTAAATTTGGGGTAGTTTGTTGCACAGCAACAGATAACTGAAATACCCAATTATAATACCATTTGGTTATCTGGAATATCCAATGCTAGAATAGTTATCTATACCTTCCACAGTCTGTCCCTAGTTACAGCTGTATAGTGCTATAATTGTTGCCTTCACAATAACCATGTTTTATTCTTTTTTGTTTGCCCAGTGCCTAGCACACAGAAGATTTGCAATGAATATGGTTGATAAGGTCTCTGAACTTCTTTCTATCTAGTTTACTCATTACTGCATTGTAGTCACCCAATGGGACCTTTTCCTGCTCTATATTTTATTCTCAGTTGCCGATAGTTTTTGATTGGATCACCTTTGCCCCTCAAAATAAGTCCTTCAGCAACCACAGCCACAGAAGTTCACCTAGACCCTTGCCTACTACAGAAATCAGTCTAATTTCAATTCGGCTTCTCTCTAGTGAGCTCTAAGTAATTATGGAAGGCTTGGCAGGAGTCCTAAGAAATGCCATGGATCCCTGTCTAATGGCATAGGGGAAAGTAGGGGAGAAAGACATTCATCTTCTGAATACCAACTGTGTGTCAGAATCTGTGCTAGAAGGGCTCCATGTACTATCTGACCTAATCCTCTCAGCAACCCTTGAGCTAGACATTTCAATTTCATTTTTATAGACAATGAAGCTGAGTTTCAGTGAAGTTCAGTAATCTCCATAGGGCCACTTAGCTGGCAGTATGGAAGATCAGCCCAAGCTTGTTTGCTCCAAAGCCAAGGTACTTCCTACAGTCATAAATTTGGACAGACTCTCCCATCCAGAGAAGCACTTGCCCCAAATTTTATTTCGTTGACTTGAACCACAAAGGGGACTTAGCCTCTGATACAATGCTAAGTATCTAGAAACAAGATAAGAAGCATAATCAATCAATAATATTTCAGGATGCATATGTTTATTCAAGGGCAGGTCTGACCTGGAAGGGGGTCAGGGAAGGGAGTGGAAGGAAACGTGAGCACACAGAAGGCCTGAGGGAGAGGAAGGAGTTGTCTTAAGGTGAAGTCAGAAGGAAACTGCAAAAGGGAAGGCCTGGAATCGAAGACAAAAGACCTGTCCCTGGAGACTTAGGTGGGGTCGCGTCCTGGGGAAGATCAGAGGATCTAGGACATCCTTTTGTATAATACAGACAGGAAGCTGAAAACTTCTTCTTTTGCCTCTCAGCAGAGGAGCTTTAAAAGTTTGCTAAACCAAAGACTACAAAGAATTGCCCCCAAATGAAACTTTGTTGGCAGGATTCTATTTTTCTCATTAATGTTAATTTTTTATCATTCTTTTTACTTACACATAAATTGATTTTTTTTTTTACTTTCATGGTTGTCAAAAAACTCATGTACAGCAAAGTTGGAATCAGAATTAATTGCTATTTTTCCATTAAAATCAATATATTTTAGTGAAGGACAGTGGGTTAGACAGTTTTTATTTAGGGGAAAAAAAAAAGACTCCTATTCCCAGGCATCATTGATCTATGTCTGAGCCAACGAATTACCAAAGGCCAGTCTGTTTTTCCTGTTGAGTCAGTCCTGGGATTTTGAGTTAAGCTGATGTTGCCGGATTTTTTACTACAATGCCCGGGACTCATCTCGCCACCTCGAAGAATGAAGAAGTCGACAAAAAATGAGCAGCGGGCAAAAGTTTTTTAGAATATAAGATTAGAAAGATAGAATAGTAGGAAAGTCCACTTTACAGAGAGGGGACACTTGAAAGTGAATTCCCGAGGACTATACGCAAGGGTCCTTGTTTTGTAAGGTACTGGTTACCCCCCTCTTCCCTTCCTCCTTGTTCCTTCTCAGGTTCTACCCCTATTGGCTGGACAACTCCGGGCGCTGCGTTGTCCATTCCTGATTGGCTCATTTCCATTGCATGAGGGGTGGTCTTTAGCCAAACTGTTCCTTGTGGGTCATAGGTTTTATGGTCTACTACTTATTTTTAGTTAGGTCTTTTGTCCAATTCCTGAGGGATACCTGGGGGGGAGTCGGTGGTATCTGTTACATTTTTTTTTTTTAATTTTCTTTTTTAACGTTTATTTATTTTTGAGACAGAGAGAGACAGAGCATGAACAGGGGAGGGTCAGAGAGAGGGAGACACAGAATCTGAAACAGGCTCCAGGCTCTGAGCTGTCAGCACAGAGCCCGACGCGGGGCTCAAACTCACGGACTGCGAGATCGTGACCTGAGCCGAAGTTGTTCACTCAACCGACTGAGCCACCCAGGCGCCCCTGTTACATTTTTAAGAGGAACCTTACACTGGGGAGGGAAGGTGGTTGCTGTGGTCTGATACTCCCAACATTGTTCAGAAATGTCTTTCCCCACCCAGGGATTTCAGGTCTTAATCCTTCCCTCTCTATTTTATCCTATCTTTTCCTGTCATACTGATACTTCGATGTCATTAAAAAAATCAAATATAAGTGCATTTTGACAACCTACAGTGTCAACACTAGGACAACCTAGTATTCCCTGTCTGCATACATACAAGCAAACTATATGCATGTGCTTGAGGAACTAGGAAACAAGATCACATGTTTGAAATCTGGTTGCCTAAGCAAGAAGTTCAGAGGTTGCTTGATAAGACCTGGCTATATAAAATTCGTGGGGCTTCTTCTAAGTGGGGACTCATTCCTCTCTCTTATCCCTGTGAATTAAAAGTTATAGTTATGCCAGTGCTCCCGCTGGGGCTTATTCTAAAGTTGAGTGAAGATGTGTTATCCATTTTAAGAAGCACACACCTGCACACACACACACACATCTAGATTTCCATAGAAATGTACGGGGAAACAAGAAACACGTGGTATTACGGAAGTAGAGGGGAGAGTGTTTCAGTAACAAATAGGGGTATGAGAGTAATGACTGATAGCATTTACTGAGCACTGTATTGTTCTAGGCATTGTTCTAAGTACTATACATGTATTAACCTTTCGTCTTAATAATGAAGGTAGATACTTTACGATTCCCCATTTGTGGTTAGAAAAACTGAGACATGAAGATGTTCATTTTTTCCAAAGTCTTACAGATAATTAAGTGGGAGGCTGGGAGGGTGAAGTGCTTGCTGATGAACACTGATTAAATCCAACTCTGCTCAGGCGCCTGGGTGGCTCAGTCAGTTAGGTGTCTGACTCTTCATTTTGGCTCAGGTCATGATGTCAGTTTGTGAGATCGAGTCCCGCACTAGCTCTGTGCTGCCAGCTCCGAGCCTCCTTGGGATTCTCTCTCTCCTCCCCTTCTCTCTGCCCCTTCCCCGCACACATGCATGGGTGCGCTCGCTCAAGCTCTCCCTCTCAAAAACAAACAAACAAACAAACAACTCTGCCTATTCAGTGTCCTTATCTCCCTCAGCCTGTTAACAGTCGAGAAAACTAGACCTGAAGATAGCCCGGTGAATAAAATATTTGAAAAAGTGCTGCCCTTTGGAGCTTAACTTACAGTGAGAGAGGCAGATCCTAAGATAAAATATATAATAGGTAAGACAGTAGTAAGTGCTCAGGTGGAAGATAAAGCTGGGAATGGAGAAAGGGCGCGTTGGGTGGATGTGGGAGGGGAATTTTGGACAGACTGGTCAGGGAAGACCTAAACAGGACGGTGACTTCTCAGTAAGACCCGTAAGTGAGGGATGGGCCCTACACATATCTAGGGGACAGCTCTCCAGGCAGAGGGGAGGATAACTGAAAAGGCTCTGAGGCAAGAATGTGCCTGGCCTGTGAAAGAACAGTCAGAAGGTCAGAGTGGCCCAAGTAGAGGAAGCAAGAAGAATATTAGGAGACAACAAAAATGCAATGGGGTCACAATAGGCAGGTCTTGTAAATTTAACATGAACTTGGACTTATATTCAGAGTGAGATGGAGAGATGTTGAGCAGAGGGTTTATATGACCTGACTTGAGTTTTTCAAATGGATCCCTCTGGGGCACCTGGGTGGCTCAGTCAGTTAATCGTCCAACTTTCAGCGCAGGTCATGATCTCACAGTCCGTGAGTTCGAGCCCTGCATCAGGCGCTGTGCTGACAACTCAGAGCGCGGAGCCTGCTTCGGTTTCTGTGTCTCCCGCTGTCTCTACCCCTCCCCTGCTCACGCTCTGTCTGCCTCAAAACCAAATAAAAACATCAGAAAAAATCTTTAATGGATCACTCTGGCTGCTATGTTAACAATCGACTATATGAAAGAAGAAGAGAAATAGAGGCCAAAAAAGAATACGAAAACAAGAACACAAAGTAGAGACCAGCTAGGAAGTACTACAATAATCTAGGCAATGAAGGATGACACTGGCTGTGGTTCAACTCTGGCAATATTTGGAAGGTAGAGCCAACAGGTCTTGCTGATGAAGTGGAGAGGAGATGTGAGAAACACAGGGAGTCAAGGATGACGTCAAAGCTTCTGGTCTGAGGAACTTGAAGAATGGGGTTGTCATTTACGGAGATGAAGGAGACTACAGAAGAAGCAGTTTTTGTGGGGAGGAAATGGAGACTGGTTCGGGGCTTGTTAAGTTTCAAGTGGTCATGAACTATCCCCATGGAGAAACTGAACA